>NC_071288.1:97235953-97602170 GCF_943734705.1 Anopheles coustani | reverse complement strand
CAGCACGTCAACAGATAGTCCAACTCGAATCCTGTTTTATTACCATCACTCGATGGATAATCTATGGATAAAACCTATAACGAGATAAAGTTGTAGTGTATTTAATAAAGTCAATGATTAAAATAATGCTAACTTAAAACTATTAAATAAAAACCTACCAGCACGTCAACAGATAGTCCAACTCGAATCCTGTTTTATTACCATCACCCGATGGACAATCTATGGATAAAACCTATAACGAGATAAAGTTGTAGTAGTATTTAATAAAGTCAATGATTAAAATAATGCTAACTTAAAACTATTAAATAAAAACCTACCAGCACGTCAACAGATAGTCCATCTCGAATCCTGTTTTATTACCATCACTCGATGGACAATGTATGGATAAAACCTATAACGAGATAAAGTTGAAGTAGTATTTAATAAAGTCAATGATTAAAATAATGCTAACTTAAAACTATTAAATAAAAACCTACCAGCACGTCAACAGATAGTCCAACTCGAATCCTGTTTTATTACCATCACCCGATGGATAATCTATGGATAAAACCTAAAACGAGATACTAAATAAAACTATTAAATAAAAAAAACCTACCAGCACGACAACAGATAGTCCAACTCGAATCCTGTTTTATCACCATAACCCGATGGACAATGTATGGATAAAACCTGTAACAAGATAAAGTTAATCATTAAAATATTGCTTACTTAAAAATATTAAATAAAAACCTACCAGCACGTCAACAGATAGTCCAACTCGAATCCTGTTTTATTACCATCACCCGATGGACAATCTATGGATAAAACCTATAACGAGATAAAGTTGTAGTGTATTTAATAAAGTCAATGATTAAAATAATGCTAACTTAAAACTATTAAATAAAAACCTACCAGCACGTCAACAGATAGTCCATCTCGAATCCTGTTTTATTACCATCACTCGATGGACAATGTATGGATAAAACCTATAACGAGATAAAGTTGTAGTAGTATTTAATAAAGTCAATGATTAAAATAATGCTAACTTAAAACTATTAAATAAAAACCTACCAGCACGTCAACAGATAGTCCAACTCGAATCCTGTTTTATTACCATCACCCGATGGATAATCTATGGATAAAACCTAAAACGAGATACTAAATAAAACTATTAAATAAAAAAACCTACCAGCACGACAACAGATAGTCCAACTCGAATCCTGTTTTATCACCATAACCCGATGGACAATGTATGGATAAAACCTGTAACAAGATAAAGTTAATCATTAAAATATTGCTTACTTAAAAATATTAAATAAAAACCTACCAGCACGTCAACAACGCCACGGCGTTCCACTTCTTAACCTCTTAAGCTTGCCACAGCAACACACAGCCTACGCACTACGCACTACGCACTACGCACTACGCACTGCACCCGATGCATACTGCATTCACTCACGCACACGCATTATGCACTTTTGTGCTCCACTTTTTGCCACTGCGTTCCACTTTTGAACCACTTCACTATGCGAGCGCTTCACTATGCGTATGCACATGTTTTCACTTGACACACTTCACAGATGACAGATGACAGATGACAATCTGTCAGCCATGCGGTTATTAACAAGGTTTGTATAACGTATGATAACCGGTTCGGATCGACATCCGGTCAATATAAAATAGTAACAATACAATAAATACTGATAGAAAAAAGAACTACACTAACGTTATAAATAAATCCTTATTAATGAGAGAGGAAAAATATAAATTGCCAGCTCAATATGTTGTAGGTTGTCTGACATGTATCATGACGGTGGCAGCAAGCACCAACTGCACCGGCAAGCACCAACTGCACCGAGCAAGCACCAACTGCACCGAAGACAGCACCAACTATCATAAAGGTGGCTGCGTACACCACTGCCAAAACGAACTATTAATTGGATGGAATGGATGGAAGGCAGATTTATTCAAATTAAAATATATAGAAGCAACTTAATTTCTATTCTCTTTCTTTTCTTTCGTCACATTTTACCTTATTTATTTTACCTCATTTATTTTACCACATTTTACCCCTATATTTATTATACCTTATATTCTCTTTCTTTTCTTTCGTCAGATTTAACAATATATTACCCCTATATTTATTATACCTTATATTCATTTATTTTATTTCTCAAATCACACTACATCACATCACTGTTTATTACCACTGTTTTATTACCATCACTCGATAAAACCTATACCGAGATACTAAATAAAACTATTAAATAAAAACCTACCAGCACGACAACAGATAGTCCAACTCGAATCCTGTTTTATCACCATCACCCGATGGACAATCTATGGATAAAACCTATAACGAGATAAAGTTGTAGTAGTATTTAATAAAGTCAATGATTAAAATAATGCTAACTTAAAACTATTAAATAAAAACCTACCAGTACGTCAACAGATAGTCCAACTCGAATCCTGTTTTATTACCATCACCCGATGGACAATCTATGGATAAAACCTATAACGAGATAAAGTTGTAGTGTATTTAATAAAGTCAATGATTAAAATAATGCTAACTTAAAACTATTAAATAAAAACCTACCAGCACGTCAACAGATAGTCCAACTCGAATCCTGTTTTATTACCATCACCCGATGGACAATCTATGGATAAAACCTATAACGAGATAAAGTTGTAGTAGTATTTAATAAAGTCAATGATTAAAATAATGCTAACTTAAAACTATTAAATAAAAACCTACCAGCACGTCAACAGATAGTCCAACTCGAATCCTGTTTTATTACCATCACTCGATGGATAATCTATGGATAAAACCTATAACGAGATAAAGTTGTAGTGTATTTAATAAAGTCAATGATTAAAATAATGCTAACTTAAAACTATTAAATAAAAACCTACCAGCACGTCAACAGATAGTCCAACTCGAATCCTGTTTTATTACCATCACCCGATGGACAATCTATGGATAAAACCTATAACGAGATAAAGTTGTAGTAGTATTTAATAAAGTCAATGATTAAAATAATGCTAACTTAAAACTATTAAATAAAAACCTACCAGCACGTCAACAGATAGTCCATCTCGAATCCTGTTTTATTACCATCACTCGATGGACAATGTATGGATAAAACCTATAACGAGATAAAGTTGAAGTAGTATTTAATAAAGTCAATGATTAAAATAATGCTAACTTAAAACTATTAAATAAAAACCTACCAGCACGTCAACAGATAGTCCAACTCGAATCCTGTTTTATTACCATCACCCGATGGATAATCTATGGATAAAACCTAAAACGAGATACTAAATAAAACTATTAAATAAAAAAAACCTACCAGCACGACAACAGATAGTCCAACTCGAATCCTGTTTTATCACCATAACCCGATGGACAATGTATGGATAAAACCTGTAACAAGATAAAGTTAATCATTAAAATATTGCTTACTTAAAAATATTAAATAAAAACCTACCAGCACGTCAACAGATAGTCCAACTCGAATCCTGTTTTATTACCATCACCCGATGGACAATCTATGGATAAAACCTATAACGAGATAAAGTTGTAGTGTATTTAATAAAGTCAATGATTAAAATAATGCTAACTTAAAACTATTAAATAAAAACCTACCAGCACGTCAACAGATAGTCCATCTCGAATCCTGTTTTATTACCATCACTCGATGGACAATGTATGGATAAAACCTATAACGAGATAAAGTTGTAGTAGTATTTAATAAAGTCAATGATTAAAATAATGCTAACTTAAAACTATTAAATAAAAACCTACCAGCACGTCAACAGATAGTCCAACTCGAATCCTGTTTTATTACCATCACCCGATGGATAATCTATGGATAAAACCTAAAACGAGATACTAAATAAAACTATTAAATAAAAAAACCTACCAGCACGACAACAGATAGTCCAACTCGAATCCTGTTTTATCACCATAACCCGATGGACAATGTATGGATAAAACCTGTAACAAGATAAAGTTAATCATTAAAATATTGCTTACTTAAAAATATTAAATAAAAACCTACCAGCACGTCAACAACGCCACGGCGTTCCACTTCTTAACCTCTTAAGCTTGCCACAGCAACACACAGCCTACGCACTACGCACTACGCACTACGCACTACGCACTGCACCCGATGCATACTGCATTCACTCACGCACACGCATTATGCACTTTTGTGCTCCACTTTTTGCCACTGCGTTCACTTTTGAACCACTTCACTATGCGAGCGCTTCACTATGCGTATGCACATGTTTTCACTTGACACACTTCACAGATGACAGATGACAGATGACAATCTGTCAGCCATGCGGTTATTAACAAGGTTTGTATAACGTATGATAACCGGTTCGGATCGACATCCGGTCAATATAAAATAGTAACAATACAATAAATACTGATAGAAAAAAGAACTACACTAACGTTATAAATAAATCCTTATTAATGAGAGAGGAAAAATATAAATTGCCAGCTCAATATGTTGTAGGTTGTCTGACATGTATCATGACGGTGGCAGCAAGCACCAACTGCACCGGCAAGCACCAACTGCACCGAGCAAGCACCAACTGCACCGAAGACAGCACCAACTATCATAAAGGTGGCTGCGTACACCACTGCCAAAACGAACTATTAATTGGATGGAATGGATGGAAGGCAGATTTATTCAAATTAAAATATATAGAAGCAACTTAATTTCTATTCTCTTTCTTTTCTTTCGTCACATTTTACCTTATTTATTTTACCTCATTTATTTTACCACATTTTACCCCTATATTTATTATACCTTATATTCTCTTTCTTTTCTTTCGTCAGATTTAACAATATATTACCCCTATATTTATTATACCTTATATTCATTTATTTTATTTCTCAAATCACACTACATCACATCACTGTTTATTACCACTGTTTTATTACCATCACTCGATAAAACCTATACCGAGATACTAAATAAAACTATTAAATAAAAACCTACCAGCACGACAACAGATAGTCCAACTCGAATCCTGTTTTATCACCATCACCCGATGGACAATCTATGGATAAAACCTATAACGAGATAAAGTTGTAGTAGTATTTAATAAAGTCAATGATTAAAATAATGCTAACTTAAAACTATTAAATAAAAACCTACCAGTACGTCAACAGATAGTCCAACTCGAATCCTGTTTTATTACCATCACCCGATGGACAATCTATGGATAAAACCTATAACGAGATAAAGTTGTAGTGTATTTAATAAAGTCAATGATTAAAATAATGCTAACTTAAAACTATTAAATAAAAACCTACCAGCACGTCAACAGATAGTCCAACTCGAATCCTGTTTTATTACCATCACCCGATGGACAATCTATGGATAAAACCTATAACGAGATAAAGTTGTAGTAGTATTTAATAAAGTCAATGATTAAAATAATGCTAACTTAAAACTATTAAATAAAAACCTACCAGCACGTCAACAGATAGTCCAACTCGAATCCTGTTTTATTACCATCACTCGATGGATAATCTATGGATAAAACCTATAACGAGATAAAGTTGTAGTGTATTTAATAAAGTCAATGATTAAAATAATGCTAACTTAAAACTATTAAATAAAAACCTACCAGCACGTCAACAGATAGTCCAACTCGAATCCTGTTTTATTACCATCACCCGATGGACAATCTATGGATAAAACCTATAACGAGATAAAGTTGTAGTAGTATTTAATAAAGTCAATGATTAAAATAATGCTAACTTAAAACTATTAAATAAAAACCTACCAGCACGTCAACAGATAGTCCATCTCGAATCCTGTTTTATTACCATCACTCGATGGACAATGTATGGATAAAACCTATAACGAGATAAAGTTGAAGTAGTATTTAATAAAGTCAATGATTAAAATAATGCTAACTTAAAACTATTAAATAAAAACCTACCAGCACGTCAACAGATAGTCCAACTCGAATCCTGTTTTATTACCATCACCCGATGGATAATCTATGGATAAAACCTAAAACGAGATACTAAATAAAACTATTAAATAAAAAAAACCTACCAGCACGACAACAGATAGTCCAACTCGAATCCTGTTTTATCACCATAACCCGATGGACAATGTATGGATAAAACCTGTAACAAGATAAAGTTAATCATTAAAATATTGCTTACTTAAAAATATTAAATAAAAACCTACCAGCACGTCAACAGATAGTCCAACTCGAATCCTGTTTTATTACCATCACCCGATGGACAATCTATGGATAAAACCTATAACGAGATAAAGTTGTAGTGTATTTAATAAAGTCAATGATTAAAATAATGCTAACTTAAAACTATTAAATAAAAACCTACCAGCACGTCAACAGATAGTCCATCTCGAATCCTGTTTTATTACCATCACTCGATGGACAATGTATGGATAAAACCTATAACGAGATAAAGTTGTAGTAGTATTTAATAAAGTCAATGATTAAAATAATGCTAACTTAAAACTATTAAATAAAAACCTACCAGCACGTCAACAGATAGTCCAACTCGAATCCTGTTTTATTACCATCACCCGATGGATAATCTATGGATAAAACCTAAAACGAGATACTAAATAAAACTATTAAATAAAAAAACCTACCAGCACGACAACAGATAGTCCAACTCGAATCCTGTTTTATCACCATAACCCGATGGACAATGTATGGATAAAACCTGTAACAAGATAAAGTTAATCATTAAAATATTGCTTACTTAAAAATATTAAATAAAAACCTACCAGCACGTCAACAACGCCACGGCGTTCCACTTCTTAACCTCTTAAGCTTGCCACAGCAACACACAGCCTACGCACTACGCACTACGCACTACGCACTACGCACTGCACCCGATGCATACTGCATTCACTCACGCACACGCATTATGCACTTTTGTGCTCCACTTTTTGCCACTGCGTTCCACTTTTGAACCACTTCACTATGCGAGCGCTTCACTATGCGTATGCACATGTTTTCACTTGACACACTTCACAGATGACAGATGACAGATGACAATCTGTCAGCCATGCGGTTATTAACAAGGTTTGTATAACGTATGATAACCGGTTCGGATCGACATCCGGTCAATATAAAATAGTAACAATACAATAAATACTGATAGAAAAAAGAACTACACTAACGTTATAAATAAATCCTTATTAATGAGAGAGGAAAAATATAAATTGCCAGCTCAATATGTTGTAGGTTGTCTGACATGTATCATGACGGTGGCAGCAAGCACCAACTGCACCGGCAAGCACCAACTGCACCGAGCAAGCACCAACTGCACCGAAGACAGCACCAACTATCATAAAGGTGGCTGCGTACACCACTGCCAAAACGAACTATTAATTGGATGGAATGGATGGAAGGCAGATTTATTCAAATTAAAATATATAGAAGCAACTTAATTTCTATTCTCTTTCTTTTCTTTCGTCACATTTTACCTTATTTATTTTACCTCATTTATTTTACCACATTTTACCCCTATATTTATTATACCTTATATTCTCTTTCTTTTCTTTCGTCAGATTTAACAATATATTACCCCTATATTTATTATACCTTATATTCATTTATTTTATTTCTCAAATCACACTACATCACATCACTGTTTATTACCACTGTTTTATTACCATCACTCGATAAAACCTATACCGAGATACTAAATAAAACTATTAAATAAAAACCTACCAGCACGACAACAGATAGTCCAACTCGAATCCTGTTTTATCACCATCACCCGATGGACAATCTATGGATAAAACCTATAACGAGATAAAGTTGTAGTAGTATTTAATAAAGTCAATGATTAAAATAATGCTAACTTAAAACTATTAAATAAAAACCTACCAGTACGTCAACAGATAGTCCAACTCGAATCCTGTTTTATTACCATCACCCGATGGACAATCTATGGATAAAACCTATAACGAGATAAAGTTGTAGTGTATTTAATAAAGTCAATGATTAAAATAATGCTAACTTAAAACTATTAAATAAAAACCTACCAGCACGTCAACAGATAGTCCAACTCGAATCCTGTTTTATTACCATCACCCGATGGACAATCTATGGATAAAACCTATAACGAGATAAAGTTGTAGTAGTATTTAATAAAGTCAATGATTAAAATAATGCTAACTTAAAACTATTAAATAAAAACCTACCAGCACGTCAACAGATAGTCCAACTCGAATCCTGTTTTATTACCATCACTCGATGGATAATCTATGGATAAAACCTATAACGAGATAAAGTTGTAGTGTATTTAATAAAGTCAATGATTAAAATAATGCTAACTTAAAACTATTAAATAAAAACCTACCAGCACGTCAACAGATAGTCCAACTCGAATCCTGTTTTATTACCATCACCCGATGGACAATCTATGGATAAAACCTATAACGAGATAAAGTTGTAGTAGTATTTAATAAAGTCAATGATTAAAATAATGCTAACTTAAAACTATTAAATAAAAACCTACCAGCACGTCAACAGATAGTCCATCTCGAATCCTGTTTTATTACCATCACTCGATGGACAATGTATGGATAAAACCTATAACGAGATAAAGTTGAAGTAGTATTTAATAAAGTCAATGATTAAAATAATGCTAACTTAAAACTATTAAATAAAAACCTACCAGCACGTCAACAGATAGTCCAACTCGAATCCTGTTTTATTACCATCACCCGATGGATAATCTATGGATAAAACCTAAAACGAGATACTAAATAAAACTATTAAATAAAAAAAACCTACCAGCACGACAACAGATAGTCCAACTCGAATCCTGTTTTATCACCATAACCCGATGGACAATGTATGGATAAAACCTGTAACAAGATAAAGTTAATCATTAAAATATTGCTTACTTAAAAATATTAAATAAAAACCTACCAGCACGTCAACAGATAGTCCAACTCGAATCCTGTTTTATTACCATCACCCGATGGACAATCTATGGATAAAACCTATAACGAGATAAAGTTGTAGTGTATTTAATAAAGTCAATGATTAAAATAATGCTAACTTAAAACTATTAAATAAAAACCTACCAGCACGTCAACAGATAGTCCATCTCGAATCCTGTTTTATTACCATCACTCGATGGACAATGTATGGATAAAACCTATAACGAGATAAAGTTGTAGTAGTATTTAATAAAGTCAATGATTAAAATAATGCTAACTTAAAACTATTAAATAAAAACCTACCAGCACGTCAACAGATAGTCCAACTCGAATCCTGTTTTATTACCATCACCCGATGGATAATCTATGGATAAAACCTAAAACGAGATACTAAATAAAACTATTAAATAAAAAAACCTACCAGCACGACAACAGATAGTCCAACTCGAATCCTGTTTTATCACCATAACCCGATGGACAATGTATGGATAAAACCTGTAACAAGATAAAGTTAATCATTAAAATATTGCTTACTTAAAAATATTAAATAAAAACCTACCAGCACGTCAACAACGCCACGGCGTTCCACTTCTTAACCTCTTAAGCTTGCCACAGCAACACACAGCCTACGCACTACGCACTACGCACTACGCACTACGCACTGCACCCGATGCATACTGCATTCACTCACGCACACGCATTATGCACTTTTGTGCTCCACTTTTTGCCACTGCGTTCCACTTTTGAACCACTTCACTATGCGAGCGCTTCACTATGCGTATGCACATGTTTTCACTTGACACACTTCACAGATGACAGATGACAGATGACAATCTGTCAGCCATGCGGTTATTAACAAGGTTTGTATAACGTATGATAACCGGTTCGGATCGACATCCGGTCAATATAAAATAGTAACAATACAATAAATACTGATAGAAAAAAGAACTACACTAACGTTATAAATAAATCCTTATTAATGAGAGAGGAAAAATATAAATTGCCAGCTCAATATGTTGTAGGTTGTCTGACATGTATCATGACGGTGGCAGCAAGCACCAACTGCACCGGCAAGCACCAACTGCACCGAGCAAGCACCAACTGCACCGAAGACAGCACCAACTATCATAAAGGTGGCTGCGTACACCACTGCCAAAACGAACTATTAATTGGATGGAATGGATGGAAGGCAGATTTATTCAAATTAAAATATATAGAAGCAACTTAATTTCTATTCTCTTTCTTTTCTTTCGTCACATTTTACCTTATTTATTTTACCTCATTTATTTTACCACATTTTACCCCTATATTTATTATACCTTATATTCTCTTTCTTTTCTTTCGTCAGATTTAACAATATATTACCCCTATATTTATTATACCTTATATTCATTTATTTTATTTCTCAAATCACACTACATCACATCACTGTTTATTACCACTGTTTTATTACCATCACTCGATAAAACCTATACCGAGATACTAAATAAAACTATTAAATAAAAACCTACCAGCACGACAACAGATAGTCCAACTCGAATCCTGTTTTATCACCATCACCCGATGGACAATCTATGGATAAAACCTATAACGAGATAAAGTTGTAGTAGTATTTAATAAAGTCAATGATTAAAATAATGCTAACTTAAAACTATTAAATAAAAACCTACCAGTACGTCAACAGATAGTCCAACTCGAATCCTGTTTTATTACCATCACCCGATGGACAATCTATGGATAAAACCTATAACGAGATAAAGTTGTAGTGTATTTAATAAAGTCAATGATTAAAATAATGCTAACTTAAAACTATTAAATAAAAACCTACCAGCACGTCAACAGATAGTCCAACTCGAATCCTGTTTTATTACCATCACCCGATGGACAATCTATGGATAAAACCTATAACGAGATAAAGTTGTAGTAGTATTTAATAAAGTCAATGATTAAAATAATGCTAACTTAAAACTATTAAATAAAAACCTACCAGCACGTCAACAGATAGTCCAACTCGAATCCTGTTTTATTACCATCACTCGATGGATAATCTATGGATAAAACCTATAACGAGATAAAGTTGTAGTGTATTTAATAAAGTCAATGATTAAAATAATGCTAACTTAAAACTATTAAATAAAAACCTACCAGCACGTCAACAGATAGTCCAACTCGAATCCTGTTTTATTACCATCACCCGATGGACAATCTATGGATAAAACCTATAACGAGATAAAGTTGTAGTAGTATTTAATAAAGTCAATGATTAAAATAATGCTAACTTAAAACTATTAAATAAAAACCTACCAGCACGTCAACAGATAGTCCATCTCGAATCCTGTTTTATTACCATCACTCGATGGACAATGTATGGATAAAACCTATAACGAGATAAAGTTGAAGTAGTATTTAATAAAGTCAATGATTAAAATAATGCTAACTTAAAACTATTAAATAAAAACCTACCAGCACGTCAACAGATAGTCCAACTCGAATCCTGTTTTATTACCATCACCCGATGGATAATCTATGGATAAAACCTAAAACGAGATACTAAATAAAACTATTAAATAAAAAAAACCTACCAGCACGACAACAGATAGTCCAACTCGAATCCTGTTTTATCACCATAACCCGATGGACAATGTATGGATAAAACCTGTAACAAGATAAAGTTAATCATTAAAATATTGCTTACTTAAAAATATTAAATAAAAACCTACCAGCACGTCAACAGATAGTCCAACTCGAATCCTGTTTTATTACCATCACCCGATGGACAATCTATGGATAAAACCTATAACGAGATAAAGTTGTAGTGTATTTAATAAAGTCAATGATTAAAATAATGCTAACTTAAAACTATTAAATAAAAACCTACCAGCACGTCAACAGATAGTCCATCTCGAATCCTGTTTTATTACCATCACTCGATGGACAATGTATGGATAAAACCTATAACGAGATAAAGTTGTAGTAGTATTTAATAAAGTCAATGATTAAAATAATGCTAACTTAAAACTATTAAATAAAAACCTACCAGCACGTCAACAGATAGTCCAACTCGAATCCTGTTTTATTACCATCACCCGATGGATAATCTATGGATAAAACCTAAAACGAGATACTAAATAAAACTATTAAATAAAAAAACCTACCAGCACGACAACAGATAGTCCAACTCGAATCCTGTTTTATCACCATAACCCGATGGACAATGTATGGATAAAACCTGTAACAAGATAAAGTTAATCATTAAAATATTGCTTACTTAAAAATATTAAATAAAAACCTACCAGCACGTCAACAACGCCACGGCGTTCCACTTCTTAACCTCTTAAGCTTGCCACAGCAACACACAGCCTACGCACTACGCACTACGCACTACGCACTACGCACTGCACCCGATGCATACTGCATTCACTCACGCACACGCATTATGCACTTTTGTGCTCCACTTTTTGCCACTGCGTTCCACTTTTGAACCACTTCACTATGCGAGCGCTTCACTATGCGTATGCACATGTTTTCACTTGACACACTTCACAGATGACAGATGACAGATGACAATCTGTCAGCCATGCGGTTATTAACAAGGTTTGTATAACGTATGATAACCGGTTCGGATCGACATCCGGTCAATATAAAATAGTAACAATACAATAAATACTGATAGAAAAAAGAACTACACTAACGTTATAAATAAATCCTTATTAATGAGAGAGGAAAAATATAAATTGCCAGCTCAATATGTTGTAGGTTGTCTGACATGTATCATGACGGTGGCAGCAAGCACCAACTGCACCGGCAAGCACCAACTGCACCGAGCAAGCACCAACTGCACCGAAGACAGCACCAACTATCATAAAGGTGGCTGCGTACACCACTGCCAAAACGAACTATTAATTGGATGGAATGGATGGAAGGCAGATTTATTCAAATTAAAATATATAGAAGCAACTTAATTTCTATTCTCTTTCTTTTCTTTCGTCACATTTTACCTTATTTATTTTACCTCATTTATTTTACCACATTTTACCCCTATATTTATTATACCTTATATTCTCTTTCTTTTCTTTCGTCAGATTTAACAATATATTACCCCTATATTTATTATACCTTATATTCATTTATTTTATTTCTCAAATCACACTACATCACATCACTGTTTATTACCACTGTTTTATTACCATCACTCGATAAAACCTATACCGAGATACTAAATAAAACTATTAAATAAAAACCTACCAGCACGACAACAGATAGTCCAACTCGAATCCTGTTTTATCACCATCACCCGATGGACAATCTATGGATAAAACCTATAACGAGATAAAGTTGTAGTAGTATTTAATAAAGTCAATGATTAAAATAATGCTAACTTAAAACTATTAAATAAAAACCTACCAGTACGTCAACAGATAGTCCAACTCGAATCCTGTTTTATTACCATCACCCGATGGACAATCTATGGATAAAACCTATAACGAGATAAAGTTGTAGTGTATTTAATAAAGTCAATGATTAAAATAATGCTAACTTAAAACTATTAAATAAAAACCTACCAGCACGTCAACAGATAGTCCAACTCGAATCCTGTTTTATTACCATCACCCGATGGACAATCTATGGATAAAACCTATAACGAGATAAAGTTGTAGTAGTATTTAATAAAGTCAATGATTAAAATAATGCTAACTTAAAACTATTAAATAAAAACCTACCAGCACGTCAACAGATAGTCCAACTCGAATCCTGTTTTATTACCATCACTCGATGGATAATCTATGGATAAAACCTATAACGAGATAAAGTTGTAGTGTATTTAATAAAGTCAATGATTAAAATAATGCTAACTTAAAACTATTAAATAAAAACCTACCAGCACGTCAACAGATAGTCCAACTCGAATCCTGTTTTATTACCATCACCCGATGGACAATCTATGGATAAAACCTATAACGAGATAAAGTTGTAGTAGTATTTAATAAAGTCAATGATTAAAATAATGCTAACTTAAAACTATTAAATAAAAACCTACCAGCACGTCAACAGATAGTCCATCTCGAATCCTGTTTTATTACCATCACTCGATGGACAATGTATGGATAAAACCTATAACGAGATAAAGTTGAAGTAGTATTTAATAAAGTCAATGATTAAAATAATGCTAACTTAAAACTATTAAATAAAAACCTACCAGCACGTCAACAGATAGTCCAACTCGAATCCTGTTTTATTACCATCACCCGATGGATAATCTATGGATAAAACCTAAAACGAGATACTAAATAAAACTATTAAATAAAAAAAACCTACCAGCACGACAACAGATAGTCCAACTCGAATCCTGTTTTATCACCATAACCCGATGGACAATGTATGGATAAAACCTGTAACAAGATAAAGTTAATCATTAAAATATTGCTTACTTAAAAATATTAAATAAAAACCTACCAGCACGTCAACAGATAGTCCAACTCGAATCCTGTTTTATTACCATCACCCGATGGACAATCTATGGATAAAACCTATAACGAGATAAAGTTGTAGTGTATTTAATAAAGTCAATGATTAAAATAATGCTAACTTAAAACTATTAAATAAAAACCTACCAGCACGTCAACAGATAGTCCATCTCGAATCCTGTTTTATTACCATCACTCGATGGACAATGTATGGATAAAACCTATAACGAGATAAAGTTAATGATTAAAATAATTCTTATTATTTAATTCTCTAATTTATTTTTATTTACAAGATGAAACAAACATTCTCTTCGTTTTTCACACTTGGCTTATTTTCTTTCATGTTTTGATGCGCAATGCACAATAATTGGCGAGCTAATACGAGCCGAATATCAAAAAGAAGCCACCATCGCGGCAGCAGATTTAGGCAAAAGCTACCGCCATCTTTACGCCATCTTTACGCCATGACACTGTTTTCGTCACGCCTACTAATTAGTAGTTAAAAACATGATCATACACACCTTGGTATTTGAGGTATATACACCTTGGTATTTGTTGTATACACCTTGGTATTTTACCTCCGCCTGGTAGTTTACCCAGACTGGTACCCGACACTTGTACATTTTTCTACCGCTCCGACTTGTACCAGGAGCACAGGCGCACCAGGAGGTACCCTCAACACTTTAACTACCTCGGTCGATCTTCCTTCTCTCTCTCACAATTTATGTACCTCTAGCTATGCATACCTTGTTACCAATTTATTGCCTCATCTCCTCCCACTTCCTGACCAAGCAATTGCTGATATAGCCAATCAGTAGGCCTTCTAATGCTTGGTTCATTTAGAAATGGGGCACTTTGTATTGCGTGTATTTTTTATACCAGCAATCCAATGGATTAACTTTGTTCGAATGAATAATAGGTTTTGATATAATATATTTAAAAGAAATATTACAAAAATTATACTTCGGTTTTACCAAGAAATTCTCGCACTTTTCTGTTCATACCGCCCATCAAATGGCGCACAGCAGCTTAAGTTACTGTTCTGGTCAGTAAATTCAACCAATTCTTTATTTGTATTATGTCCTTAGTTACTGCTCCCTTCTTCTTTAATTTGTGTTTTATTATTGCCCAATATCGTTCTATTGAGTGGATCTGGGGACAATTCGGTGGATTCAGCGTTTTGGATATCAATTTCACACCATTATTGTTGTACCATTGTAGCACATCCATCCAAGTCCGAATTCATGTTCTTATTCGTCACAAACACGGTGGTCTTTTTGCCACATGTGCAGAATCCTTGCCAAATCATATTTTTTTAGCGAATTTATCGGCGAAAACAAGTTTGAACCTCTTGGGGACGTTGCCACGAGCATAAGCCTTATACAATTTAATGCTCGAAATTTGTTTAAAATCTTTAATGCAGGTTTCATGGTCCATCAAAATGCAACCATACGGTTTGGTCAGCACCTGATCGTCCAACTTCCGAGCCCGGTTTTGACCATTGTTTTTTGTTTTAAGTTTCAATTTGGATGTTTACTGACTCGAAAACACTTAAAGCCTACTTGGAGTCGGTTTCGCCGTTCAGAAGAGCGGTCGGCGTTAAGATTTTGGGCCAAATTATATTCCGAGATATTTGGGTTAGCTTTGATTTTCCGAATAACTCTCAATCGCAATTGACGATTCACGGTTCCACTCCATCGCTTAGTTTGCACCTTACGGGCACTCGTCTGTGTTTGCTTGTACTTTTTAATCACTCACGTAACCGTAGATTTAGCAAACTTAACCGTTCTGCCAGCTCCCGACATGACACTGATGGATTCTGCAGATAGTTTTGTATTTGTATTTGTATTTGTATTTTTATTTGTACACTGTAAGTTTTCGCTTCTCCTCTTGCATGTCGAATATCTTGGAGCAGGAATAACTAAATGGCGTGAAAATTAGACCAAATAAAGTATATTGTAATATTATAATATATCTACGCGTGAACTTCCGGCATCACGGTTGCCCTGATATATTACATATTTTCTTCACTCCTATTTCTTATGATAATATATCTACACGTGAACTTTCGGCATCACGGTTGCCGTGATATATTTCATATTCTTCTTCACATCACTTTCTTAGCATAATATATCTACACGTGAACTATCGGCATCACGGTTGCCATGATATATTATCTTCCTTCTATCACTTCAATTAGCAGCTTCACTGCTGACTGTAGAATGCCCTTTACTCGTAGTGGAATTCACTGATCACTATGCACCTGTAAGAAACCCATCGTTCTTCCTTCTCGAGACTTTGTCCCGAAATAAAACACAAGTGTGGTTTCGTTTCTATAGTTGCCTAAACTGATCGAACTGTGTTTTTGTAAATCTTTCACTATGTCTCCTTTGCTGTCTGTAACTCCATCTTTGAACGGGGATGGAACTGAGCGTCGCGAACTGAGGCTTCTGTTCAACTGAGACTTGTTCGATCAGTCTTTGGCCCTTTATTTATAGTACAATTTCTTCCTTAAGTTTAACATTTCTTTTTGGATTATTTCTAATGGGTTCCCACGGGTCGTGTTCGGAATTTCTAAGAATATTGATAAAGAAAATAATATTGAATTTAACACTTTTGTTTGCCTGAATTTTTATTGGTCGTTTATAGATTTAATGTCGATTTACTGTCTGGCTAACTTCCTGTTTACTTAATTATGATTGGTTAGTTTGGTTAATATGATCCTACACGTGCCTTTCATGATTGAACATGTTCGTTTGCCTAATTTGGGGTTCATTATTTTACCTGAAAGTGTGGGAATCCATACATTGTATTGGAATGCGTTTCTAAACGTTCTTTTGCCCTTGAACTAAATATGTTGTTTATTGGCGCGATTGCATGTGCACCCGAAATCGTGAGAATTATCTCGCGGTGTCATATTGAGACGAGTCGTATGCTACCTAAGGGCGTATGCACTTGAAAGCGTGGGAACACGCATTCCCAACTACGCATGCATTGCTTCTTTAACATTTGGTTTATTGCGAATAGTTATTTTGGTTTTTTCGTGGTTGAATTTGTTATCGGTAAACAATATCAGGTTACAATATGCGTACATGCCCGTTTGGCTTTGATTGTGGTTACGTTGCATCTTTGCGTTTTATCTTGCCTTGCAATTGTGTTGCATGCCATATTGCATTCTACATTGTATTCTACTTAGAACTTGCTTGGAAGATTAAGCTCTGCAATGGAGCTTGAAATGTTAATTGTTTTAAGCTTATCTTAATCTGTACTTTTGGTAATTGCCAGAGGCGGATCTACCTATGAGCGGACTGAGCGGCCGCGGGGGGCCCCGAGTTTAAGGGGGCCCCGTGATGAAACCCCCAGATCGCTAGAGTAACCGATTTTATCATCTAAAAAAAATCATCTAATAATGACCGTTTGACTTAAAATGCTCTCAATTCACGGTCCATCAGCAAAAGTCTGCATTGTTACCCTGTTAAATTGTTTTCGTCATCGGTTTTAAAATTGATAACATGATTTGATAATTTGAGAGGGATTTAAAAAACCCTGTTGTGATTTAGCACTCATAAAAAAACATCTATGAACAGTAATCTACATTTGCATTAACTTAAAAAAAGAAAAACATGACATTTATCGCAGAAAAATAATAAAATGATTAGTTTTCAATAGGTCTGTCTGATTTAGGATGTGGAGGCCATAATTAACAGAACGAAAGGAATTTTATTAACTTGTTCAGATTGCTTAATTCAGAGTAATTATTTTCAGATAATGAAGATCTAACATCTGATTTCATGAAACAAGCAAATTGTGTGAAAGGAATTGTAAGTTACCTATCACATTATATTGTTGAATTTGTTTATTTATTTTAGATGCTTTGAATTAATATTTACTATAAGATATGTGACGAAGTTATGGATAATAACGAAAAGATGTGTAGAATTTATACCTATCAAAAATCGTGGAGATTACATGCTGAAAATCTGTATAAAGGATTGCAAGCTGTTGTAAAAAATAAGTTCAATTTTGGCCACAGGTATAGAAACATTTATAGCAATGGAAATGTTTGGAGGGCCCCGTTTATCCAACCGCTTGGGGCCCCCGAACGGATTGATCCGCTTCTGGTAATTGCGCCTGCATGTATGCTTGGTACAGCACAATATACTTTTCTCACCAAATACTGTAAAAATTGTCCATTTTTGTCCACGGGGGACTATCATTCAAACAAACTGTCCCATTTCTAAATGAACCAAGCCTTATAATACCAGGTGCACACTTCATACTCAAAAGTACCCGTATCTTTGATTCATTTAATTTACATTTTTCATTTATCACCCCATTCATTGCGATCAACGAACATTCATCTTACCTAACATTGCATTATTCAATTCTATATATTCACTCAAACCGCAGGCATTACAGACACGATCTTCCACCATTGTATTTCTCCCTGAGGAAACAGCTTGGTTGTAACTAGGTCATCAGGCTAAACGACGGTTAAACATTTGGAGGCAAATCCAACCAATGACCAGATCTTCATTCAACGAAATATCCTCCTTAAGAGTCAAGAGAACCATATCTCGATATCGACTTCACCGCGACTTACGATACCATAGATAGGAAAGAGCTATGGATAATCATCCGGCAGTACTGTTTTCATGAGAAGCTAAATCGTCTATTACAGGCCACAATGGATGTAGTTTTGTACAACCTTTTTATCTTACCGGAATCTGAGATTAGTTTTAACATTATCTCCGAAATGCTTGGGATTGATCATCTACACACGATACCAGATCACTTACAAGCCCATAAGGTCATAATAAAGTCAATGATTTGATATACGAGTAATACAATAAATCAGATCAGACCAACCAGTTGGAGGACAGCTGAGCGGTAGCGCTGGTTAGGAAACTATCTACGTACACAAAGGGAATAAGTCTGGTAGGCCCTTAAAGAACCGGCATGTGCATTACGAATCAGGCCGAAATAATGCATCAACATACTATGACATACAATTCGTTGGGTTGACTTGTTAAAGCTAACTACAACAAATTTTATTTACATTTGCATCTCGAAAATTTGAAACACGAACAAAACATAAACTCGTGTAAAAAACATCCACCGACAAGATTAAGATTTTAATTTGAGCTCTTCTACTGCAACAGACTCACAAAACGACCAGAGCACAATCCAGAACTTACCCCGTTGGACTCGTAAAAACAGAAGGAGACATTTGGTAGATATTTTCGAAAAAATATTATTTCAAAGGCAACTAATATTGATTTGTAATAGATACCAATGGTTTGAAACATGATATTTTCTTCCCAACTGAACTTTGAAAAAAATGTTAAATGCGTTTTCTATAAGACAACAATTTAAATATTTTCTCCTAGATAGCTTTCACCTAATAAAATAAATAGGGAAATCCGTGTAACCGGGCCAGTGATCAAAAAGACCGGTTAAAATAAAACACAAATTCGTGGTAACTATTTGTTTTAACTATTGTACATTTGATCCGACATAAATCACAGCTGTCTTTTATAGAAAGTAGTTAATTGCACATAGTAGTCAATACTTATTTAAAAAAAACTCTTTTAAATATATCAGTAAGAGTATGAATCATGCATAGAACTCAAGTTTTATGGTTTATTTGTTCACGTTCCTAGCTCACTATCACACGTCTCATGGTAACGACGGAAATTACTTTTCACAATTTTAAACAAGCCAAATTACGTTGAGATAAAAATGAATAAACGGTTATGTATGCCTCCGTGAATACCGCTGTTTTTCGGTTACGAGCGTTATAAAGAACGCGGTGCTTTTTTTTTCGCGTATGTCTACTTAATTAAAAATACCACTTTCGTTGGCGCGCTTACTTTTATATTCTTACGGTATCGCGATGGCCGTTTCGTGATGGCCAGTTCATTTTCAAAATGCCCATCGGGGCCATCATTCGCGCATTTTGATCGGGCGAAAATCGGGTTCCGCGTTTTCTTAGCAGTTAAGAAGTGCTATTGATCTTCTTCTTCTTCTTCTTCTTCTTCGGCGAGGATTTACTCCAGTACGGCTATTGAATCCAGCTTCCTGGGCCTTCGCAAGCTAACCTGGAGACCTCTATTGGTTAAGGACAAATGCCATATGTCCTAATTTTCTGTGATTAGTCTGATTTTCTGTAGGCGTCACATTTGCCACACTGCCACCATGCGGCCAGGAGCACTGCTAACCAACCACGCTAGTGCGCAGTCAAATTATGGCTGTTCACCCGCCGTCACGAAAGGAATATTTCCTTCCGTTTGTCAGATCGCACGAAACTCGTGATCTGTTTGATTATTCAAACAGTACGAGATGGGCGGCGGCTAGGATTTATCTGACTTGAGCTCCAGCTCGGCGTCACCACGCGGCCGTGCCGTAAGATCCTTACTTTTCGCCAACTATTTCAGGAACCCCGTGCACTGCTAACGATCCGATCTAATGCACTGCCAACCTGGAACTGAGCTGCTATTGATCTGGCCACCCTTACTTTCTAAACCCTACCACTAAAACCCACTATCTGTTGTTGTTGACTTTCGAAATACCACTTCCGCGTAGATACCTATCTAGTTTAAGTTAAGTCGTCGGCCAGTGTTACTTTGGTAACATTCTCCTCACCGGTATGTCACGTGAAGTGGCCTACCCTCCGTTTCTGGCTAACATCTAAATCCGCGATATTGACAGCGGGCCGTTCGATTAATCCACTCAAAGTTTTAACTGTTACGCGTCGTACTTGCTCATCCGCGGATCGGTATGTTTTTATAACGTGCCCCCGAGGTCAGCAGTTCCGAGGATTGTTTGTATCAGCTACGAGGACTAAGTCTCCCTCCTCACTTGGTTTAGTGGATTTTTGTTATTTAGTCTTCCTCGTCAGATGGGGTAAGTACTCGATAGCCCATCTTTTCCAACATAGATCTTCGAACTGTTTGGCTGACTTCCTTGATTTTCTTAGCGACGGCGACGAGTCGTCAAATGGAACTGCTGGTTTACTACCGTTGGAGCGCCCTAAAATGAAGTGATTGGGAGTTAGTGGGGCTTCGGCTTCATCCTCAACTGGTACGTCTGTCAACGGTCGTGAGTTACCCATTTCTTTGTAGGTTGGACGAATTCTGTCATCAGGCGCTCTTGATCGACTGCTGCCATCGCATCCTTTAGCTCATCTTTTATCGACTAATAGATAACCACATCTAGCTCAGCTTCGAAAACATTGTAGCATGATTTCGACAGTTGCTAGACACAGCGGCAATTGTTCCTCGTCAGCTTATTATTTGTACATGCGGAAGTGCGGCGAAATCGTCGCTTCCTTTTAGACCAGTGGTAGGTAAAGTCCGGCCCCCAGGCCTAATTCTATCTGCTAGTTGATTTTATCCGATCTGTAAAAATTTTGTTGACCAATATACAAACAACAAATATGTAAATTCTTATCGAAATTGTTCACGATATTGCAGTTACTTCTTTCATAAAAGGTACGTTAAAACTATTGAACGAAGTTGGCAATGGCACCACTTCCTCGTTTACCTATATTAGACTTTATCAATCGCAGCAGATTATCCTGTTGATCGTGAATCTCTCGTGAATCTCGTCCAGAACCAAGAGGAAAAATAAAATGTTAACTTAGTGGCCAGACTAACTACTAGAAGGAAAACATGTTTCAGAACCAATACGAAACAAAATGTGATACTTTACAAAATATTCAAAAACTATTTTGAAGCTGAATAATTTCAATAATTGAGAGTAAGCCAGGAAAATAGTGATACGGTAACATAATTTTAGCAAATGATTAATTTGAAATATAATAAAAGCCATTAGGGATTAGGCCGGGGTTGGAGGGCTGCAGCCATGGACCGAGCTACCTCGAAAAACGATTGGTGACCAGGCCATGTCAATACGACGTGCTCAACTATGAGCGGGCCATTGAAGAAGAAGAAGAAGAAGAATAAAAGCCATTTTTTAAATGTACAACAGACGAACAATATGATGAAAATGTTCAAAATCCAGCGAAAAAAAGACTCCAAATTTACGATGAAAAGTAAAAGTTTAAAATATTTTATATAATATGTTCATGTTATTTTTGGTGAGGAAATTTGATACAACATTTAAAAACGATTTTGAATTGATATCACATTTAAAACTTCAAAAGATCGGTCTTCTCTCCACTTAGTGCAAAAACTTTGTACAAACCGCAGTAAATTTCATATAAAACATACCTGCAAAAATAAACAGAAACATACAAATTTACCTTGTTCAGTATGTAATGTATGTTGCACCTAAATATTGAAAGCAGTACAGTACATATTTTTAAAAATGGCAGTCTGATATTTTTAACTAAGGTTTATATTAATTTGGATTTATCTTGATTTCTTTTCCGTTACTAGGAATACACAAAGAAATGTTTTTCTTCGTTCTGCTTCTTCCGGTCCTACGGTAATTCGACGGACGTTCGTTGTAAAATATAATCAACCTCTATAATTTTTCTTTTCGTACGTGACGATCATGGTTGTTCGGTGGAATTTGTGGAAATAGCGCTACCTACTGGCCGCTAAGTGAAATTACCAAACGTGACATGAATTCGGAGATAGAAACACGCTTTTTAATGTTTTTTTTAAGGATAAAGATGGTAGAAGCGGTATTTGAAATGAATGTTGTTGATCCCAGTAAGAACTGTCCAGCAAGACTAATTGAAATGGATTTAGATTCAGGTTCTTCTTCTTCTTGGCCGAACGACCTTGTTGGTCAATGCCTGCCCGTTAAGGGCTTACGAGACTTTTTCCCTATGTGTACGTGGATAGTCAGTCCTCTTGTACAGGGGAAGATCTGGTCTCGGTTAGGATTCGAACCCACGCTGTCGAGGTGGTGAGCCCCGGTGCTCATGGGCCTATTTTCTAACCGGCGCTACCGCTCGCCTGTCGCGGACCGCCAATTATTTTTATCCGTTAGCAATAAAAAATCTTACTGAGATGTTTTTTTTTTGCAGCATATATGACCAGTCAATATGATTGATATATTTTCCCCTTTGTAAATATGGATTTTCATGGTATGAATGTGTAGAACAAAGTTGCTCTTAAGCATCAAAACGTCGGCAAATTGTTTTGACGGTACATGACACATCTTGTTATCTTGTAACGTTATTTTGCCTCCTGCTGCCAAAGGAATTCTTTTCTCCCTACAACGCCGTTGACCTCCATAAAACAAAGTTGAAAATTTGAGGGCAAATTCACTCCCAGCCTATGAATACCTACCCTTCGGCATGAAACAAATTCCTGTATGTTTTGAAATTCCTTAATACGTGGGAGCAAGGTGGAACCTTACCTTAGCTGATTCCAAATCGCAGGATGCTGGAGGGATCTTCAACTCTCCCGGTCTTCGGTCTGTTTTATGATTTGCTCAAATTTTTAACACCCTAGGGAACTAAACGGTTTCTCATCGATTTTATGTAGCTGAACAAGAATACAACCATCGTCTATTCGCACAAAAAGACCTACCACTTTGCAAATAAGCTGGCGAAAACTCTTGGCACATTCCCATTGCTCACGAGACGATATAATGAAATTTTATGATACACTAGGAGAATCGGTACTGTTCTTCACAGATGCAGATGTTTGCTCGTCGATTCGTCGAACTTCCCTCCATGCTTGACTCCTTACTGTAACTGCGGAATCACATGCGATTCTGGGCAGCTATGGGCATTCCGAAGGGAAGCGAACAAAGTAGAGCATCGACCGCTCTGGCAAACGTATTATTATCGACTGTTCACTATCCACTTCAGCAATTCTCGTGTTCCATTTCAACAGCTTCACACTAGTTTGATTTAAATATTTTTTTCAATAAGTCAGGCTAAATACCAAAAAAACAAAACATTGCACTGGTACCATGAACCAGCCAATCTTGGAAGGCAATGCGCGCAAATCTTAGGTTTGACATTGCTTCGCGGCTTATTGAGACGATTAAAGGTTACAACGAAGTACAACAAAATGAGACACTGATTTTGAATAGGTTTAGATTTTAGTTCTTTCCACAGTTTTTTCGTTCCTATCTCATTCTTTTTCTCTGAATAATGAAGATCCTGATTCGGTATCATTTGTAAAAGTGCTATTGTAATTTGTTACAATCAGGTGATCGAGGAGTAGATAAGTTATAGTATTTCTGTTTTCAAAAAGATTTACCATTTTACTGATGATGCCATTCATCCTGCCATCGTGGTGAATTGATGATGCAATGTTTGATGTTTGTTTTATCATTTGTGTGTTGATTTTTCAGAATTAATAGGTCCATTTATGGATTCGAAATAGTTTTAACCTTATCCGATCACGCGAAACATATTGTACTGAATTGAGTACAAAAAACAGAAAGGTATTGATTCATGAAACTTATGCTAGGTGCTGCTTTTTGCTATCATGTTTGTAGCAGATGCCATAACATAAATTTAGAGAGAAAATTACATAGAGCAGTCCTCAAAACATTTTTTCATCGATAAAAAATAAAAAAATAATGGTGTATACATACGACAAACTTTCGGCATACACCACAATTTAAGAAGAGTGTGACAGCATCACGTAAATTTCTTGAATTTTGCATTTAGATAGACATAATTGAATTATTAAACTGAACTGAGTATGAACCAAATAGCATCATATATACAACTAGATAACTACTGTAAGGAATACTCTAGACACAACTCCATACTGTTATCAGAGGCGGATCTACCTATGAGCGGACTGAGCGGCCGCGGGGGGCCCCGAGTTTAAGGGGGCCCCGTGATGAAACCCCCAGATCGCTAGAGTAACCGATTTTATCATCTAAAAAAAATCATCTAATAATGACCGTTTGACTTAAAATGCTCTCAATTCACGGTCCATCAGCAAAAGTCTGCATTGTTACCCTGTTAAATTGTTTTCGTCATCGGTTTTAAAATTGATAACATGATTTGATAATTTGAGAGGGATTTAAAAAACCCTGTTGTGATTTAGCACTCATAAAAAAACATCTATGAACAGTAATCTACATTTGCATTAACTTAAAAAAAGAAAAACATGACATTTATCGCAGAAAAATAATAAAATGATTAGTTTTCAATAGGTCTGTCTGATTTAGGATGTGGAGGCCATAATTAACAGAACGAAAGGAATTTTATTAACTTGTTCAGATTGCTTAATTCAGAGTAATTATTTTCAGATAATGAAGATCTAACATCTGATTTCATGAAACAAGCAAATTGTGTGAAAGGAATTGTAAGTTACCTATCACATTATATTGTTGAATTTGTTTATTTATTTTAGATGCTTTGAATTAATATTTACTATAAGATATGTGACGAAGTTATGGATAATAACGAAAAGATGTGTAGAATTTATACCTATCAAAAATCGTGGAGATTACATGCTGAAAATCTGTATAAAGGATTGCAAGCTGTTGTAAAAAATAAGTTCAATTTTGGCCACAGGTATAGAAACATTTATAGCAATGGAAATGTTTGGAGGGCCCCGTTTATCCAACCGCTTGGGGCCCCCGAACGGATTGATCCGCTTCTGACTGTTATAGAGCACTCTCTGTGTCCTTTAAACATTGTTATGAAAGCTGGAAACTTCAGAAGCAGAATAGATATGCCTCTTAGGTTACTCAAAGCGAAGTTGCCTTGCTTGACACTGTTCCTGCTGTTTTTTTTAAATTTTTATGGAGAATTATGCTAATTAGTTGATCATTTGTGAATTTGAATGAGTGTCTCACTAGTCATTATGTGGGAATAGCTAGATGCAGGTTCACTTGTTTCACGGCTTGCCACTTTAAAATCGTCAGTGATGTCTCACTTGCCAAGGCATGCAACCACTGAAACTAGGTTTTGGGCGATGCTTAAACTAAACCATCATTCATAGAAAGGTTGGTGAACCGCTCAGAAAAGCGTAGCATTGCAGGGTAGGAATCGAAAAAGAGAATAATACGACCTATAAAGGATGGAATCTTTAGGTTTTTAGCATTATGCTGGTTTTACTGTCCTCAGATAATAATTAGACCACTTCAAACGCCTGTATTAATTAACGCTGTCTCATTTCTATTGTGCCTAATACTTCCGCGAGTCCTTACAAAACAGTAACATCAGTGCTGAAGAATCGATGCCATCACATAAACTCAATGCTCTGACTAATCGTTAACAACTTCACAGCTTGCTATGGGAATAGCTCACCAAAAAACCTCAAACCGCCGCTTCCGCCTCTTTCCTACCAAATGAAACCAATAAAGCTAACCCTCCTTCAGAATCCCTTATTTGTTTCGAGGGAACGACATTCACCACCTGACCCTTGTTCGTGGAATCGCGTTAAGTTGTGTCAAAGAAAATCCAATCGTATTTTTCTCTCCTTGACAATCCTTCTTACTAATATCGAACCCTAGGACGGATTCATCTCGTCACTATTGCCACGCCATCTAATAGAGCTTACTGTCGACTCGGTGCCGCCATGGCCCGCTGGCAAGTCTGCATCGTTGGGGGTGCCCTCTTAAAGCCCTTTCTATTATATGTGGCCCCTATCAATATCTATCCATCGTTCCTTGTGAATCGAACTTCTTGCTTCCCTTCTTAAAACGGGTGTGGGTACACATATAAAGGTACCCTGAGAGTGTCGAAGCAAAAAACACGATATCGATTTTATTGCTTTTAGTTTTTTGTTTTCCGTGCGAAAAAGCATCGATGTTAACTCTCTCGACAATATCCCACTGACTTTTTTGGTGATGCTTTTTCCATCATTCAAAACTCAACGTCTGCGCAAATGTTTTAAACATACAAGAAAAGCTGTTTTCAAGTTTAGATTGTATGTTTGAATGAATCGAAAAAAAAGTTTGACTATCCTATTGTGCATGTATTTCCATAATTTAACGATCAAAACAAATGTTTTATGATGTAAAATGTTTAATTCGATTCGATATTATTTCGTACACAGTGACGAGATCGGGATTTTGCGAAAAAATGGAAGACAATGAGCCGCGTCAAATAGAATTTGTTCAGAATGCATAAATCATTCGTTGAAATATGATCCACCAGTCATTTTTCTTGATTTTGATGGGGTACTCCTTTTGACAGAAGATTAGCCTAAAAGAACATAAATACGTTATTGAAGCAGTCTTCAGGCACCTAACGATCGTAAATAGTATGTTCAACAATTACTTGTACTGAAAAAATAGACGATTTACTGGAACGAATACGTTTCAATAACGAAAAACACTTACAGAAGAAATTTGTAATGTAGATTGTGTTACAAGAATAGCTTTCTTTCAATTCATACATGTGATGCGTAATTATATTTTGTACTCAATCTTTAACAAAAAGAAATAATCAATTTTCATAAATAAATTATATTATTATTTTATGTATAGCACATGTTTTATGATTTGGCTTGTTGGAATTAATGTGTTATTTCCGGTTGTTAAGAATTTCGATTGCTACAATAAAAAATGTATGCTGCAATAATAGTATATGTATTTGTAGTTTCGTTGCTTCTTTACCAGCTGTTTCAAATTGTAATCTTAAGCGCTAATCATATTGGTAGTTTTCTTTTAACAACTGTTTTGCATTTTTTCATCATTATTCAACTTAACCAGTTTTTTGCACTTCTATGATCTCTTTACAATCGTGTTCGGGCACGAGGGCATTATTCTTTCTACTTTATTGCACAGTGACGCCATTCGTTCGAAAATCAAATAAGGTTCTATTGTACAACGTGATCAAACACATTGCAAGATGCCAGAGCAAGAGCTATGCTAGACTCATGATTAAACAATGTACACAATTTTACCTTCCAGATTTGTAAGACTATTGGGCCAAATATGGTAAAAAAATTTAAAAAATTAACCACATCGTGCCACACAGTACAACGAGTTTGCGCTGGTTTAACTAACGGCATTTGGTAGAATTTTATATATACATTGTTTTATTTATTTTGAGTATTAGTACGCTCGTGTTTGCTGTTAGTAGTTTTTAATGTCCTATTTGCAAATAGTAAAATGCATTTTACAACCCTCGAAATAACTTGCTAATCCAAAGAAAAATGGTGTTCAGTTAAAGTTTTATCCATTCATGTCTACGTTTTGTTTACTGTGATATTTTGCATGTTGATTTGCTTATAGGCATGGCATGTACATGGCATTAACATATTAAACTTAATGATGTCAAATGACGAGCAATTACATATGGTTGTTTTTTTTAATGTTTTAATACTATACTAATATTTGTACAATTCCTGCTGCTTACATTACTAAAAAATCGCAACACTTCTTATCAATTGCTCAATATTGTTCATGCTATGTTCAATTAATTATGGTATTCTTCGGACTGCTCTTGAGGTATCAAAAATTAATCAAAAACACAACTTTACTTCGTTCACCTAACACCATGTTCTAGAAACCTGAAAAACTGCTTTTAGTTCGTTTTGTTCATCTTTCTATCAAATCTGTTCAAATACTTGATTTGTGATTTTCCCTTTGCATTCAATGTAGTCTAGATGAAGTACTGAAAACATGTCTATTGTTGGAAATCAACGATTGAAATTCGATCTTCACACTATGGAACGCTTTAGGATTCAACTAATAGGATAATTGTGTATTTTTTTTTACATTAAAACATGTTGTTCATTACATACACTTTACTCATTACCTCGCTTCCAGAAATCTCATAGGGATGTCCGTTTCTTCTCTTGTTGATGGTGGGTTGCCACAGATCGCGTTAGAACTGACATTAGACCAGAGACTATCCAGCGCGTTGAATCTGTTTTGAAGTAGTTTCAACGTTGATGAAGTTCCAAAAAATTATTCGAGTTAAGCTCCCGTTTCTTTGACTAGAACATTCTACCATTGTTATGACTACAAACAATGTCTCCAGACGGGTTCCTTACTCCACTCAAGGCACTACGTGGACTCAAGAGGACACACATACATACAACGTAAAAGAAGCTTACTGAAGTTCCTGTCACATGCTTTTCTCCGCTGTTATTTCGACGGTCTGTAACGCGTTTTCCTTTTATCACATGCTAGCATGTGTTGTTTATGCTCACTATTTATGTTATGCGAGGACATGTGTGGTACGGAAAATGTCCATAGGTGGTGGGAATGTCATATAAAGGATGAAATTTTTTATCATACCGAGAAATATATTTAACGAATACCTTCCCTGACCTCTATTAGCGTTGAGCAACAATTGGAAAACCGAGAAGTTTTTTATTTTTATTTTCACGCAGAAATGCTTTCATTCTGATTCTGGCTCTAACGATAAAAATAATTAACTAACCTGCTATTCGTAAGTAATCGCTATGCCCACATGGCTTGTGGCAGTCTTCTATCATTGAAATTATTTGCTTCGATCGTGCGATCAGTGCTCACTTTGTCGCTCGCTTTCACTACTGGACCGACCGTACCGCTGTCAACTCCAGGGCTGACTGAGGGTTTACTGCTGTTATTCCTACTACTCCCATTCTGCTGATGGTGATGGCGATGATGAGGAGGCAGAGCATGGTGGGAATTACTTCCGGTGTAGGAGAAGCTGGTCGCGGGTAGCTGGTTCGGTGGACAGCCGCTGGGAAAATCGTGTTGCCGTGTGGATGGAATCGACTGGCTGCCTGACTCGCTGCCCGAGCCCCGGGAGGACGTTGAATACTTCGAGCTGGTGCTGGAAGTGCACTCGAACGTTTCACCGGCGATTCGCTCACAACTGGTTGTCGTATTATACGTCTCGTGCGTTGTGTCAAGAAGACAATTTGACGGGACTGCATACTCGTGCTGGCGACCCTCGGGTACTGTTTTCCGTATTGGACCAAAGATGTCCGCGTTGAGATGGCGCTCGTGGAGCTGGGTGGTGTTGTATTTACAATTACTAACTGTATCGTAGTTATCACAGTTTTTTGCGCAGTTGGGGCCGATTGTGGCGTAGCTGTGGTGTGGAAGAACGCCATCTAACCTACCGGTGGACATTATTGGGGGTCTCAGCGTTGCAGGTCGACCTGCTGTATTGTAATCGTTAGTGGTCGTTGCGTAAATGTTGATGGCCGACGGTTTGCTGATTCCGCTGTTTTTCTTGACGGGTGGTAACGCAATTCGTAATTTCTGCCAAAACTTCTTATCTTCCCACTCTATGCACGTGTTTGTACGCAGATACAAACGCAAGTCGGCATCGAGATCTCGTTGCGGAAGATCACCATAAAGAATGATGATCAGCTTTCGGTGGCGCTTGAGCACTTCGTGGATTGCACCCTTAAACTCGAACCTCGTCCACTCATTGTAGAGGAAGCTCTTCGAAAGTACAAGTATTGCGCGTTTGGAACTTTCCACTGCTTCTACGATCGTATCAGCGAGATACGCGTTGGCGTTTAAATCACGGTAATGCAAACACAACCGGAATCCGATATCATTTTCGAGGGTTGAGGAGAGAATTTGGGTCACAAATTGTTCGTCATGCAAAGAGTATGTGATATACGCATCATACAACCGATCCTTGTCGTAGTCGTTAACGAAGGTGCCCGATTTATAACACAGCCCGGAGTGTACCCACACTTTTAACTCCTTCCGGTAGCAGAACGCTCCAAAAATCAAACCAAAGAAGCCAACAAAGGCACACGTGGCCACAAGCAACAGGGGTAGCATATCTTCAATTTCCTGCTGGTGAACGATCGAGGACATACCCTCACGAAACGTGCATTTTGTACCGTTTTCTCGCAGGATGCTTGTCGCATTGTTGTAGCTGCATGATATCTCCTTAGCATCCACAATCTTGTCGATGTTTGACTGCAAGTAACTGCGCAACTTGCTGATAAACCCACAATCGCATGTCCACAGATTATTGGCGAGAGCAATTTCAACCAGGTACGGGTTGGCGTTCAGTTGCCATACTTCGAAGCTTGTGATGCGATTTCCATCAATACGTAGGACTTCAAGTTTGCGCAGCTCTGCAAATGTGTGATCCTCAATGTATGCGATTCGATTACCTTCCAAATACAATTCTCGGAGACTTTCGAGCGCGGTGAATTCGTGTCCGTACAGCTTACGAATGTTGTTATTCTCCAAGTGGAGTATCGTTAGACGACGCAAACCGATGAAGGTTGTGTTATATATGGCTTCGATGTTTGAATTATTGGCGTAGAGAACACGTAAATTTTTACGCCCAATGAAACTGTGCCCGGATAACTCTACTAGGTTGTTTCCGTCGATATACACTTCTGTTGTGTCCATTGGAATGTTGTTAGGGATATCGGTGTACCCGGCCGCTGAGCACTCAACAATATTGGTCGACCAGCTGTTATCATGGTAGCATGCGCAGTTGTTCGGGCATGTCATCTCGCAGTCGCATGCGTCGAATTCGCAGCAGTGGCACAGGGCAAAACAGTGCGTATTGTAGTTGCAGAGAAAATGCTTGGGTTCTGCCTCGATGAGTGGAATGTACGATCTCTCGCGATTGTACATCAGTTTACAGTAAACTGTCTCAATATCGTTGATGGTGGGGTACTGTCGTGAAGTGACGTGATTGATCTTCTGTAACCAATCGATATTACAGTCGCACACGAACGGATTCCCCCCGATGTAGAACTCGGGAAGCTGCTTGTTTTCCGGAACGGGTTGCAGTCGTAGTGCCTTTATGTCCAGACTGGTAAGCTGGTTTGCATAGAGATCAACACGTGTAAGGTTAGTCTTGTGCATAAAACAGTGCGGATCGATATGGACGATCAGATTGTCGTTGAGGAATAGAAATTCGACACTGTTCGGAACGGTTCCCGGGGTAACTCGTGTCAATCTATTAAAGCTGGCGTCTAGTGTCTGCAGATGCACCTGGTTGTCCAATCCGTACCGATTTGTTAACTCCATCAACTCGTTGCGGTGTAAATCTAACCACTGCAAGTGCGCCGGAATATATGAATAGTCAAAGTGCTCAAGCCTGTTGTCGGATATATTAAGCCACACCAAATTAGGCATGTTAGTGAACAGTCCATCGATGTCGGCGAGCATGTTCCCGTCCAGTCGGATTGCCTGCACGCTTACTGCTAGCTCGAAAGCACCTTTTTCGATGTATGCTATCTTGTTTCTGGCTACATTTAGGATTTGTAGGCTAGGCAAATCCCTAAACGCCTTTCGCGTAATGTTTTCGATGTTGTTGCTTATGAGTCGCAAGCCGTACAAATTGTTCATGCCACGAAACCCGGGTTCCTCTATTACGCTGATTGAGTTCTCACCAAGATCGACGGTTCGCAACAAGCGCATATCTTTCAAGGCCAGAGGGACCTGCGATAACTCGTTGCCGTTGAGGTTTAGGTCCTGAAGCGAGCTGCAGTTTCGGAAAGCCTCCGGATGTACACCTGTGAGTGCATTGTTGTCCAAAGACAGTAGTGAAAGTGCGTACAGGCCATTAAGCGAATACGCGTCCAAGTACTTCAGTTTGTTGTGGGACAAAAGAAGCGTGTGTAAGTTGTTCATTGGTGAGAATGTATCTGCTGCAATAATTTCCAGTTGGTTATGGCGCAAGTTCAAAATTTGTAGTGTGTATAGATCCGAAAAGATTTCCGATTCGAGTTTGGTAATTTTGTTGCTTGCGAGATTCAGGAGCACAAGACGAATAAGACCCGTGAAAGTCTCCCTGTTTACCCATGCGGAGGTAAGTTGATTTTGAGACAAATCCAGCGCCTGCAGTTGCTCGAGTTTTGAGAATAATCCTGGCGACAGCACAGATATGGAGTTGTTTTGCAGATAAATCTCTTGAATAGATTGAGCAGGATCACGGAACAGGTCGGTGGGAAGCGCCACAAGATTATTCGTGCTCAAATCGACCACTTGCAGTTCTTTCAGTCCATTTAGCGCCTTATCTCCCACCATTGAAATTTCATTGTTGTGAATCTTCAATTGTTTTAATCTCCGAAGCATACCGAAACCTGCTGCTGGAAGCAGCACAAAGTGGTTCCACGAAACGTCCAACACTTCTATGTCCAGCGAGCAACTAACGAAAGGTTTAACCGACGTGCCGGTTGAATTGATGTTCTTTTTTTCTCCATGCTGCTGGTCTAGCGAGTCTTCGATTGCGTCGATTTTTTCGCGAAAACCCAGATCGTTGACATCCTGTAGGCGGTTCGAGCTTACGTTGAGCAAATGCAGCTCACTGAGCATACAGAATAGGTTGTCTGGCAGCGACCAGATGTTGTTCGTGCTAAGATCGAGCTGTTCAATGTTGCGCGTGTGTCCAAAAATGTCCGGCTCTATTTCTAGGTTTATGTCCGGCCAAACGATGTTATGCGTGCGGAGGGTTAAATTACGGAGGTCGCTCAATCCAGCTAGCATGTCGTTAGAAAACTTGGCGATCTTACAAAACTCCAATTTAAGTGCCTTTAACCGAACTAAATGCATGAAAGAATTCGGTTGCAGTTTGCTACGGGCCATAATAGCCTCATTGCAAAGGATAGTGAGGGCAGTCGTGTGTTCTACTGGAATAACGCTGAAGTTCGTGTTATCAAATTCACTGTTCACTGTACGCAAACTACACGACAGATCTATTTGGTTGCCGGTTAAAACCCGATACTTGCAGTCGTCCGGTGCATCGTAGCGCAGATTCGAAACCCCGACGGAATCAGCACCCGCACCAGTCGTGTGAAAATACCGGGTCTCAGTCGAGTCGTATTGTAAACTGTAATTCACCTGCACTGACACTAACAGCAGTAGCACCAGTAAGATAAGGTCACAACGATTCATGTTGTTGCTAGCTGGTCGGCGTCCGCAAAATAGCAAGCGTGAGAACACGTATTTCCTTATTCATATAAACTCACTGCAATTTTTTGTTTCTTTCTCTTAAACAAAGTAGCGGGTCACTGTTCACTTTCGAGGTTTCATTATTACAACCCGAAGAGGGGTTATTCCTGATAGAAGCATTTTTGCACATTCATTTGTACTAAAGAAGTTGAGGTTTTCGTTTCCCAACTAATCGTTGTAATTAGCGAAACACTTTAATTTGTTGGCATTATCACAAACAAAAAACAACAGAAGCGCACACACAATCACCAGCTATCTCAATCAATCTTGAATAGGGTATCCACTATCCACTTGTATAGATATATCGCACTCAATATAACGAATAAATTTCACGAAAGTGCTTTTAAGAATCGACCAACTCGTTTGTTTATGTGGGTCATATTTTATTCGACCGTACGTCCTTTCAGTTTCCCAGTCCGTTTTGTACTAAACTACCACACGCTACGCCACTGCACGTATATACATCATATCCATTTTTCCACTATATGCAGTAAATGTGGTTGTGGTACATCTGCAACATTCGCTCACTCATACCATAGTCAGTTCCGTTTTTTATGCTTATGCTCTATGATCTCCGCAAGAGCAGAATTGTCCATGCTATCTTTGCTTTCTTCTATAAATTCTCTCTAGTAGAAGAAATAATCGTTTGAGAGGAAGGAGTAGAGAGACTCAAAGGACGTTCGATGATCCTTTCGGCTGGCATTGTTCTCTCTCTCTCTCTCTCTTTTTCTCTCTCTATCTCTCTCTCTTTCTCTCTCTATTTCTCACTTTCTGTATTCGAAAACGTACACACACTTCAATATCAGTTGTCAGACCTGGCCTATTGAAGATTTTGTTTCCAGCAAGGTGATTATTGTACTGTTCCGCATTATAATCATTGTTCCCATAAACGTTGATGATGCTGTTATAGGATTACATTTTACCGGCAATGGAATCTGCAAACTGTAATGAAAAATGTTATGTGAGAAGAGGAAACAATGATAATTTAAGTATATTTTTCTACGTTTCTACAAATATTATTGCCAGACAACTAAAAATTTGAAAAATAAAAGATAATAACCGTGAACGTTTTATCCAGGCAGAAGGAAATCGAGAAAATGGAAAGAGTGAAAATACGGAGAAAACGCGAGAGAAGGAGAGAAATAAAGAGAGGCGTGAAAAGATAGAGAGAGAAAGAGAATTAATCATAATGTGAAGAGACAACGAGGAACAGGTAAGCAGCTTACCAAAAGAAAGGAGCATAATTTTAAATCCAGCATAGCCACTGTACCGGATTGTAAAATAATCTGAGCCTAAACATGTAAGCAAGGAATCCCACTCACTGGAAGAAATATAATAGTTATAAACTTTCCAATGCTTGTTGTATCATATACGGTATTTATTGCTAGAAAGAACCTTTGTACTTCATGTTGAAAAAAATGTTATTTCGCAATTTTAGGAGTACGGCATGGGCGTCAAATTTTCACTTTGCCAGCATATAAAAGCATGAGAATGAAGATAAGCAAATCTTTGACATGATTAGTGCGCCTTTGAACAAACGAACTCCTTTCCAAAAGGGTTCCAGTTTGCGGAAAATGGAACCGTACACATAAGTGTCTTTTGCGTCCCGTGTATCCTACGTGATGAGAGCGGTTGGATCCCCATTGTAATTTAAAATTCTTAATCAGCATTCAATTGTTTCCAACATCGATTGGCTATGTATCACCTGGCATCGGGAAATCCGTAATTTGGATTACATCCTACGTTGTAAACCCTTCAGACCCCTTGATTGTCTGGATTTTACCCCTAAATTGTATCGTACCGGTTTGGATCGAAATAAGTGCCAGGAAATGCGATTGCATCGATCAAGCGAACTTAAATCACTATCTCATTAAAATTACATTAATGGTGCAATTGAACTCGTAAACTGTCCAGCTGCACAGCGGGACTATCAGAACCCAACACGTTGCTGAGGGTTCTCTCAACATACCCTCCTATCAAAGTAAATTGTGTAAAATGTGGACGGGATTAAAGAGTGGCAGAATTGTGGATTCGTAATGAATTGATTTTCGTTTGTCAAGTTCCAGCACTCGATGGTCGAATTTTTTATGGATAAAATAAACATATGCAAGGAACGGTAAAACACATATTCTTAGCGCACGCGACAATGTTTCGTCTTGTGATGATGGTGTTAGTAGCTTATCGAAATTTGTCTTAAAGAATACTGATCCACCGTCTACAACGTTTAAATTTAACGCATCACAAACAATTTGTCCCCCGGTCACAATAAACATCACCATAACCATAAAGGAACGTCAGCATTTGACTGCTTCACTCCATGTAACGAACTCTCTCTCAATCGTAACACGCGTTGTGCGTGATGTAGCGTGTCACGATTGTTGGAACGCGACTTCGCCGTCTCCATAAAGCCCTTGTAACATATTTTGGGAAATACTAAAAACGTTTGAATATGATTATGTTTTCGCTATAGACGGCTTTCAATTTGCTTTTCTTGCATATCAAATACTCTGTTTGTGATAATGAACATTGCCATGTGGCCGTCGAAATAGAATTTCTGTTATATCACACAACACACACATGATCATTCGAAAGTTTTAAATTTTTTGTTACGTCATTTTAACTACGAAATATGCTCTCTCGAGTTATTTTCAGTGGTGAATTCCTATTGTAACTAGAACCCTGTTTATCGCATTTCCACCATTATCACACTAGATCTTTTGTATTCAAACCACTTAAATTTATCTGTTAAATCTAGCTACACAGTACATATGATGGTTTATTTTCACATTTCCAGATATGCATTACTTTGCATTGCGTACAATTTTAAATTGTCACATGTAAAAAAACGGAAACCATCAGAAGTGAGAGATCTACCCTATGAGAGAAAACGTTCTCTATTCGAGTATAATTGAAAATCGAGAGTTAAATGAAACGCTGCGAGATCTGAAAATAGCTGTTATGCCACACGATTTTTCCCACTTCTATAGAAGCCAGCGCGTTATAGGATAATGATGCCAAAGAATGAAAAGAAAGTTTGATGATGCTTTGGTGAAAAGTTATGCAAAAGTAACCGAAAACCTTCAAACATCAGAACTTTCACTGTTTTGTAAACACATCAGCAGCAGTTCGCCTAAAGCGATTGAGTAGTGTGCAGCAAAACTAGAACAATTGATTCCAGCCCGTATATTTATTGAAAACACAGTACTTTTTTGTGAAAATGTATACAATAATTATTCTAGGAGTAACCGAGAAAGCCCGGGATAAGGCCTAATTCTAGGGAGGAAATGCCCTAAGAACAAAAAAGTCAGTTAGAGCATGTTGGCTCTAACAATACGGCAACGTCCATCTTACCTTAACACATAAAATAAAAAAAAATAAATTATTCTAGGAGACTTCATTTGCTTAAACCTCAACAGTATATATCCGGTTGTTCGATTAAAGCATAAGGTTCAATCTGAATGAAAGGTTACGGTGGTTAGAACCTAAATAGCGCTGCAGCTTCTCCTAGGAGGTGTGTTCTTGAATCTCAACATATAGAATTATACATGAAAGCATGACAAACTTTTAATATTAATTACAGTTGAACGCATATCTATTTCTGTTGAATCTAAACAAGTTTCAGTTTAGAAAACATTTCTGTGTAATGATTAAAGACTCTACCATCCTCATACCTGCCGGAAACATATATCTAAGAAAACATGGATATTTGGGGCCCGTGACAGCCGAGCGGTAGCGCCGGTTAGACAATCGGCCCATGAGCGCCAGGGCTCACTTCTTCGATGATGTGTGTTCGAATCTTAACCGAGACTGGAGCCTTTGTTGTACGAAGGTTGACTTTTTGGATCGAGTATTATTTTATCTTCTAGGTTCACTATCGGAAAACAAGAGCGAATTCCTAGGTCCGTTACAATTTTTCTGGCCATCCGTGCCATATGACACCAACGTCGTCATATATTACCTCTTCTCTTCACGCAGGCAGTACTCCTTCTATTCCTTAGAAAAGTTGACCAAATATTTCTTTATATTTATTGTTTCCCATCTTTCCGAGCAACTTTCCTTTGTTCGAGTAAGATTTTCAATGACAGCTTTCCAAGGCTTCGAAAGTGAGATGCGCCAGCTAAAAGAAAAATGAATAACCAACAGAAGACACGCAGGCGTCATTCAAGACACGCGCTTCTGTGTTTGGGAGCATAAGTAGAGTAGACGAATGGTGAGAAGCAATGTGGAAGAAGAACGTGATAGCAACAGCAACCAGCTGTGTAGCTGTCTTTTGTAGCCTGCTTTTCTATGAAAGCCAATGCCTACCCGGGAAGATGATCTGCTTGTTTGCGCTAAATTTAGCCTTATGGAGATTAAGTTTGTGTAAGTGCTCATAGAACGACAAAACAAACAACCCGGTGATTAAACAAACTAAAAAACAGTAAACAAAATTTTCACTCCATTGAATTTTCAAAACAATCAATTAAATTGAGAAAAGACAGGTGTCTATAATAATGATACATTATTTGTGACTCTTTTATTAAGAGAGTATATTTTTCGTCTGTGGAAGGTCAGTAGTACCAGATCCGAATGACGAATCAGGGGCTAAAAAACGACAAAGAGTTTTACCCAGCATCACCGGTTCTATCCGTCGACCCTTGACAAAGGACTGGAATATCTATGGAGATTTTCTATCTGTCATTATAAAAAACTTGCTTTTCCAGTTTTAACAAAGAGTAATTATCCAAAGCCCCATGAAAAAAATTAATCAAAACATGGTTCTGAAGCTCTCACTATCGAATAAAACTGGTTTATAATAATTTGAGACTTTTGCTTCGGTGCAAATCATACTCCTGCTTTTACACAAACAATCAAAATAAACTTCAATCATTAAAATAAGCATATGTTGTTTATACTGCTGGTTTTTTTGCTGCTGGTATCGAAATGGCTTTGCCGTTGGTCTGCAATGATGATGCTTTGTAAATAACAATTCAAAAAGATAATATTTAAATTTATTCGATTAGTTGCCTGAACTGTTCGCTAGCCCCGTTCAGGTTAGGGTTACACCATGCGATAAGTAAGGAAAATATTAACGGTGGTAGTGAAATCATTTGATTATTGATTCTTCACTACTACACTAATCTCTCGATATACTTTCCACATGGCAAAATATGGGTGAGTTTAGAGATTTTCCTATTGCGTTGGAGAGATTTTTCGACAGGCAAATCTTGGCCTGTTTTGCTCTTTTCCTGTTAACACAGTATACTAGGAACATGGAAGATATGCTGAACGAAATCGATGTTCATTCTAGGGGGCTGTTACTAGTACTGGTGAGAGACATTCAGGCATGGAAAATATCTATAAAAGTTGTTAACTTTTTTGCAGTCAATGTTCCGTTTGCCATGCGGAAACCAACGCACATCCAGCTTATCGTGATTAGCATATTGTACGAAGCGTTCCTTCGTTGTATGCATGCCGGAAATTGTGGAGTTGTAATCTACAAAGGAATATTGAATATCCTCTATGAAGAAGAACATGGTTTGGAAATACTACCAAAACTGACATATTAGTAGACTATCACGAACCCTCTGTAAAACAATCGTATCCGTTTTAGTGACAACCTCATTCGCTTCGATAACAAAATGTTCCTCCTTCGTATTGGTTGAATATTTTGAAGTAGAAAGTTTTCCTTCTACAAACTGCCATTAGAATTTCAGACACGTCATTGACGCTGAGTCAAAATTGTTCCAATTAAGAGACAAGCGAAAGGGAGATCTGAATGGCAAGATGCTTCCTCATACCCACCTCACGCGCCTTTGATTGCTACGTGAAGGCGTGAACTAATAGCAAATTAGAAACAGCGGAGGTCCAACAAACTTAACACACTCAATGACACCTTAGGAAGCTATAAAATTTGTTGTCCTCAACAACAAACAAACCGTGACAGGAGTTTGTGGGTTTTAACGAGAAATGGATGTTGACGAGAAAACTCCGCAAACCTTTCCAACAAGACAACCGTATCGAATAAACGCATGCGTTTAGTTAAAGTATGATTTTGTAAAGACATACGCCATACAAGTAAACGAAAATTCACCCAAATTATTCCAAAAAATTTTGATGAATAAGTTTGAGTAAACATTAACATCAAGATGAAAAATATCCATCACCTTTTGGAAAAACAAATGCAATTAATATATCTTTAAATTATTTTAAAACACAATAGTTAATAATGTAGCTGAGTATGCATGAATTTCTTGAAACTTAATGTGGATTTACAATTGAAACAATATAGTTTTGAATGACAAATGGTTTGTTAAGAAAGTTTTATCTGAAACTAGCAACAAAATTGCACGATTTTATGTTGATTCTTCCAGTAGTAGTTACTTGTTTGATAAAAAATAGATGCACTAGCTGTTTGTTAGAAATTCTTTACAAATTACTAGAGCCTTATCCTTATTCCTTATACTGCAGGTACAACTGCTCAACAGTTATGCCTAATCCAAAGACCACAGTCCCTGTTTCTGTGAAAGGTAGTAAGCCTTTGGTTGGCGAACGTTTTGATGTTTTGACTGACCTGACATTTTCGTACATCCTCGGTCATGGTGTGCAACTTTATTTGGTCATGGATATACAAAACGTACAGGTAGATAGCAGAACACTTGAAAACAGACGTTCATCCCATCTCGTGTATTATTATTGTTAGTCAGCATCTTCTCAACAAGCGACCAAGCACAAAAATACCATACTCGCAGCACTAGTTAACGTATTTTAACGACACACGCTTGTACAGTTTTTGGGTGCTGTTTACAAGAATTGATTTTTTGACAACATACCAATGAAAAAAATCGAATTTTCTCTTTCGCAGACATAGCAGCAATCAAAACAGTGAAAGTAAAAAAACTTGAAATGCGCTTGCCACGGAAAATACTCTTGTACTTTCACACCCTTCGAAAACTCTTGCAAAAATATCAGGTACAAAACTTTATCTTGAAGCCACAAAATTATACTCCCGACCAAGAGCAAAAGAGCAAAGGAAGTTTCATAACATTATAAAAATGACAAAAATTAGTACTGTTATTTATATGGACACTCTGTTTTAGCTATACTTTTTGTATCAATTGCTCAAAAAACGAATAGCTCGTCGTATCGGTAATACTTTCCATTCGGACTTTTATCGGAAAACAGAGAAGAAATTGGGTGAATCGCCGATCAAAACAAATTTTTGGTCGTAAAAATTATTCAATAGAATTAAAATATGAAATATTTTTTGATTAAAATCTTTTCCATCTGTTTTCTACATAATTGAGTTTTGATAATCAATATTTAAACCAAATTCATTGTGGCAATGAAACTTTCATCGTGGCAGAACCGATAAATAGTCAAATGGACTCCAACGTCAACGAGGCATGCTTCGAGAGGTGTTCACAGATGGCCCTCAGATTTCCCAAACTTGCGATAAATTTTTCCTCCAAAGTTATCCTTCCCTTTACCTGTCACTTTCCCCGTGTTAAGTTTTTCAGCTTTTAGGCTTTAGCTCTCACATTTCTACAAGCTGTTTATTGCGGCTATGACTGCAGTGTATGCGCGTACGAATTTATACTCTGCAACGAGATGACAACTTAATGGCACTCCAGTTACCGTACGAGATAACATTTTTCCTTTCAGATTTCCGACGATTGCCGGTGGTGGTCGCCCGTAAAATATGTGTACCTTGTTTGGGATGTTAACGTACCAGATGAATGCCAGTTTTGGGGGTATGTGCGAGAGATTGGGTGAATCTAGGTTCACAAATGTTTCGAAGTTGCTGGTTTACCAAGCACTTTGATTGTTTTATTTTAGGTATGTTTATGAGTAATGAATTCGAATAATATTAGTCTTCTTTATCGGCATGCAAAACGACAGAAAAATTGAAGGACATTTTCATCTCATCTTCATCATCATCATCATCATCAATAAATAGACTCTTCGCAATTAATAAAAAGCTCCCAGAATTGCGATTTTACGGTACTACTATACTACAGGTTTTGTGATACGCTTAAGATTTTCAGGCAGAACAGCAACGATTTGGCAACCTGTAGAACTAAATTGTACTGAACCGATTTGTTTTTTTATGGATGATAAAATATGTCTACAACGGGAAGATTTTTGCTAAAACCTACATCACTAGTTATCATTACAAGCTACTCTGAAAAATAAAAAAAAACTGTACAAATACAGTTTATCTATGTAATACATGGTCATAATTAGAGTATAGCATACAGTTTTTAGAAGTACACTTCTAAAGAGTAATAAAATCGAGGTTTGTTTTCTATAATAAAGAACAAAAACTGTCTGACTAGATTAAAAATATGTTTTGATATTCTCAAGACTTAAAATATTCATGCAATTGATTGATTTACCAACTACACAATTTCATTGCCTGTACTAATATGTTTGTCGTTCAAATATAATAGAGCAAACATATTCCTCCTTGAACTATCACAACCAAAGACATATCGGGTTGGGTGTAGTCATGTCTGATATTATGGATTCCTTACTGCTCCACGAAATTGCAATTCTATTTTAGTCTCATTTATAGGAAAACCATCATTTTCCCTTTCTCTTTTCTTCCCGAATAATAACAGCTGCTCCTTACTCGAGTTTATAACTTTGTTATTATTCCTTTTTTAAATGATAATGCATCCTTCAACATCTCTCCATGACGCTAACCAGAAGATTAACGAGTCCGAGTCGTGCTGTTAACGTTCATAATTCCTCTCTTTCTTTCTTCTTTTCTTTTCTTAAAACGGCTCGTAACTCGTAAACGCAGGAAGCCTCAAACCCCCGTCACTTCTGTTCTTCATAAGGATATTTATTTCGTTATTTCGTTTCAACTCAATTTCTCAATATCTCTAGCTTTTTTTTTTAAAGTAGTGTCGATTTATTTTACACGTTGTACAGCAGCTTCGTGTCGAGCACATGGTATTCACTATCGGTGTCCTTTTTCATAAGCATGTTTCAAACTGAGCTTTCAATGCACGGTCGAATCGACACGTCATCATCAATATCGAAGTCCTTGTGTCTTCCATTCTTATCTTTTTTCTTTTGTTTTGAAGCGAATGGCGGAAAAGAAGTCAGAAAAAATATCGTCCCATTCTTCACCAGCCGTAACACATGCTCGCCTTTTGTCAGTTCAGACCGGGAAATGCATACCGGTGAGTAGGTAGTAGAAAACTTATATGCTGCACAACGGTATGTTGGTGGCCAAGGAATACAACAAATGAAAAGGAAGCGGCGTGGGCTAGCGTCTGCCATGGAGATAATTCGGAACAAATTGATTTCTTTCAGAGGCCGTTCTGAGGATAATCTGCCATGAATCCGCGATGAAAAGATCTTTTTGAACTACGCACTGGGTGGCACAGGTTTTCTGAATTATATTGTTTAGATGTCCTTTTCTATACATCTTGAGACTAAAGGAATATTCGCTATACTGATGTGTGTTAGCGATTATTCATGCGACCCTGCAACACCAGCACATGACTTGAATTGAATGCCTGCCCAATATGAAAAAAAGTTAGGCCAAGAAAAGCACATGCGGTGATGTAAAAACGGAAAATTGTGCACTTTGGTCAAAAAATATTATGATTGAAAATGGATCCATTGTACGTATTTTCCTACATGAACCTTGTATAAAAACCGCAAGTATTAAGATGAATTGTTGGATATATGCCAATATTTTTTCTCACTTAACAACATGCTGGATGAACAAAACTATCTTTAATGTCTATCCTAGAGGATGTACTGTGTTTATTCAAGAGTGTGAATCAAAAGGGCCATACGGAAGATATCAAAATAGAGCAAAAAAAGGAATTATATTTAACAACAAAAGTTTTTTCAATGACACGACATCGCTTAGTGGTGTTTGGCATCTATTCGAAATGAGTCAGAACAGTAAAAAAATAATGAGGTTAAACAGTTTGTATAAAACGCTGTGTATTTAATTTTCTTCAATTCTGGCATAACGATCGGGTTTGATCATATCTGATCTCGAGTGTACTGTAATTCTATCTTTGTATGAATGACTTTAAAATCCCCCCGTATAGAACAAGTTCCATTCTCAAAGATTGCGAAACTGAACAATATAGTAAGTAGTAAACTAAGGCACAGCCAGCGTTAGTCTGTACATAAAAAATAGATTCTAATAATCCCAACAGATAGTTTTTTCCAAATTTACAAGTTTCTTGATTTTTTTTCAAGCTTCACCTTCCTTAGTTTTTTCTCACGAGAGAAGAGGATGGTTGAGAATTTTATTATCCACCCTCCAAATTTTATTACCCTTCCTCGTACCGGTTAAATGATGAACCAAACAAATAATATGTATCCTAAGATGCTTGAAGAGAAATTCAATTATGTCTTGATCACCTCTGCTTTTTTCGGGGTTATGACCCTAGGTTATAAAATTCAACATATTTAGTATTTTCTTTTTGTTTTTAAATCATTTTTACTCACAGCGAACGTGTACACATTGCAGAGGCTGCAAATTTTTGCTCCTAGTATTGCGTACCCTACCGTGTTATAATACAATTCTAGTTGAGACATGGATAGATTCAATTCTGCCCATCCGCAGTTATGATCGTAAGATAAGGCATCGGAAACACATAAGGTTTTGTTGAAAATAGGTTATCTCATCGATTCCACATTGCAGATGGCTACTGCAAGTTTGGCCGACTACGAGTTGAACTAAAATTTAATTTTCGATTATCGACTCCAACAAAACGAAGGCCATGCCACAAAAACAATTACCGCGACATAAAACGATACTGCCAGAAGTATCAATGCATGGTAAAGTTGGTCTTAACGTTTGCTGTAAAATAGATCACCGAAAATTGGTGATCATCGGTGATACCATCGGTGATGGAAAAATAGTCAACCAATCTAATTGAATGAAATAAAATTTATTGTAAAGTTACATCTTTTAAGTACTTTCAAAAAATATTCCGACGGCCAGTAAGCTGGCCTTACGGTCCTTAGCCGAAACTATAGCCATGGACAAAACCAATCGTATAACGATGGTTTTTAGTTGTTGTGAGGCATTCATGACCAAATACTACTCCTGTAGGACTTTAAAATGTTGAAATAGGTCCTACCTTTAAGTGTTATTCATTTTTTTATTGTGTGTAGCTGAGAGGCATAAGGTGTGTTAGCAGTGTGGGGTATATCAATTATATTTGACCTGTTCAACTCCTCCGATGCTCTTTGCGCATGATTTACTGTGGCCAGGTTTGTCCTAACCGCTCAATCGTACTCTTTATTATGTTTTCAGATAAAGTTCCTTAATTCAGGAGGGCACTGCACACTATACACTCCTCCATATGCCGGAAGTCTGTGCCTTTGTGCAAATCCTTCTCGCTGGTTTTCAGTGACGATGTGGCGTTCTATGGGAGTTAAGAGACCCCAAAACATTTTAAATATATTATAACAAGGTTCAAAAGCAACATAAAGTATCTGGGTCTTTTACCACTTGTCGCCATCTAGCTTTAAGCAGTCTTTGGTCTCGTGGTCCGCGATAAAGCTAGATGTTTTAACATACAATCAAACTTAGATAGTTTAACGTTTTGGCCACGGCGGATTTAATTTAAATGGTACAGTTGTCAAACTACTTCTAAATTTAAAAGAAATGCTATTCTTTATTTTGTTTTTGACAGAAAGTTGCTGGTGTTTTTCGTTTTTGCATGAAAAGTCGTTAAAATTTGTTTATTTTTGTATGCAAACGTTATTGTATTGTATTTCTTACGTTTTATATAATACACACTAAATTTATTTGTTAGCTTGCTCGGGAATCTTTCATATGCCTTTTTGCACATTTTGTACACCCATTTTAGAAGCATTTTGAACGACATAGTTTCAACCTGGTTTTCCCCAGTCTGACAGTTGAATTAGATCAAATTGAGATCAAAACATGAGATTTCAAAGAATTATTACACATCTTTCCCAAAACTAAAAATGTTTGGAATAGTTTGATTTTATAATGCTTATAATGAAGAAGTTTCGTTCTAGACATAAGACTGTACTATAAACAACTCTTAAATATATAGTAGTTAGAAACAGTTTTCATCAGCTTGATGTGATTCATAAGAAAGCCCAAGTAAATATAAGACTATTTTTAATGTTATTCCTTTGGAATGTTAATGCTAAACTTCTTTTGGAATGTTTATGGTAGACAAAACCAAATATTTCAGAAACCGCAGGTCAATACAATTGGCAACGTGACATACATATGGCGTTTTGGCTTTCTCAAAACAGGAGCAATTAACTTAAAATGAAGCAACTTTGTGAGCCAGCTGAATATTTTCTGAATCGGAATTATAATCGTTACTTTCGTCAGGACTAGGTTCCAACGAAACCACCAGAGCACATAATGTGTTACGAAGTTTTATAGAGCTCATTTCGTCCAAATAATCCGACTGTTGGTCATGAAAATGAAGCTTAACAGCACCCACGTTAACTGTTACCTTCGGAATTGCTGCTGCGTGAAGGTGAAAGCGGCAGTGCTAAAAAATCAACTCGCAATTAAGTTTAATTAGGCTTCATGTTCAAATTAAGCACACCGATGTTTGCGATTGTTATTGTGCACTCGAGGTAGCAAGAGGTACACCATGGTGAATCATAATGAATCTTCAAGTACAATAGTATCGTCATCCAGGGACCGTTTATCGGTAAAGTTGGTATTATCCTAGTGTGTGAACAATTGGATAGAATCTCTTTTTATATGCATTGAAACGAACATGAAGCCACATTCCAGGAAGTGCAAACAAAACAGCGTCCGGTCCCTAAAAGCAACATGCGTTATGTAATTTTATTTGAAAAAATACAGTTTAGCATAAACGTGTCAATACTTTCGGTTGAGGTAATACAAGACCAAAGATGCGCCATCATCATTTTTTCCTCATCATTATTGAGATGCAAGGTTGAGATGAACGCAATGTTGAGATGCTTGAAATAGTGTGCACATGGTACTTGACCATCAAAATAAAAGTGGCAAGACAGTATGGCTACAAATCATGTTGCCGATATTGCTCAGCCTGTTTGAGCTTTGATCAAACCAAACTAGGTTTCATGAAACTAGGTCATCGGTATACTCAAGAAGGGCATCATCTAGCTTCAATGATTCATCACACTTAATCCTCAGAACACACCCACTAGAGGGTGAATAACTGAGCATACAAGACGATTGTTTTATATAAATGCATTGACACAAAAAGGAAAGAAGGAAAAAAAGGGTTATAAACAAAGATATAGAGGGGGAGATATATAAAAGAGAGAACGTTTGAAGCTCTTTATAAACGAAATATTTGCTCCGATGAGTGTCGTCAGGTTGCTTCCGGTCCGTCCGATCTGAAGGACTCTTCGAATGCAAAAACGAAACGTTTTATGGCAAATCATCAGCTGTCTACAAATATTCATTTTCGTGCCTGCTAGCGATTGAGAACCATAATCATTTTGTGGGGCGTTGTCGTACTGTCGTTACGATATTTTTTCTCGTATGTAATTTTATTCAGTGAAAAGTCACTGATTCGTATCTACTTTATGCTTTCATACTCGGGTCAACACTTTATTTTACGATCGAAACTTTAAAATAGTTTATTCTATACTAGTGAGACTACGTTATGTTATAAAATAATATTTACAGCAGGAATTAGTTGATATCTGAAATGTCCTAAATCGAAATCAGCTATGTGGTCATATTAGCTTAATTTCATTATTTCTCGTTTGCGTCAGTAGCTTTGCAAAACAATTCTTCGATCAGAAGTGGAAAACCGCAAAAGCACACAAATGTAGGGTATTCTGAATAAAACATCAAAGAAACTTCAACCCCTTTAGTTGCTTATTCGGCCGAAGGCACTTATGGATAAAGACGCTATGAGTTTCGCTTTGTGGTTCTACTGCTCTAGCTCTTCCAACCAAGTTCAATAACGGTAAAAAGTACTAAGGCACCAACACCTCAAGTGATATATTTTTTCAGCCATTAAATATCAAGTGAGTTGGAAAAGGCGACAAACTGAAGCAGATAAGCCACAAGAATACACTTTCGGACTAATTAACCGTACCTCAAACAATTCCAAACAACCCGTAGAACCGAGTAAGAATCCGATGATATATCAAAATATGCTTAGCAAGTGAAAGCAGAAAAACAGCAATATGTGAATAGATGGCGTTGTAACGAACCGGATAAAATAACCTATGATTATGTTAGGAGAAAAAACTCTAGTTGTGGTCCTGACACGAGGTACACAGAACCAATACTTGATGTAGAGATAAAGAAACAATCTAAATCTCACACTGGATTTAGTTCAAGCCAGATTAAATATGACATTACAAGTAATTTATCCCATACAAGTTGATTTCATTGAAATAAAATTCGAGAATAAGAGACCATCTTGGATATTTCATGTGCGTGTGAATTATTGCTGCTTGCTTTTGGTGGAGGTAAGGTTTTTAGCTGTCAAATCACAAATAATATATTGAGTTTGTCATGGTTAAAGCTAAACAATTCAAACATTATAATTTTTAGTAATTAACGGCAGACCCGACGGCATTGCACAATCCTTCAATTGCTATTTCACGTTGAGCACAAATAATACGCTTAGTGCCAAAAGCCATCTAAGGGGGGGGGGGGGGGGTCCGCGACAGCCGAGCGGTAGCGCCGGTTAGAAAATCGGCCCATGAGCGCCGGGGCTCACCACCTCGACGGCGTGGGTTCGAATCCCAACCGAGACCGGACCCTCCCCTGTACGAGAGGAGTGACTATCCACGTACAACAGGGAAACAAGTCTCGTAAGCCCTTAACGGGCAGGCATGACCAAGAGGTCGTTACGCCAAGAAGAAGAAGAAGAAGTGCCAAAAGCCAGCTACTTCTATATGACAATTTATGTCAATCTCAAGCATTGGTTTCATATTTTATAACCATTATCATTTCGCAACGTGCTTCTTTCTGCAAAGCTATGCTTCCTGGTGTCGTGTACGCTGGAGTGTTTTCAGCAAGTAAAAAGTCATTGTTATCGTAACACAACTCGGCTTCATTAACCCAAATCTTTCCTTTTGAAGCCAATCTTGCGTAAAAAACTATATTGTCTCATTTTTTCTATGAAACAAAAACACAAACCTAATCACACTTTCCACTGGTTTGCTGCTACTTGTAATGGCTGCCTGCAACGGCTACTATGTAGGCGGTTTTTCCACTACAATCACTGTCACTGACATATACACACCACAAATATACATACAACATTGAATCCAGTTAAATCCAGCGTACATAACACCCAAAGCCTATGCTAAGAAGAGAACGCGCAAAGTCTATGCTAAGACTTAAAATACGTTGTTTCTTTGAAAAGCCAAAATCATGCTTCACAAAACAGGTTCTGAAAAAGAGGATTAAAAGCTTTTGGTGAGGCCGCCACGCCATAACAGGATAGCACTTAGGTACGTGGAATTGCTTCACGAAATAAATAAAGAAGAATTCCTTCCAAAAGAATGAAAACACAAACTAAAAAACACATTGCCCTAGTACAAAGGAACGCGGATATGGCAAGAAGCAGAAATAGTAGTATAAGCAATTTTTTTCTTGAAATAAGACAAGCTTATGTGAGGCGTTTGTACTTCTCAAACATCGTGCCAATCATTGACGGTCTAAGATTACCTCCTGCAGGCATGGAGCATTTCTTTTCATATCCCAGCTTTTTATTTTAGTTCGGTCATCATAAAGACGTATTTTCAAATGTAAATATACTGGCACTTAGACTCACAAAAGAAATGTGGCCTTGTTGGAGCTCTTTTCGATTCATTAGTGGCGTGGTACGTTTCCTCGTATTATTTATTTTCTAAACTTCTTAAGTTCCTTGCCTTAAATTATATTTTACATTTCACTCGTGAGTATGATGGTTCCAATAAATTCCAGAAATATGAAAACTGCTCTTTAAATTGAAGCTTGTTTATTTGGGGTATATCCGTTTTTTTCCTTATAGTTTGTTGGCAGCAGCAGACTATTTCATACATGCAAATTAACGTCTCGTTCGAATAATTAAATAATCGCACGAAGCTAATACCATTGGAAGCCACCTCGAAAATACTTTCTCAAATGATAAACTTTTTGACTATCCATAATTGTAGTTTAATCAGCTACTTATCATGGTTGAGATTCTTTTCCAACATCACCAACAAATATGACAATTAATTTATTTTTTATTTCCCAAATCACTTTGCACATATCACAAACGCGAAGAACACATACTACAACACATAACGGATGCTATTGATACATTTCACTTTTCAAACTATATTTTTACTAATCTTTTATTATGTCATCTTATAATCATCAAATTTGAGTATTGTATTATTCACTGATTTTCACAGACCTAACAGAGCCTTGGATTTTCTGAAATGTTATGACAAAAAAATGACATAGGGTCACAGTTTTGTCGTCTTCTTTCTCTTTGCTGCAACACACACTAGGTTGAACACATACACAATCACAGTTATTTTCTCATGAGTGACACACTAGAGATAAATTTGCTGTACTATTGATTCGTCAGAAACATACGAGAACATAACAAAAATGCACAAGTGATAAACTTACGTTTAATTCTCTTTCAAGGAACTGCAAGCTTTCTTTGTATTCTAATTTTTAAAGAACAACAACAAAAATTCTTACACATTTTGTTAAGTATTTATGCACAGACCAGATTGAAGAAAAAGCACATATTCAGTTTTGCTAGCACCAGCTGACCTTGGTAGTTGCTTTGCCTTTTCACTTTCCTCACAAAGAACTCGCGGTTTTGGCGACTAGATTCCTTATGGAGATTTCCGAACGACTGACGATTGTGAAGAAAACTTTATCGACTTAAGAGCCACGCCACAGTCCACAGGATACGATATGGAAGTGCCAAGCATTCGTGACTCAATATTTTGCTGGGAATTCGTGCATGGAGCGAAATGCCAAGATTGTACGCAGGCGCCGCCCGACGTCGAATGCTTCGATCACATTCCAACACGGCGCCATCAACCCGAACCTGCAAAGCTGCTCGACTTCGGATGGATGAATTTTTCACATTGAGTGATAGAGAAGACTTCCTGTAAGACGATGAGCTTGTGCTACCAATACGTGCATAAGGCTTCTATTGACCACGACAGAATTTTGAAGAAAGTCGGCTTCGACCTAGCAAAATCATCTGACCGATGGAAATGTATTTCTCTACTTTTGGTCAACACGTCTATCTCTCGCTTTTCATACGTTGTTTGTCTCCGCCATCGTCATAACACACACGTGAGAGCCTTCTTTGCTTTGATGTTGGGTTTCAATTTTCCAACAGTGATTCAATTATGCAGACTGTCGTACGCTCGTTCGTCGGTTCGTTGGTTATTTGGTTCGTAACAGACACGCCAAATTTCGCTCACATACGCATGCACAATTTTGTGACACAACTCTCTCACTTGCTATGCATACGTATGTGTATACTAAAGTGCCAGTGGCAAATATTTATAGCAGAAAAATGAGCGTTTTGAACAGTGATTGTTGTATGAAAATAGGTCGGTGTAATCTTTATTCACGTTACACCCATTTCGTAAGAAGAGGATATTTCTGAAAATTGTGGTTCACTTCGTATACCTTGAGATACTGTGCTGTGTGGTTACTTTCTTTTGCCATAGATTCTCATAACTATTTTTATTTGATATTGCACAAATTTCACATTTTATAGAGGATTCACATGGCGTGAAACGGCCTTTTTGAGACATGAAATATAATAGAAACTTATTTCACTATTATGTGAGCCGCATGTTTGTTGTTGTTTGTTTTGCCAAAGCCAAATGCAAAATTCGATATTTTTCCCATCGTATAATAGTAATTTTGATTTGATCAAATAGATTCGATCAAATATCATGTGGATTCTCCTAACTGTGAGTTTAATAAGAATAGAATGGCTCAATTTCTGTTCAGGAATGGTTGAATGACCATCTTAGCGCACCAGTTGCAGCTTTTAATTGAATCCTCTTTCTTCTTTTTTTCTACGACTGTTTTCCAAATTATTAATTTTTTATTTTTTATTTTCCTAAGTGATTCTTTTCCAGCATATATCTATTTCAGCGTGAGGAAAATAGTATAATAATGGTTTGATTGCTAATGAGATGAACAGCAGGGAAAAGTGACCCAACAGGAACTCTGATTCTGTTGGTTACCCTTGTCTAATTTATTGCAGCCATTGATCCGTTAAATAATTTCGAAATTATTCTAGTTTTGCATCCATGCTCGGTTCACCAAACCATCTTAGGTCCTCTGTTCGTGTCGCATTGTCCTTTTTAGCAGCTTCAACATACGTTTCCTTTTGATCATGAAGTCTGAATGGGAATCTTTTGAAGGCATGAGGAAAAAAATTATAGAAAAACGAACTTTCGGGTCAAGTGTCTAAATACCGGTGGGTCATCAATTTAATTGATGAGTCTGCGTGCTGGAACCCGGTTGAAAGGCCGGTAAAATAGAGTGTGAGAGCTGTGATCCCACCAATGAACAGGGGAATTTTCACTTTTTCATTAAAATGTAGAAAAGGTTGGAGTTTTTGAAAAACGTTGGCTGTTGCTATAGTAGGCCGATTTCAAGCGTTATTCGCTCAAGTGTCCGTTTTGTTAATTAATACCCGTTTTCATTGCCCTCGATAATTACAAACCATTATTCGTTCAAGTGAATGTTTTGTAAAATACTTTTCCTTATACCAATTAGGTTATATCTCTTTCAAGATCAACATTTCAACAATCTTAACCTAAGTTGAATTAAACTGTTGGAACATACAAGCTACACTTTTGCTAGTTTTATCAAAAATAGCAGGGAACTTTATTCGTGCAAGAGATTAATTAACAGTACGATTTTGAAACCAAATTTTAAAAAATTGGTAGATTTGGTTAGCCAGTAAATTTTTTTCTGTAAATCCTTGAAAACGTAATTACAGAGTTATTTTTCAAGCAATCAAAGCCATTTCTTGCGATCGCATTCGTCGCTCATCTTTCAACGTGCAATGCAATTCACTCAAATACGAATATGCTCATTAATTGCCAGCATGGAATTGAATAGCAACTGTTAGAAGGATCAAGCATTTTTGTTTAATTTCTTCAAGAGAGTTCTTCATAGAAGAACTCCCACCACCCTACACCACAGCACAGTTCGTACAATTTAAAGAACAAATGCCGTGAACTTTGCGACATTTTTAAATATACTTTATGTGATACAGAAAATGAAACGTAATAAAATTTTGTAGAACTGTCCCAAAAACGGAGAATCTCGTTGAATGACATCCTAAGAGTTGCTGCAAACGAACCGTGTTAGGGAAACATGCTGACGAACTCGAACAGCCACTCATCGGTCTAAAACCTCCTTTGCTTCTCCCCTCGCTCTTTGCTTCTCAATGCTACTGTTTATCTTTAATCTCGTTCTTGGGTGCGGAATGTTTATTTTCCGATTTCGTGCTTAAATTGAGAGATCTTCTTTAGTCGCTTTGAAACATTTCTCATCATTTGTGATTTCGGGGACAGAACCAATGGGTACTCGCAAATAGAAAGTACTTATCCTACTGTCTTGCCGGGGCTGATGACGATGTCGTGCGAGGAAACGCAGAGAGTTAGAAAACACGATGCAGGCAAAAAAATAACCCTAATATGTACTACTCACTCTTACTAGTGGGCTACAAATGAGACTTGTTAATGATGGCAAGCATCGGGTTGTTTCAGTCGAAGCCAAGCATAAAGAATCTTTATCTTCTTTTGTTTTTTTTTAGGAAAGAGGAAATGGATGTTTCCATTTGATGGGTGACGATGATCAAATTTCTAAAATGATACACAAATTATTGCATTTCATTTCCTTTATGGATACATTGGATTGCAAAATGTGAAAAACAGGACAAGAGGGTAGCATTTACTGAATAGATTCCACTGTCCTGCTCAAAACATTTGCCTAACTTAATAGGAATATCTTCGTTCGTATTTTCTTGTAATGGTCGGAAAAAGGAGGTCTGTGACAACCGAAAAGATACGCTGGCTTGAACATTGACCAGCGAACGACGAGGCACTCCCTTGACAGTATGGGTTCGAATCCCAACCGAACCCTGTTCTGTACGAGTGAACTGACTATCCACATAAACGAAAGAGAAAAGTGTCGTAAGTCCCTAAAGGGGCAGTGATGATCGAATTTTGTAGTTATACCAAAGAAAAAGTGTAGATCAAAGATTTTTCACCTTTTTTTTATTATTAGCAATGTATGTATGTTTATATGTAAGCGGCCTTTCCCAACGATAGTTAATGGAAATTATGATCAAGTCTTTCGTATACGCTTATACATTCCACGCACCTGTGCCATATCCATTTATGAGGTATTTACTTCATCTCTCTTGCTTCATACTAAAATTTAATTTTCATGAATGTTGGAACAATCTGATAGTATACCTATGTGGCTCACTCTTCTATCAGACATGTTTTTACCATTGTGTGCAAAAACACCTAATTCAAATCGTTACGTTGACCAGATAGCTATGCTCCGTTTGCTAAAACATTCGACATGTTCTGTAATTCCCGTATTGTACCATGTAATATTTTGTCCAGTTCATCGAGCGAAGGAATGATTCTACGATCGGCAATTAGACCTACCTTTAGCCGACCGTTCCACGTCATGAGTGACAAACCTAGCATATTTTTTCCAATATTTGGCACCCAAAAGATGGCATCCTTCAGAGCATACTCTCGTATATAAATTTCAGATTCAAATGCGGGAATATTGGACATAGCGATCGAGAATTTGCTCCTTGCTAACAAAGGCCGTACGATGGGTGCTGGCAGCAACTCTGGTAGATAAAAGACGCTCAAGTATGTTGTCTGAAAAAGAAAAGAAGAGTATGAATGATCTTTTCCAATGCAGTATAACTAATCTAGGACAATGTGTTCTCACCACGGGAGCTGTGGACATTCTAACGGCATTGCTATGAATGTTGATAGCATGTATTTGACGTAACAACTCAGTCGTGCATGTAATAACTCCAGCGACAGGAAGGTCTCCTATGGGTACTGTCTGAAATACAGCTGAAGATCGGTTGCGTAAGCGAATTTCACTTGTTTCTCGCTCAAACCTACGCATGACAGCTAGAGTAAGAGACGCTGGCACGTCGTTTCCGAACATTTTACAGTATGAACGAAAGCTTGTTGCGAATGCGGTCAAAAAAACGTCGGTAAAACTGACCCCCGGCGAAAGTTGTTTCACATTCCTTATTGTGCATACTAATGATGAAGCGGAGACGTCTTCGCTAACCCACGAAGTTATTTTATCATCGGAAGGACTTCCATTATGGATACGGTTTAGTTCTTTCTTGAAAAATAGTTCGTGTATTAAAAATCTTGGAGCTGTAAGCGCCATCCTTAGCAAAAAACGCCCTGTTATTGTCTCCTTCACTGTCACATATTTAGCCTCGTGTGGATTCCGTGACTCTGCTTGCTTGATTGTTATCGATGCACGTTTGTCAATCAAATCTTTACAAAACAAACGTAAAATTGCAATCCCGTCAGAGATGGAGTGGTGATATCTGAAAAGGACCTGCAATTTCATTAGATCTAATGCCCTTTCATTGACAAACCATATTTCCAACGTACCGGATAAAATGATGCATTCCCCATGTTATGCGATGCTGGATGCGTCCAAACTAGTAGTTCCCAAGTAGTCCCAAGTTTACATTTGCGGTTGCTAATGGCACTAATCTGCCTACACACTTCTCGGCGTGTTAAACAGCTGCCACTAATTTCTGAAGGTTTCACGTTCCTTATATAAGAATCTATCGGGGCGCAGGGTAGGCGATGTAGCCAATAAAAAAAGCCATACTGATAACGTAGCTCGTAGAACAATTTCTGATAAGCTTGCTCGTGCTGGTGAGTAGAGACGCGACTGCGTAGCTCCTCGAGGAGTACGAATGCGGCATTCGGTTCATTTTTGGTGTTTTCGAAGAGAAAAAGGGCATTCGTCATAGCTCTAGATGAATTATTTTCTACTGCCCATACAACATCTGACCCTTCCAGAAGACCACGGAAGGATTGGCCATGTTTTATGATCAGCACTTGGACAACGAATTTACGATATATTTGGAACAGAACTAAAATCACTATAACTACTGGTAGAACAATTATGACTGCAACAAGAAGTAAGATATTTGCCGAAAATTCGATGATCAAACACAAACACTTTTTCCAAGAGGAATGCACCATGGTGGAGCTCTCTACGATCTTACTCTGAGTAAAATATTATTGCAACTGCATCGCTGTCCATGCAAGTACGAACCTTATCATGAGATTCGATTCTGTGCAAAAACAAAAAAAAACAAATTTCGAAAACAACCGCTTTTGGTTGCTTTTTGCTATTCTTCGTGATGATAATCCACATAACAAGATTGCCGCTATCTTGGTTACACATGTTTCCAACAAAGTGCAGCAAGTGCACACATTTGAATTTCATGACAAAAGATGTTGGTGTGACGTGGTGTATCAATTTTATTAACTGTATGCTATTGAAAGTCAATTGGTATAATACAACAGAACTTCGTTCAAATCCTTTTGTTTTTTATATTTTGAACATTCTACTTTTTGTTATTTTTCACTTTTAGCCGATTTTGCTACATTTTATTAAGGATATTTTTTATGAGACGTGTTTGACCCGGGATTATGTTACTCAACTGAAATGGTCCCCCGTGAAGCTTAATTTTCCCCGACCGACAGTCAACTGTGTATGCTTTGGGTGCATTGAACGCAACAAAGCATTTTTCGCAACTACTTGTAAAGCTACCGGTTGCTACTGTTTCCTTATTACGAAAAAGTAATAAAGCAGGCCGAAAATTCTAAGTTAAGCTCCCAACAACTTTTATTTTCTATCCCTCTGGCCATGCCTGGCTAAATCTCAGTTAAGGCAATGCAGCTGTTTTGACCACATGGGTAGCAAGTGATGGGTTAGAGATTTCTCTTCATGCCTACCATCACCCTGGTCGTATTAATGTTGTATAAGGAAAGCGGAAGATAATTTCACAGTTTATGAACACTCATAGAGTGACGTGCACAGCATGTGCACATAACGTTTACCGTTGAGGATGTGTTGAATGTAAGCTCGAATGGCCTAATGTACACAGCCATAAGCAAACATATGCTTAGTTCCCGAAAGATGAACCGTGCAGTTCCAAGAACAGTAGTAGATAAACATTCATTTTCCAAGTAGCAAACAAGTCTCGCTGAAGACTATCCATTGCATACCTTCCTCGACCACCGTCTAGCGACCATCAGAGTGGTCTGGAGTTTTTAATTAACTTCACATTTTTAAAGTGTTTGCAAATTTGGCTGAGCTGGTGTAAACATATATATTCAACTACGTTTCGGGAAAACTAAGGCACATTTTTAAGAAATTCTTGATACCTTGTAGCACATATGGTTTCCTTTTTTTTGCTGGACCTATGGGCAGAAGTACGGGGGTAGGGGGTTGGCCATGGCGCAGTGGTAGCGCGAGGAAACACCACGCCACAGGTGTGAGATCGAATCTCGAGTCTGGCACCTCCCCCCCGGTATTACGAACGGCTGACCAACGATCTATAATATACCGTCTTTCGGTCATCGAAAACTCTCCTCGGAAAGAGGCCTTGTCCCACTTGGGGATAAGGAGTAAGGAGTAAGGAATGGCTCGAGTAAAAGCCAAGCAGGACTTCGGTATGACTATATGAATTCGGTTACTTAATCGGCACAACAACAGCACATACCACGCACGCTAATGTACCTACCTGTTATTTTCATCCTTGCACAGGATGTTTGCAACACTACATCGTTACATCTAACTACTGTTATATCTAAACTAAATAAATGGAGAAACGGGTGAATTCAACGCAGATTAACTTCAAGGTAGCATTTTGTGCTTTATTTGTTCCGATACGCAATGAGAAACTAGTTACACAGCCAATGAAATTTAGATCATTACTTGTTCTCTGAGTGTTGTGAAAACAACAGCCCGATCGCCAATTCAAAATTAACCGGATGGAGCTGCCAGGAAAGGGCTTGAGAGTAGCGACGAGATGCCGCGTCCGCTAGCTGGTCAAGTACCGTAGGGTCCATTTTGCGGAGGAAAGAGACAACCAGCTGACGGAGGCGGCCGAAGAGGAGAGCAAGACTCCAACCGAGACTGTTTGTTGCAGGACGCAACACTGAGATATACCTACCTGAATGTTGTAAAATTTACTTTATCTACCATCTTATTTTTAAATGGAGGAAATTGACTACCCTAGATGTATTAGACGAAATTTCTTCCGGAGTTTGTTGCAATCATGTTAAATAAATAAACCACATTAATTTTTAAATATGGTTTTACTTGTAAAATAAAATCAAAACATTCTCAACCATTTTCATAAATATTGTTCGTTAAAAATAAGATTAATGATTTCACTACAGATGAGTCGCAAATGAAAGCTTCCGTTTTTGCAATTTCTAATAAAAAGTAAAATTAAGAATAAAAAATCCGCAGTGTGGGTCCAAGGCAGCCGAACGGTAGCGCCGGTTAGAAAATCGGCCCATGAGCACCGGGGCTCACCACCTCGAAAGCGTGGTTTTGAATCCCAACCGTGAATAGACCGTCCCCTGTACGAGAGGACTGACTATCCACGTACACATAAGGATGAAAGTCTCGTAAGCCCTTAACAGGCAGGCATGCCCAACAAGGTCTTTACGCCAAGAAGAAAAAGAAGAATAGAAAATATTTCTTCCAAGTCACCACCTGCTCTTTTGTCCTGCAATGTCGTAGAAACAATTGAGCGAAGAAGCATGGACGCTACTTTACTGACAGCATTCCCAGTCATATATCTGAAGCAAAGCCTCTGGCCACGGAGAAAGCAAACAGAGGTATATCGAGAACGTTACCCTCTTCCAATTGGTTCAGGTAAAGTGAGAATTGAAAAGTCATCCCGAACGATAGTAGCGCAAAACATTTTAAGATTTCAACTTAAAATTTCAAAAACCGGATTTCTGCTTTTATGATTGAAGGAAACTGCACAGACTTATGGTAAATTAAGACCTTTGTTCGAACCAGCTGGTTACATCCCTTTTCTCATGAGCTCATCCGTGAACGCTCAAGTTTTTAAACCAAACGGACACTATTTCTTCAAAAAGAAGCTTTAACATTCGTAATCGGATTCGGAAGATCGTTTTTATTTTTGCGTAAATAGAATTCACCTGATTCTGACGCCACTGCCACAAAAAAGGTTCAGGGACTATTTCCAAGATTTTTTCTTAAAAATGTTTCAAACACATACTTTAGAGAACATACACATCTTCGACATCGATTGATCAATTTCAACCGCTTCACATATGCTGGTCTCATTTGTAACAGAACTCTTTGCTCGATTTTTTTACTCTCCTAGCACAAGATAAGTATCCGATTTCCTTTTTGCTAGACTGCTATAAGTTCAACAGCGAACCACGGATGCAAGGTCCGCCCATACTCATAAAGAACTCGACACCTTGAAGTTCAAGATTGAGCTGGCACAAAAAAACTTGACTAGACGGTCTCTAGAAATTGATAGCGTGATCCATCGTAAGATGCTTCTTCCTTTACTCATTCTGCATCTATATTTAATGCATTTCATCACAACAAGAATCAAGTTTAACCACGAACCTAAATCCTTCTCCCTTACTGCACTGCGTGGGCGCGTTGCGCTATTTTGAGCAACGTTTAATTTATTAGCAGTACTATTACCTATCGATATACTTCGATGGTTTGATCCTAACGGAAACATCAAAAGAAGCAATTATGCAAATTATCACCGTAGAAAAAAAAATCAGATCTCACTGTATAGATCATAATAAATATTTATAAACGGATTGCATTCCGTCACACTACTTGAGTCATGCTCCCGAGTAAGTTTTAATGTTGAAACAGTAAAACATGTGCAGGAAAGTAAACAATAAACGTGTTTAAACAGTAAAATTGAAAATCCCGGTACTTCAAAAGTTAAAGATATTGTAGAGAGTAAAAAAGTTGAGGTATCTTTGTTGAATGGATATTAATGACTTTCATTTAAAGGGAGCATGTTGCCTCAATTTCCCTTATACGCAACTGCATATTCACCTTGTTCCTTCTTTCGTGGAAATCTGGCGGAACAACAAGTGTTTCAAAGATCTCAAAAAGGATAAGCTGTCTTCTCGAATGGATAACGAGAGGCTCATCGCTGAAGGTGTTCAGAGCAATCCGTTTGTTGAGCAGGTAGCTCCTGAGCAATGGGGTTTCGAGAACGGTTGAAAGGCTTCTAAAAAATTTAAAAATTGTATTCTTTCTCCTGCACCACACACCTACGGCTGAAGGATGACACTGTCCGTGTTGGGATACCAAGTGGAAATTTGATACCAAAACGGAGGGATTAAATTTACCCTGAAAATGATCCCCGTCGCCTAAGGCTTTCAGGACGGGTCAGTAAGGACCGCTTACTTTTTTGTATGTGAATGTTTCTGCACCATTCCAGGCAAAAAGGATTCAATGGACAAATTGTGGCTCGTCCCGATAGCTATTCGAGGTCTTTTTTCATGCCTTCCGATCACTCCACGGTTCCTTTTTTGGAACCTTCCCACGAAAAGTCACAACGTAGTTTTGGGTGCTTGGTTAACAACGTATGTTTTTTATCTTTGACTGTGTACGGCCTTCTCTTCATAAATAATTCAAAGGACGAAGAAAAATAAATTAAGCCGTGTGCTGACGCCAACAGTGCAGTACTGGGATGAGCATCCAATTAAAATCTAATGTCGATGGTTTCGAAGTCGTGTTTACATGAATTTGAATGAGATCTTGCGCTCATCCTCTATCCGTTACAGGTCCACTCTAGTAACGCTGTTAGGATGTCCTGTAAATTGCTACTCTTGTTTACCTAGGGCTCGTCTGAAACAAATTGTTTTTCTCCACTGGTGTTTTATCTGTGACTATCTACAACGTTCGTATTTGCGTTAATCCTTTTTCGCGCATTTCTGTGAATATTGGAACACTTTTTGTTACACGGAAGAGTGTCGGAGGTAAATTATTCACGGGGTATTGCAATGAGAACCCCTAGCGGATCTTGCTGCCGATTCATCTTTTCCCTGGACTACAGATTCATAAAACATATGTTAACAATTATTTCTCCTACAAGACTTTTCTCGCAGTCTCGCAGACAAAGTATTACTATTACTGCTAGACAAAATCCATGAATACGAAATAAGGCATGTGTCAAACGCTGTTAATTGAGAGATAATGAAAAGTTCTTTCAGTGGCAGCCTCGAATAGCGACTTCGTCTCGTGTTTCCGGGAAAAGGTTCAAAATCTGGAACCCGTAAAAAATGCCTCCACCATGATTCTCGGCATTGCAACGATTGCTTGAAATGGAAACATTTTAAACTGGAAAGACAATTCTTCAGGTCCACTCCATGACAGAAAGTTTCTTGGATGCATTCGTAATTGGATGCGGTATTTTTTTCCTATGAATTTTGTTGGAGGAAAAATGTGTGTTCCTCCCTAAAAAGAAAAGACGCACATGCTTTTAGATAATGAATAAATTAGACCCATGTTACCGTCGGTTGTTTTTAAACATGAACTGGTTGAGGTTCTACGCTATACGGTGTAACATTGTCGCTTTTGGGATGTAAATCACCGAATTATACGACAACACATGTCAAAGCAGCTTAGCGCGCTTAGTATGCATTTAAATCAGCTCCGTTCGTACCTAAATTAGGAGTTAGGATATTAAAAGTTTATTTAATTTCAAAAATACGATCAGAATGCATGATATCAAAGGCCGAAAGTATCATTGATTAAATCAAACATATGATACTCTAAAACAATGAGCTACCGCTAAAAAGCTGCTGGTTCTCACACAACCTCCACATCACAATCTAGGGCTGCACCTGGCTGATTCAGCACATCCACCCTAGATCCACCATATGTGTAATTAACACTCATCATCACTTATTATCCATCATTATCGTCGCATTTTCTACGCGGCAAATGAAAGGTCATTTAAACTAGATGGCGAATGGTTACTGAACCAATACTTTAAACATAAAATTATTTCGCACCTAAAATACTAAGAAAAAGTATAGGAGCAATCAATTTCGTATCATCTAAATTACGGAGCGTAGAAAGATGATAATGACGAGGCTAGGGCCAGTAGTCAATAACAACGATGCTGAAGTCAGTCGTGTTGAAGTGTGGACAGTAGCATAAAAGAAAATGTGAACGGGCTCGCCACATCTGCCGAGACCTTCGATTCAAATGAAATATTGTGGAAAAGGGAATACAAATGGATCCTTTCACTTATGTGTTTTTTTCTGCTATTTTGTAGTTCTCTCATGAGGAACTTCAGTCTTAATCGTTTTGGCTCAATGGTATAATGTGTTGAATAAATTAATACTTAAATAATTGAACTAAATTAACACGTTGACTGCCAAGCGTTCTTAGCGCACTTTTTAGCACAATCTTTTTTAATAAAATGTGGTCATAATATTTGTTAAACTGGCGGATCTCGAAAGTAAAAAGAAGACTTAGCTTATTAATGAACTTGTTTTTGATAATACTATAGTTTTTATGTTACATTTTTATTTATATATGGGGCAAAATATTGGTTCTAAATAGAACTAGTTGCTACTATTACCCACTTTTGGGTGACATGGGTGACAGTCAACGAGTTAAATTGTTTCAGCGTGCTACACAGCTATAATTGGTAAAACATTTCAAAAGAAAATACATCTGGCATCTCAAAGGTAAGCTGTAATTTGATTTGCTCTACCATCATCTTACGAAAAACACAAACCCTTCAAAACACAAATAGTTTAGTTGTTTACCAATTAAATGCAATAATTTGGACTGTTAAGGTACAATCACAGAAATCAAGTTAATTTGAGTTCAGAGTAAATCTTCTGGAAATCATTGAGCGTAAAAGTACAAACAGTAATACTTTACTCAAATAATTTCTAATAATTAAATTATTTCAACTGACCATGTAGTTTTTAGCTTAGCTGTCTCTTTCTTATCTTATCTGAGGTCTTTATGTAGGCATCAAAGTTGTCGAAACCAAACACAATCTTCCGATTATCGCAGATACCACAAATTTAGCACTTTTTTCACGTAAATACTACACGTTTACTACCAAGTAAAGAAAAATTAATCGCACACCAGGTCCCAATTTAAACATTTTTATTCAAGCAAGACAAGTAGGGCAAACAAACATTCTGGTACAATTTGTTCTTGCCACATTGTATACAATAAATACCATACGTTACAATTGTGGTTTCCGGTAGGATTTTTTCTGAACAATCTGACAAAAAGTAAAAACTGTTCCAAACAAACCGTTCCAGTAACTGAGAACCGGTAGTCAAACAACCAAAGTAAACACATAAAAGTCACCTGAAGAGCGCTTTCCTTTGTATACGTTCTCGTCATAGGGCAAAGAGCTTTGTGTCCATGAACCATATTAATATATACGTCTTCCTTTCCTATTCCTAAACAAACATCAAATCACCAATCCGCTCTTCGGAAATGCTCTGTCCTTGCGTGTTCAGTAACCAATGAACCGTTCACTAATTCCCTGGAAGTCTTTATTTGCCATAAAATTTAATTCTAATACAATTATTTGCTCACCCTCGAAGACCGGAACTGTCACGGAACATTATCTCACATCCGTACCAAATAATAAATTTATCTAAAAATCTTTTACACCTATTGAAACAGCAACCTCCCAAAGATAGGCTTAAATGAGGATTTAGAGATTTACTCCACATTTACAAAATGGTGGGCACAATTGGTCTGATGAGGCTCGTGGAGCAACATCTCAGCGTCAATTAATGCTTGCAATTAGGGTCTAGGAAGTAGAGTACAACAAAATGCGGAGAAATTGCATAATAGTAGTTATTACATGAGACAATATTTAATTCTCAAGTTATTAGAATGTGGGCCATTAAATATTTTCTATTCTGATTTCCATTTTCGTAAGAGATTTGTATCAGTTGTATGATGGCTGTGTTGGATTAGCTAATATTGAATTATTTTTTTACATGAGCTTTTCTACAAAATTTAATTATTATTGGGACGTTCGGTCAGCACGATTACCAACATGGCGTTTCGGCACGAAGCAATTACTGCCAATTAATTAATCCCACTCGTCAATTTATCTGGAAACATTTACAACCATTTGAAACGCTTTACATGCCGCGCACATAGTGGGTTATCGACATCCTCCCAGCAGTTTAAAATCTCTGTTGAAATGTTCTATTTGGTGGCTCACCGTTCGGAGCGCTGGTTCATTTTCCAAAGTCATCCTCTTGAGCTACCTGTCAATCAATCTACCGGATATTCCGAGGTAGAAGCCCCATATTCTTAGAACCCCCGGGGTATGATCAAGGTAAGGAGTCATTAAACATTGCTTCACGAATACCTCGGGAACAGTTCGTTTATTTCTATCTTATATTCTTTTCACCGTTTATCCAGCCTTCATTTTTATTTGGCAGTCCAAATGCAAAATCTTTACGAATCGTGTGCGTCTCAGTAGGGAGTCCATTGAGCCAAATGAATACAAATCAAACGAATTTGAATACCCAACCCTTCGCCTTTGTCGGTCTCAGCTATAGCAGCGTGGTCTGCAATGCAGAAATCAGCCATGATCCGTTTCTATAACAACTTTGCAATGTGTAATGATGACGAAGATGGATTATAATTGTTATCTTTTTCCACGTATCTTCAAACCAACTCAAATTGGTGTTAACGCTCTTTTCAGATAAATCAGAGCATCCCGGCAGCATTGATTATAGTTATCATAAGCTCAATACTACTTATATTCTATCCCGTAAGACTGCTTGTCGTTATCGATTGATAAGCCTAAAAGCTTTCCTTTCAATCCAAAAATCCCTCAGCGCAGCTGGACAACCGGTGTGGCGGATTTTCATCCAAAGTTTGTTCCCGCCTTGCTTGACTGACATTAAAGCATGCACGAAAACTCATCGCGAGTATGTGTTCAAACCATCTTCATAGCGAATCCCCATACACCATTGCAATCACACACAAAAATTGAATTAATCCTTCGGAAGTCTGCCGACCAATCCATCAAACGAATAAAGGCCAAAGCCAACACTTTTCTCTAGTGCTACGTCTGCTTGAGTCATTCATCGTTGTGTTGAATCTTGTTACCCTCAAGATTCATCCTGTTCTTTATTTTGCTTCATCAATGCGATACGTTTTGACCACGGCTGCTTGCCAAGCATTGGCTTCAACTGCTGTTGAAATCAATCCTCTAAGGGTCATGCATTCATTGCCATGGTTGTATGTTTCTTTTATCGACTAGCCAACATACGTAACAAGCGCGATCAACTTGACACGTTTTCAGTTTATCTTAATTGATATCTTTTCAGATGTTGCTTGTTACACCCTTAAAAAAAAAATTTCATGAAGCAGTCGCTGTAAAAGTCTAATTTGTTAAGGATTTACTCCGCGTGCAGGTGTTAAAGCCACGTCTGGATAACCAATGTGAATTTATTACCGACAGCAAATAACGGCTGACCCTCCTTCAGATGTCAAACCGTCAATAGCCAAGAAATTATAATTGGGACATTGGTATGGGCAAATAAGCAGCCTCATAACATCTAGGAATATTAAAAAACTTCGATTGAAATGAGATTAGACGCAACTATAAGAATACATTTCATACTACAACCTTCATCGTCGGCAAGAAAGGCCTCTTCGGCCATACCTTACCATTCAGAGATTACTAGACTTCTGAATTTTACGTACGTGAATGATTAGTCATTTCGTATAGAGATAATTTCGGTTTCAGTCCGGTCGGTACTGTTGCTCTAGCTTCATATGGCAATAGGTAATAAAAATGAGGCGTTATCCCCTCATACTTCACCACCAAATGCCTGTTTGTCTCTTTTCAACATAAGGTTTATTTAACTCAGTCTTAAAAGATTTTTTCTACATATTTTATATATTATTGTTGTTTATTATAAAATATTCCCCGTCCGTCGCGAGGGCTTAACGAGAGCTTCGTGTTCAAACACATTGTACATACAAAACGTTATAACTTAACTTTAAGGTCGAATCCTATTCTTAAATGTGCTAATATTTATTGAAAAGTCAAAATGACTTGCTAGAGTATTGAACATTCGGATCATCGCATTCATCGGGGCATTTGCAGCGTATTGTGAGTTGCTTCTTATCTCATGGAGTAGCCTGTGATGCCTAGCTGTCAAACGGGGGACTGTGAGCTGAAGACTGTCAAGTAGGGATGGAGCGTCGATACTCCCGAGCAATAGTCCTGCAATGAAGCTTGCTTGATGATTGCGCCGACGTTCTTCTAAAGATTCTAAACCTAATAGCTGGCAACGTACATTATATGGGGGTAAGGCGGTTTGATCAGGCCAATTTAGTTTCCTTATGGCATAACGTGAACATTTCCGCTGTACTGCCTCTAGTCTTTGTATCCGATTTGAAGTGTATGGGCACCAGATGATCGAGCCGTATTCGAAGACAGACCTAACGAGACTGCAATACAACGTCTTAACACACAAGGGGTCATCAAAATCTTTAGTCATCTTAAATATAAGCCCTAGGGTCCTGTTAGCACGGACCTAGGGTCCTGTTATATGGACGGAATAAAACTCAAAAGGTTTAGAAAATATATTGATATATCTCAAAGTACAGTTTTTGGTAAACGATAAGCCAAATCATTCGGAAGTCAACTTTTCCGATTGAAATTCAATGTAATATCCGCTTCCTGTACAAGCACCTTAATTTCGCCGAGTACATTCTATACTCGAAGTGGGAGCTTTCGCTATTGACTTTTATCATCATTGTTTACAAGCACTTACACTTCTATTGGTTGTTTTCTGGCAAAGACCTCAAAAAAACAGTTTTTCTATTTTGCGCTGGGACCAGCTCAAAAATGAGAATATACTTTCATAAAAACAGCCTCTGTTGACACAAACATAGGCGATCATGTGCTACCGGTGGCTCACATATTCTTAAAAAACTGAAAACATAATCCATATAAAAGTAGAGAGTAGCGTCAAAACATTCAGCAATAATACAAACCGAACAAGTTGCATCAGAATGGCAAAACAAACGAAATAAACGGCAAACTTTGGGTAGGTTTTGTGCTACGTCTTAGTTTGGTGACCTATCGCTCCGTTTAGCTCTGTATGTCCTAATTTTCCCTGGCAAACACTTTGGGCGACCACCAACGAGTGAATTGAGTGTGAGTGACGAACAACATTATGTACGATTTGTGTAAAAGCAAAGTAAACATGAGTATTACTTCTTCCAGTGCCCTATTTTTTCGCACAGTCATCCAAATGGTTTTCCTGTGGCTCCACAATCCACAATGTCACTTTAGGCAGCATGGGTATGAGATGACGCTGTCAAACCAGACAAAATGGCACTTCAAGACCGTTTGACTAGCTGAAAATGGCAAGAAAGTAGACAAAAGCCTGAAAAAAGACATCGAACTTTTGGCAAGAACAATTTTCAATCATTTGCTTTGCAACATCTGTCCGGAGCAATAGTTTCTTCCTTTGAAAACCAATAAAAAACAATTGCAACATGGCATGGGATAAGACACGGACAAAATGGGAGCGACATTTCCGGAAACGTATGGTATTTCAATGCTCCGGAACACATCACCCATTGACCTGAGCTATCTAGCACAATAACCAATGGTTCGGTGACAATAACCAATGGTTCGATGGTGATTTACACGTTCTGGGAAAGTTAAATCTCGTATAGGCCTGAAAAACGACCACCCTAGGTATAATAAATTGGTGACGCGGTCCTCTTTTTCTTTCCAAATCTAACTCACATCCTGTTGCTCGTACAATGTAATTTGTTCCTTCCGATAGGAATGTCATTGCGGAAGTCGTTAGAATTGCTTTGTATATTATTAAAAAGGAGCAATCTTCATACTTCGAAGATCTCCTTGCCATTTGATTGATGGTTTCTTTAAATTAAACGCATGGGCGTTACTCATTTAAACAACATAAATTCTTTTCGTTTTTCATCGAATCCAAAAATTATTTCAAGCAGAAGTAGGGTAAAAACATGGAAACGCATCTAGAGACAATCTTGAAGTCAAATAGAGAAAAGTAAATGAAATAAAAAATAAAACTCTAAACTGCATCTTTTTAGAAAGTGGTTTCTAATAGCGGGCCTATTGGTGCGTGGAGTAGCACCGTTCTTATCATGTAACACTCTGTTTTACTCCTTTTCCGGAGCATTTGAATATAAGCAATTATTTTCATCAACATTGTGTTAAGCTCGATGTGTAATAGATTGGAATATGGTCAACCTTATAATAATAGGTAATTTTACCGCAACCTATAATAATGAATGGCAAGAATTAGTCGCTGTAATTCATCGATAACGAAATAGTAAAAGGATTGTCCAGTATATTATCGGTGTGCAATGTATGTCAAACTATATGAATATTTTTGACTCTATCAAGCATGTTGATATGTCGCATGAGCAAGCATGATATATGACAGCATTGTATTTTAATGGGATCAAAGAACAACCCCAAAAAATGTTTTTGCAGCAAAACAACAAGGTTTTGGAATAAATAAACCATCAGACTAGAATAATGCGTGGATAAACTTTAACAGATTCATCTATACGATGTAGAGCAATAAGGTTTTGAAGATAAACTAAAGGAAAAGAACAATTACCCTCTATCATCTATCTATCGTATTGTTGTTGATTTATAGAAAAGCATAAAAAGACGAAAATTTACCTTTGTTTGTTTTCTCTGCTTGTGGCTCCCCTAACTGACACTGGCGGCTGATTTTCTAACCGGCGCTACCGCTCGGCTGTCGCGGACCCCTTGTAATGAATATATAGAGTAAATAAACAAAGATTTGTTGCGTTAAAATGCTATATCTGATTATGGTTAATTTATCTCAATAATGCTGAACAAGTTTGATTGAACTTTAATTTTCAACCAAAACGTCAACTAACGCAATGCACCCTTCAAAATTATCAAAATAGCAAATACATTTAAGGAGAAACGAACGAATTTTTGAGAACTAATCTCTTATTATTTGTTTTACAATTTCTTTGTAATTCTTAGTCATGCATAAAATCAAAGCAGATTACCGAACTTAAGTTCTTCTTTAGCACCATCATCATGGAAGTCAGCTTCAGTACCCTCGACTCGACAACCGTCATCAGAAGTGATGGCAGTATCTCGTCTCGATGCTAATAGTATACAAGTCAGTAAACAGTAAATGCACTCTACCTTTATTTTAGGCCATCAACGAAACTTATTAATGGAGCAAGTTGTGCTTTCGATTTGGACTTGGTTCTATCCTCTTCATTCCCTGTGACTCTACTGGTTTTCCTGTATGCTTTCGTCAAGATCTTCATAGCCATATATAACAATCTAGACCAGGGATCGGCAAAGTCCGGCCCACGCGCCAAATCCGGACCGTAGTAAAATGTTAGCGCTTCATACATAAAACCCATCTCAATCCAAGATTTTTTTCCCAAAATGAAGATTAAAATTGTTGAACGAGTTGTTAAATACCAGGTCACGATCTCTTATACTTTTTGTTAGACTTTTTTAATCGTATTTGTATTATTGATCGTTCTAAAATTTCGTATCGTCGTGATTCTCGTCCAAAATCCGACGACAATAACTCATTTACTTTGTATCCAAAAAAGCTTCATTACAAACAGCTTCAATACACAGCTTCAATACAATTTGCATGCCCATTACGAGTTAAAGGCTCGCAATTTTAAAACTTATCAAAGCTGAGTTATTTTAGATACTCAGAGAAAAGTACGCCAGTAAAACTATGATATTTTAAAATAATTTGGATACAGGATTAATTTCAAGTACAATTAAAAAAAACAAAGAGCAGTACAAGAAACCGAAACGTATATGTTGATCAAACTTCAGCGAAAATAAGCAAAACATAAAAATCAAACGATAAAATTTCAAATTGACAAGAAATAAATTTTTATTTAACTGTTCTATTTAGAAAGTTGGTTCAAAAGGGTTTAGTATTACTTTGAAAACATCAATTTATCGTTTAAGGCAGGGATCGGCATACATTTCTTAAATAGGCGCAGATGATTAATAGAAAACCGAAACCACGGGCCGGATACCTTAAACAGTGACTTAAAGTACCCTTTTTAATGGAGATCATCTTTCTAAATAGTATAGTTACATAAAAAGTGGTAAGAAAAAATAGTACAATTTTTATCATTAAACTTTTTTTTAACATTGTCATTGTTATTTTCATTGTATTTTGATGTTTTTTTCAACATATAACAAGAACAACTCGTTGAACAATATTGATCTTCATTTTTGGGAAAAAATCAAGCCTGACATCGTAGACAACTTTTATAAAAATTTGGTTGAATTTTTTGTATGAAACACTAAAATTTTATTACGGTGCGGATAAAATCAGTTGGCGGACTTGACTTTGCCGACCCCTGGATTAAGGTATCCGGCCCGCTCCTTCGCTTTCTCTTTAATCATCAGGCCCTTTTTGGTAATCGTGTGCCGACCCCTGATCTAGACAGAACACACACAGAGACACCGGCATCATGAGGAAGTCCTTAGTAATTCATTGCTAACCGATCTTAAGGCTAATCAGGTCTGGGTAAGTTCGCACATCATGAGGTGTTGGATCAGCTCGGGCAACGCAGATCAAAGGACAAACTTCCCTTTTCGGTACATCCCACAACTGTACCAACATGTAGCACGTATAAAGCGTAGGGAATGACATCCTTTCAATCTATGTTTTATCGTACATTAAACATGAACTTCTCTCAATTCCCTAGGTGATTTGTACTTTCGTAGATCTGAGCACAAATGAAAAACGTTAACATAAAGGTGCGACCAAAACATCATTACTAATAAAGGTAGCTGAAAGTTTGGCTTTCGCAGCTTGACGGTTAATTTGACGAAAACTAGTTAAAAAAATATTTATTTCATTCGTTGTCTAAAATTATTCGGTTATAGTTAAATGAGATGTAGCATGCCTTTGTTACATTAACGAATTCTATGTAAATGATAATCCAGTTCCCTGTTCCATTAGCCCGATCATATTATCTAATCTATCGACTAGTAATGCAAACAGCATAAATTGATTCCTTTTGAATACTCAGAATTTTTTATTCTATTACCATTGTGAAATAATAAATCTTTAACAAGAGTTTAAACAGCGCACTAATACTCAACTGAAGTATTTTATGGCTTAATTCATGTTTATGTACTGCAGAGGCTTGGATTCATACAGTTCTTCTGGGATAAGTTTGAATCAGTTAGTCAAATATTCCACCAATCTTTTGGCGCACCTTTTATAAGACCTAAAATATATATATGTATACTACTTTCACAAAATATTTTACAATGGTTGAGTACACACGCAGCACATATAATAAACTGCACGTTTGCAGGTTTAAGACATTCTTTAAAACACGTTTTTAAAACTTTTTTTCATTAAAAATTCAATCTTAGACTAAAACAACGAAGCTAAAAAATAAAACAATAAGAATGTGTTTCAGTACACTTTTGAAAACTTTTTACCGCTCTGCAGTCAGTACTTCTTTAAAATCAAAGATCACATCCCTATTGGTAGTGTTGTAAAAATTCATCCGAGCACCGCGAGCATAAATAAATCTCAGAGAAAAATACTTTGCTCAGCCCTAATTGAATTATATCAAACGGCTATGCGATACACAACGAAGAGCTTTACAACTCTCAAAATCTCAAAATCTGACCTTCTTTTGCCCCATCAAAAGTCGCTTAAGGGATGCCAAATTCGAACAATCGTATGGCGGTTCGTATTGGTACAGCATAATTTTAACTCAATATGCTTTTGTTTGTTTAGAGAAATCTTATAGTACAACACCATGAGTATTTCTGTTTTTCCTTTTATTTTTATACTATTTTTTCATAATGATCATTCGATTCCGTGCATTACAGTATTCGGTATGCTGGTACACCCTTAAACCCTTGAAATATAAAAAAAAAAATCCCGCGTGCACGAACGTACGGAACACTTGAAAAGAATGTGATAGCGCCATACCGTTAAAAGTGTCACTTTGACAGGCGCAACAATCTTTACAAGGATCTGTTAGAACCAATCTAACCAATCTGGTGAAATGTAGAGGTGGTGTTTTCTATACAGCCAACGTTTTCTCAAAAAAAGATTGGGAAACTTCATTTTCTTTAAATTTACCCATCTTTTGATACACTAATACGTATTGACATCTGACATGCGACAAAATTCCCCAAATTGAAAATAATAAAATCGCAAAGCTTGGTGCATACTGCCTTTAACTGCTTTACAGTTTGAAGAGCTCACTTTCCATCACTTCTACTCATACATTATTTTACACAATAAAATATCTACAACGCTTTTTTCGTGATTGGGTGATTTCCGTTATACGCCTTCATACGAGTGCATATAAGGAGATAAATAAAAATTCTTAAAATTCGTTCACTTAAAAATGTAAAACATGATATTTAATCACATTGTTTCCTGTGCGTCCTATTCTAGAAAAGTAGGCTAAACCTGAAACTGTGTGCAATACTCAAACTTGATAAACTAAATTCACCTAAATATACCGAAGCCCTCAAGCACAAATTAAAGCTTCAAATATCTTAAAGAGTTTGTTTGTCATTATGTTCATTGGCAGTGTGCATGAGCAGAGTATCTATTATTATTTCACCGCAAGGATAATTATTACGTGAATGTTATTAATTTTTTCCAGTAAACCTACCAATTCAATTTACTCAAATACCACTTCATATGAAACATCAGGTGATGTTAAATGTAATGAAATACAGAGAAATTATCCAACCATAAAAAATTAGTTGATAGATTGCTGGCAACTCTGATTCGCTGGGGTCCTGATTGCTGTCGCATCGTTGGTGGAGTCAGTGACCTGTCGTTCGGCAATCCCTACTCTAGAATTGTTATGGGTAAGAGTGAAAGCTACACTTCTTATTGGTGCACTCTATCTACCACCGAGCCTCAGTGCTGACGCACGAACTATTGATGATATCGGTCGTTCCTTACGCGGCATGAAAGAGAAGTACCCGAGAGATAAATTCCTGCTGCTGGGGGACTTTAACCAGCCTGCACTGCGTTGGCATGTCGCTAACGGTCATTTACCGGAGCTGGTCCGTCCGACGCGAATTTCGCCGTCACTCTCTTCGCTTTGGGATGAGCTCTCCTTCTCCGGCTTGGTGCAAATCAACGCGATCGCTAACTCTTCTGGCACACTACTGGACTTAATTTTTGCTGATGACAACCTGCTATACAATTATAACGACAACTACGACATCGTGGAGCTTGCTGTTGACGTTTTAACTCCTGTGGACTCTTATCATCCTCCGTTATTTTTGAGTTTAGCGACTGCTTCATCACCTGCACCACCATTGGCCAACGTTGGACTACAGTCTCTCAACTTCCATAAAGCAGATTTTGAAAGAATATCTGCGTTGCTTGCTGCTGAGGATTGGTCGTTTCTTGACTCAGCGGTTGAAGTCGATTACGCTGTAGATCAATTTACAGATCGGGTCAGGCATGTTCTTCAACAATGCTGCCCTCTGAGAGCTAATACCACGAGGTCCCCTCCTTGGTCTAACCGTCACCTCAAGTCATTTAAAACGACCAAACTGAGATATTTACGTCGTTATAAACGGAGCCGATCTGCTACCGACAAAGCTTACTTCACGCTAGCAGTTAACAATTACCGCCAACTAAATTCAATCCTGCACAAACAATATGTGAACAGACTGCAATCGAATCTGTCAAAGAACCCAAAGCAATTCTGGAGCTATGCTAACAAGAAGCGGAAAAACAACTCTTTGCCAACCGTATTATACTTCGGGGATAGTTATGCTAATAATATCACTGATGCTTGCAATCTCTTTGCTGAGAAATTCAGGGAATCGTTTTCGTCGACTAACACGTGTACTCCGCATCTGCAGCAATCTTTATCCAATGTACCGGCTGACATAGTCGACTTCTCGTTGACCAACATCGACATATCCTCAGAGACGGTTCGAGCCTCGGTGTTAGCGTTGAAGTCTTCATTCGCGCCTGGTCCGGATGGTATACCACCAGTAGTCATCATAAAGTGTATCGATGCGCTATGTGAGCCACTGTGCCTAATCTTCAAACTGTCGGCTCAACAACAATTGTTTCCTACTACATGGAAATCATCATGGATGAAACCCATTCATAAAAAAGGAGACAAACACCGTATAGAAAACTATCGTGGAATAACGTCATTGTGTGCATTAGCGAAGGTTCTTGAGGTGCTTGTTCGCAATGCTCTGCTCCATAGTTGCTCGAATTACGTCTCAACGTCTCAACACGGGTTCATACCTAAGCGATCCGTCACTACAAACCTTGCGGAATTTGTTACTAAAGCCATGCGATCGATGGAGTCCGGACGCCAAGTAGACGCGGTGTATACGGACTTTAAAGCGGCGTTTGACTGTTTAAACCACGAGTTACTATTAGCGAAGCTGCAACGACTAGGTATCAGTTCAGATTTTATTTTGTGGCTTCGATCCTACCTATGTGGTCGTTCTTATCGGGTTAAACTTAAAGAGGCTCTGTCGCAACCCTTTAACAGTTTCTCTGGAGTACCACAAGGTAGTAACTTAGGTCCTCTGTTATTCGCTCTATTCGTCAATGATGTTTGTAAGGTCCTTCAAAATGTGTCCGTACTTCTTTATGCAGATGACCTGAAACTTTATTGTGAAGTCTCTGATCTGAGAGATTGCTTACAGCTACAGGGTTCCCTCAGTAATCTATGTCTCTGGTGCGACTGGAATCTACTAAATCTATGTGTCGAGAAGTGCTGTATTGTGTCGTTTTATAGGATAAAAAAGCCGCTTTTATACAGTTACCAATTAAAAAACCAAGTGCTACGTAGATGCGACTCGATTCGTGATTTAGGCGTTATTCTAGATAGTAAGCTAACCTTCCATGACCACTATAACAATATGATTGATAAGGCAAACAAGATGCTGGGATTTGTCATTAGGAACGCCAAAGAGTTCGATGACCCAATGTGTCTCAAAACGTTATATGTTAGCTTAGTTCGCTCTAGTCTAGAATTCAATAGTGTAATTTGGTTCCCGCACTTTAACTATTGGCACGATAGAATTGAAATGATTCAGAAAAGGTTCACAAGGTTGGCAATACGATCGCTCCCTTGGCGAGATTCAGATTCAATACCTTCTTATAACTCGCGCTGCCTACTTCTAGGACTACAAACTTTAAAAAAACGACGACTAGTACAACAGGCAGTTTTTATTGGCAAACTGATTCAGGGTGAGATTGACGCCCCCAATCTTCTGGAACTAATTAACTTTAATGCTCCCTCTAGACAGCTCCGCACCTCGGAAGTCCTAAGAACAACCGCCAATAGTACGCGCTATGGCCAGTTCGCTCCAATGACCGCTATGAGCTACACTTTCAATAGAGCTTACTACGCCTTCAATTTTTGTGATAACATTAATACTTTTAAGATGCGCCTGACAACGGACCCAAATTTTGTATAAGAAGTATGTATTTTGTTTTGTCGCGTTTAAGATAGATTTAATTACTCATTGGGACTTTGTCTGTCCGTTGAGTTTACACTCTAAATAAACAAATAAACAAATAAACTGTTAGGGCTTATACAAATGATTACAGTAAATCTAGTAGGGGCAGTACAAAATATTCACAAGGTTAAGATACATTAAAAAGGATGTTCGTCTCGAAATATATAACATAAAATAAGGGGACAATACTTTGTATCGTGCTTCACAAAGCATAAAACAGGGTTAAGTGATTCTGATTCATAGTGACGGTCGAGTTGACATGGGCGTTCGAGGTACGTAAGATACTGCTACACTGGTTTAATACTTCCGAATGGCTTGGCTTGAATTAAATGTCATTTCTGTTAGATTTCGCCGGGATGCAACTAGAACACTAACGAACGAATGTACGAATACTGCACTCGAATAGGAAACGAGAAAATCCATATCTGAAGATTTTTTTTATGCTTTTCCCGTCTTGTTTCGTTAAATTCTACGTCAGGAGACGGTAAGACAGCCCGGGACCATGGTACCATTGCAGTAGATGCTCCATCAGCAACAACCATCATTAAAGATTAGATTGTGATACAAACCGGAACTGCACCCATCCTGGGAGATGTCGCTTAAAAAGGACGGGACTTCGGTCTTCTTCCCAATAGATATGCTTCTTGACGCTCTTACATTTTATTACCTTTCATTCAAATTGAATGAAACGAGAACAACAATGTTCAGAAAGTAGAAAAGTGCCATTGAAAGCACTTTTATTATTGTATTTTATTTTTTTTTCCGCATCATTTGACTCTTTCAATTAGGTTTTTGGGAAAAGCGAGTGTTTTCGTTAAAAAAATTAATACATCTAACAAAATACCGTATTTTTCAGTGTATGACGACCCCTCGTGTATAACGACCCCTCTAAACAATTATTCACTCTACACTCTACTAAGTAAACTATGAAATAATATGCTAAATCTCAGGCTCCAGCTCCGGAAGGAGAGACATTCCCTCACGTAAGCAAGTTTTACAATCATGGACTTGGCACTTGTTGAATGGCAAACTTACTGAATTGAAGAATAAAAATAAAGTTTCAATAAGTGTACTAGAGAATATTCTTAACTTTGTGGATTCATCATTGCTATACCCAAAAAGATTTATTCAGGTAAGCAACTGCAAGTTAAAGCAGTTAAAACAGCTTTAAACTATTAGAAAATATTGTATTATATCCGAAAATAGTTATTTGGGTAAGAAAAACTACCCAACATTGACATTCCAGGTCAAATAATCGATCAAATATCGATCCAAATTTTTCAGTTTCATGTGAAGGAAATTTAAGAGCCGATTTAAAATAGCCACCAATTTTCGAAAGGTTGACAACATTAGATTGCAATAAATTCATTGAAAAGATTAGTTTACTATTTTTTTTAAATATACATTTTAAGTCATGCTGGTAACTGACGCTAGACGTAAAGTCTATATTTACATGCGCGCCTATTTTCGTTGAGGGGTGATGTACGTTGGGTAAACACGCTCCATTATTTAGTTTTTTTGTGACTTTTTCATCAGGTCATCGTTTTTTAATAATATGAAAAATTATTCAAAAAGTGCACTACACGATAAACATAAAAAACAGCATTTCGGACCATTCTTTAATTTCGATAATTTTCCTGCTTGCGTGAGGCTTAAGAGTGTAATGTTTCATATTTTTATTTACAGCAACTTTGATTCATGATGAAACAATTCTACTCTTTTTGTGTGGAACTATTCCAAAGGGAAACTATGTTGTGGGGCGGGAAACCAGTCAGCTTGTAATTAATTTAACAAGATATGCATACCTGCTAGAATCCTTACTTTAAGTTGAACTAAATAGAACTTTTATACAAAGTTGTATGGTAAAACAATTATGCAACGTATCAAACTACATATTTCTTCTGTCTCTTGGCCAACTTTACTCTGAAAACGTTCAAAACATCTAAATCAAATGCGACGAATCTCTTCGATCTATTTCCGGCTGACAAGGTATGCAACTCGTAGAAACAAGGTCTTATTCTACCATTCTTAGAACAGCAAAAAAAGGATGTGACCCATTCCCTGTTTCAAACGGTTGTAGTTGACAGAAGTTCAGTTCAGTGAAATATCCCGAATCTGCTACTGGCGGTAAATTTCGTTTCAGATGAAAAGATATGAAAGCACACACTCGTTTTATGTATGGCAAACGGTTCGTGCTAGGATACTGGATGCGACCGACCTAAAGCAAAAGCAACAGCAAAAACGATAACAGCAACAATAAGCTAGAAGGATCCCAAAAGCAGTTCTTTGGCATGCGAGATACATACAACCACTGGTAAAAAATGCAGAAACGATTGGCTACTAGGTTCCCAACCTATGCCACTTGCAACTACTATAATAGAAATGTAGTCTAATGCAACCAACTGGTTGAACGATTGGTTGTAGATGATTTAAGCTGCAAAAGATGTTTTCCTTGTGTTTAGATTGGAATTAAATATAAACCATCCAAATTCACCTAACAGATTCATGAATAAATAGTGAGGTAGAAAGTGATGAAAGAGAGCTCTGAAACTCCCGAAGGTTCCGGCAAATAGATTTAGCTAAGCAAACTGGCTCTGATAACACATCAGCGTTCCGATGGTCATCAGTCCCTGAGCAAACTTTCAATCGAGAAACTTGATTTTTTTTTATTAAGAAAATCTAATCAAAAACTTCGATCTGCCGTAAACAAAGTAAAATGCAGCATAAGATTCAAAGACATTAGGCGTTGAAAACTGGGGCCTTTTTATGGCCAATTCAACACAAACTATTTATTTTATGACTATTTTACTGACACAAGCAAATTTTATAAATGTGATTGCCTGGGGCAGCCGAGCGGTAGCGCCGGCTAGAAAAATCAGCCCATGAGCGCCGGGGCTCACCACCTCGACGGCGTGGGTTCGAATCCCAACCCAGACCGGACCCTCCCCTGTACGAGAGGACTGACTATCCACGTACAACAAGGAAACAAGTCTCGTAAGTCCTTAACGGGCTGGCATGACCAAAGAGGTCGTTACGCCAAGAAAAAGAAAAAAAGTGTGTGTTAAAAACATTGTGATAACCACCACACAAAATCATTATTAAGTCGAATAGCATTGGTAGGTTGGAATGCATATGTGATGCCCGTATGCCAGGTGTCATGATTGACCATTGACGAGACGTGCATTTAGATATGCATACTTTCTTTTACTCACTTACTTCTTTTACTAAATTAAACACGTAAAGATTAACTAAAACATACTTTTGAAAACCTTTTGGAATAAACCATTAAAATGAAATTTTAGTTTTCAAATATTAAATTAAATGTTTTTCTCCAGGTCTATGTTTTGCCATAACGATATATTTTACTCTTATCGCATTAATTTCCATGCTATAAATATTTCCTTTTTACTGTTACCTACCAAATATCCCCTAATAAGGGGAAACCATTTTGCACGAACCGTAGCAAAGCAAGACCTTTTTATCCTATGCCACGAAGAAACTCCGTCGCTTCTGATTGCTTCACTCATTTGTCACCGGTTCATTTCTGCCTTTCGTTCATTTTACACAAGATTTAACGAGAATTTATTGAATGTATTATTTTTTCGGTTGTTTCTCTTGTGAAGCTTTCTTCTGATCAGTGAACTTGGCTGCCATCGTCCTTTACTTGCGCCGTTCTCTGTTTAACTTCAAACTGTTTCGAGCCTGCAAGTTGCTGCGTATTTTCCACCATGCTTGTTCAATCGGAAGAGGGTGCGCGACAGAATCTCATTTTTTAGGCTTTTCCAGTGTTAAGCTGTCCTTACCAGCCGTCACCGAACACTAAACCAAGCATGGATGCCTTTCGGACCCAACAGGACCAAATTCAGGATTCCCAACACGCCGCAGTCAACGAGTATGGAAAAATGCCATCCAAGATGGTGAACCTTGCAGTTTTTGCTTATTTATGGCCATTTTGTATGCAAATCAAAGATTCTTCTACTTTTTACCAAAACGCGTTCAACTATCACGCTTGTAGGTAAAGCAACGGTCATACTTTATTTCCGAAATTGTAGAAAACAAAAGCAGGGCTCTGTACACTGACTCATGCCTAAGTTGTTTTTCTTCAGTCTCTTTTCTACTTACAAAATAGATCACCAGATATTTTTTCTCTCTTTTAAAAGCGTTGAATTCTAATAGTTGCATGGGAATCACACGGAGTTGGGTTCTAGATTTGTGTCCGTTCGATTTAAACAGAATGAATGTTTGAATGTTTATTGATTCCAATGCATGGTACAACATTATGCAATATAGTTTCATTGTAAATCCTGGATGAACCAGCTCAACCGGATTTATTAGTATAGTATTAACTAAAAAAAATTATACAAAAAGAACGATAAAAATGTCAGACTGTATGTGTTGCTTTGGTGACAAAAAGTTTAGTGAAACTTTTTTAATCTATTTCAATTCTGCTTTTCTCAGTTGATCTTTTCATGAATCAGTGAAACTTTGAAACTGCAATGGAAAAATCAGAAAACCTGATTTTTCCTGCTTTACTCATTGCCAAAGAAACCAGCCCATGTTGTTTTCTGTTTGTCTTTGACTTTTTCATCAACCGGAAACAGTTGTGTTTGGTCTGCGACTCCAACGGAAGCGGTTCGGAATCGATAGGACAGGAAAAATCGTTAAGATACTCAGCACCGTTTCCGGTATTGCATTGGTGAGCTAGGAAAAGAAAGGAGGGTGGTCTCAACCGGATAGTCTACGGATACGAAAAGCTTTGCAAACAAAAACAGTGTTTATCCATTTTCGGATCTGGTTTCGGAAGTTGATTTGGTCTGATGAAACACCGACACTGACGCATGGAAAATTCTGCTTATTTTTTGTGCCATCTGCTCCTTGGAATCACCGGAAAACGTTGAGCGTTAATTTCATTTCCTGTTGCACACACACACAGAACTACCTCCAGGAGCAAACTTCTCATTTCTCACAATTCCTCATTCAAGTGCCTCACTTATTCAACGAGCAGAGGAGATTCAACAACCAATTCGTTGATCCGTTTTTCTTTTCCACCGACTTATCCGATATCAAACTTCCTCATTATCGAAATTGAATTTCAGCAGATTTCTTTTCTTTTGCTATATTTTCATCATTTCATACTTAGGGTTCTTCACGCGCCAGATCTTTACAGTGCAGGATGCTGTCCGATTGATATTAGCACATGTTTGACTGGTTGGTTATTTTTAAGGAGTTTTTAAATTTTAAGGAGAAAAATCAATCACATTTTTCGATGGTTCAATGCGGTATGCAGCTGTCTCCTTTTACATGTCGGTTTGTTCATATTCTAGCGGATCGCTACATTTTGCATAGCAAGTCGATCTATTTTTTAAACCAAAAATATGCTACACACAGTGTATACGTTATAACGGTTCAACTATTGCTAATAAACGACGAGAAGTTATCCAAATTCATTTCAATTTAAAATCTAAAATCATTGTAAAACGCCACTGACGGGGGTCTATATGCGCATCATCGGATATAAAATACAACTAGCTCAATAGCAACCATTTTGTAGGTGAAACTTAGAATTATATTTCTCTGTTTTAAAGAAATTACCCTACAGTGCAATGATTTGAATACTTTTACCACTGTTGTTCCCCTTCTTCAAATGACAGCTATTGACTTGTCCGTCATGTTTTGCTCCCTACGAGATAAGAACCTGTAATCGCCAATGTGTATCGTGATTTACTTTCGTTCTATTTCACCCTCGGGAGTAACGAAACAAAATTCTACCAGCTTTTAATACTCAATTTTTCTCTTCTGTAGGACGATAAGTTAAAATTGGTAACCCGCTAATGAACCTCCCGTCACATTATCCGCCGACTGCACGCATCTTTGGTTAACAACCTTAACTTTGTCGTAAAATGCCAATTTTACGCCATTGACCCATGGGCCACAAAGAACTGATTAGACACGCACAATTTTTTTGTAGCCACATTGCCAACACTGACGAAAAATATCCTTACCTATCTTAGCCGGTTTTGTGTTCATATTTTTAGATTGGCCCTCTTTCACTGAAGTTAGATTTTAACCTGAGAATGCGAGTCAGTCTAGCTGAAAATTTTACAATCTTGGATCTTATTAAATTTATGGATGTTTAAGAGTTCTAGGATATTCATAAGATTATTTTCTTATTAGATAATGCCACAACAAAGCTTACTAGGTGCATAATCAAGAAAGCCTACATCGACCTTTAAATTTTCTTTTACGACATCTTCTAGCATGGCGTCTGTGAGAACATTTCGCAATTAGACTACCAACTGTGCCTTGAAGTCTTCGAACAATTCTAAGAAATCAATAGATTTTCCCCAAGCGAACAAAGAGGAAAACAGATATCGAAGCTAACATTAACGCTGGTGTTCACTTTTCAGGGGCAATTTCGTATGCGGTGAAGCGATGATTTGATAATTTCTCCCAGAACAATATTCGTTCTTATCCCCAGAGATCAAATCAAAGGATCTTCAAAGGTCAATTCTTCAAACCAACCAAACCCACCCTCTTCGTTGAAGAATAATTTGAAGAATGAAGATTTTATCATATTTTCGAGCGTCTTTTTACTGTGTCTTCCGCATATTTCGATTTTGCTTTTCCTTATATCAGTTTTTTTTATGTTTTCTTTCCATACAATGCTCATATTGAACAATGTCATTGTTTTCGTAGAAAGCTGTTGCTCAGGCTCTCACAGTCTCGCTCAGACAATCTCTTATTGTACTTTATGGTAATAAAATATCCAACGTGTACCTACATCCTTAAAACGCCCTAGACCGAGACATCATGCGGTTAAGGACGATTAGGTTTTATGTACTTGATGGTATTGTGATCTTATCATAATTAACTTTCACAAGACGTTCGAGTTATCTTTTCCGGCTTTCCCCATACCTTCGTACAAGCATCGTTTCTCAAGTCTAAAACCTAGTTAAACTTACCAACCCTTCTGAGAGCCTTAGATCTTTGTATTGTGAAAATGCATAATTTAATTACCGTATTCTTTACACCGTTAAAACTACTCCATCCCAACTCAAAACTCAACTCAACCATAAAGCAGTCTTTAAAATTTACTTATGTATTATTTCCATTTTTTTGTACAAATGAAAAGTACAAATTGTATTTTTGTAACAGGCAGGTCTTAGCAAAGCAAAATTGTATGCTCAATTTTGCTTTGCTAAGACCTGCCTACCTTCGTCTTTACTAAGCATAACTTGACTTCGGGAACATTAGCATGTGTCAAACAAAGATTACTTAGTAGTTTGTCCATCTAGGAGCCTAGACAGTCTATAAATTAAGCACTTTGGCATGTTTTTTTTAACCGAAATGGTTTAAGTTGTAATGGCTATTACAACTTGTGCCAAGGATAGCGATATGTTTTGCCACACAAATTTGAAACGGGAACTAGAATTAGCGGCCAAATGGTCACGATCTACAATTCTGAGAGAGGTGGACAGGTGACTAATAAAGGGTCTCTTAAAAACCTTACCAACAGAGGTCGAAATTGAGTTTTATAACAGCCGATGAAAGAGGAATAGCTCGAAGACTAAGAATTAATCCTTACACATAATTCCAAAACAGGTCTAGAAATTGCTTGACTCTTCTAGAAGGTATGTCAGTGCAAACATCAACTGGGCAATTGCTCACAGAAACACTTTGCTGGGTTGAATGACTTAAAAAAGCAAATCTTTCAAAAGCTGTACATGATGATGGAGCTGTGATTTGGAATTTAAGTATGTTATAGCGTCAAAAGAATTCAGATAAAACGTTTAGTTAGTCGATCAGTTTTTAATCGATCTATTTGAGTCATAAAATAGGCAGAGGATGTGGAAGCAACCCTATTCGGGGACAAAATGAGTTATTTGAATAATCTGAAATATGGCCAATAACATATCATCAGGGAGTTCGCGACAGCCGAGCGGTAGCGTCGGTTAGAAAATAGGCCCATGAGCACCGTGGTTCACCACCTCGACATCGTGGGTTCGAATCCCAACCGTGACCGGACCCTCCCCTGTACGAGAGGACTGACTATCCACGTACACATTGGGAAAAAGCTTCGTAAGCGCTTAACGGGCAGACATGGCCAACAAGGTCGTTACGCCAAAAAGAAAAACATAAAAATTAAAATAATCGTCTTACTTTGTGACTACTGTCTCCAGTAGGACAACGATACAAACCTCACTTGGTACGTCCTGCGGTACTGGTTTCGTATAATGTGCTTAAGTCACTTAAGCTGAAATCCGCGATGCAGGGTATATTAAATCGATACCAAAACGGTTGCAGGCAAAATTGGGTCCCAAAGATAGTCACAAAAAATATTAACTAAATGTGTTTTTTAATTTGATCCCAATTTGGCCCTCACATCATGAAGTACATAGATATGTACGCTCAATTTTGCGTTGTTGAAAAAGGACCTTTTTCCACACACACATTTTTTATTTTACCATAAATTTGTAAAAAAGGGTATATTTGTGTTGTCTGACGAATTTGCTATCAATATAATCCTCGTTTGGTTGTATGCTCAATATTGCAACTGACTGTATGTATGTATCATATTGATGGTATTTTGGAGGGTTATTCGAAAAGTATGAGATAAAGCACGAGTAGAGTTAGAGAGCTAAAACTTGAGTTGTTACTGTTTGGAAAAATACCTTACGAGGGTTTTAGCTTAGCAACAGGGTCATAACTATTTCGTCCTTAATATAATTGATGACATAACACCAAACTTATCATCATAGCTTTACTCAATTGAGAGACCAAATAATTCCAAAACGATGATCTTAACCATATTTTCTACTTTGGACGTTTTATTACGAAAATGGTATGCCAATTCCGTTAGATCCCTTGTACATTAAAACAAACAGGATCTTAACGAGATTGATTCTATGCAGTACCATAATGGAAAATCTATCACGACAATTTAACGAGTCTCAAATCCATTCCCCCAGAGTTAACACTGGCCAATCTACCAAAAACCATAAAACGACATAAAAATCCGCAGGGTTTCCAAAGAATTTCTAACACAATGCCAACTAGATCAACTGATTTTACCTATTTTCCTTATTCTTTAGAAAAGTGATGGTGTTTCCTTTTAATCAATTCATTAGACTTGTCTCAAATCAAATTAACATCCTGACATCGCTGAAGCAGAATTTCACTCGAGGCGATAGAACAACTAAACCTTACCTGGACCCAACATGCACTGCTGAAAGCTTTCACTAATCTAGGCATTAATAATTTATCTCTTCCGAAACGAAAACAACCCACCACATTCCCTAAAACAGCAAATTTTAGGGATCGGATGAAGGTGATACTGTACCGAAAAGGACATAGTCTCCATACCAAGATCCCACAACTCTTCCGTTTGCCTCGTGTCATCATCGTCATTATATTGGACGACGACGGTTTGCTTTTCCGGGGGCCCAGTTCCGGTTTGCGGTAAAAGATACGTTTCCCGCTCCCGGGTAAAAGATAATAAACGCTGAGATTTAGGGAATTTAAGCTAACCCAAGTTGAAACTTCAGCTCCTCTTTGCTCTCTGCACCCAATGGTTCGTACACGTTAAAATCCCAGCGGAACATCTTTGGATTTGAAGTTATCCATAAAACGAACTGCTCGTGTTTCAGCAGCAAGTTAGAAGAAGCTTCATTTTCAACCCTCAGAGTCGAAAATTATGAAAATTTGGGACATTTTTCAATGGTTCAACGTGTAATTTAATTTTCCCCATCGGACGTGCAGTGCTTCTTCGTTTGACCCGCCTGCTTCTTTTCTGCCGTTACCACTACCAGTCTTTTGCGGTATCAATAACATCCAATTTTCACCGGAATTTCGATGAAAAAAAACAAAAACGAAAACTTCTCCAGAACTAAGGAGACTAAACTTCCCGACTCATTATTAGAGCCATAATTTTTACATATACAAACAGAAATTTTAATTAAAAATAATCCCCACTCTCCAACACACCGGGTTTCCATGAACGTCCAGCAAGTACTGCCACTGCAGCCTTATTTAAACGGGAAAGTCGTAGGAACCAAAAATGCTACCTAACGTCGGTACGCTTTGCTTAGGCTTTTTGCTCTAAGTGAGACGGAGAGGGACGATAGGGTTGTGATACACGGCATGTTCGTGGCTACCAACGAGTTGCTTACGTGCGAGCCTTTGCAATGGTACACGCGATTGCCATACTTGCGCAATTAACAGTCCGTAAAAATGCAAATGTTCGCATACCATCCCGTAGATGGAGGAGCTTCAAACCTATTTGCCACCAGCACCCTAATACTTCTTGACCTTCGCCAGGCATTGCGGTCAACCTATTCAAACCTTTACCATATCCCAAGCCAAGCACAAATACACGCATGGTTGCGTTTGCGTAGAAAATCATGCGAACCATTTTCAAACTCACCGTCGTCTACATCCTCTAACATTTTTCCGCTGCTATTATGGCCAGGCGGTAGATGGTATTTTGTAATTTAGCAAACTAATTTTAAAACTGACGAGTAAAAACTACACTTAATTACTCTAATTGTTTTCCATTCCCACTGCACCAAGGTCAGGGTAAGAGCGAACGAACAGAGTGGATGTGGTGCAAATAGTGTGGACGTATTGCTTTTACTCATTGCAAACTCGTAGTGAGAAAATTTACGATTTTGAATATATTGCCATTTAACTGCATGAGCCGTAAAATAATACTAGAATACTGATGGTTTTGCATAGTTTACTTATTTACGATACTCTATGTCTCACAAACGCTAGGGGTGCCCATGGCGCAGCGGTAGCGCGAGGAAACACCACACCACAGGTGTGGGATCGAATCTCGAGTCTGGCACCCTCCGGTATTACGAACGGCTGACCACCGATCTATAATATACCGTCTTTCGGTCACACAAACTCTCTTCGGAGAGAGGCCTTGTCCCATTAGGGGATGTCGTGCCACATAAAAAAAAAAAAAATGTCTCACAAAACGGGGGTTCGCGACAGCCGAGCGCCGGTTAGACAATCGGCCCATGAGCACCGTGGCTAACCACTTCGACGGCATGGGTTCGAATCCCAATCGGACTCTCTCCTGTACGAGTGGACTGACTATGCATGTACTGAGAGAAGCCCTTCTTGGGGCAGGCATGACCAAAAACAACAAGGTTGTTTCGCCAAGAAAAAGAAGTCTGTCAAAAATACCGTTTAACTCGTCGAAATTATTTGAATGCTCTTTGATATCTTAAATAATAACCTAGGCAATGTCTTAACACACAGTGTCACAGACACAATGAGTTGTATAAATTGATCCAAATCAAACAGACTTTGTATAGCATACTGTACCATATTCACGTACTCAACATTTAGATTCTAGTATAAAATAATTTCTCGAAAATGCTCGAAATAATTTGCAAAAAATTGATTTTCACTGACACGACATTTTATATGACACGACATTCCCAAGTGGGACAAGGCCTTTCTCCGAAGAGAGTTTTTGATGACCGAAAAACGGTATATTATAGATCGGTGGTCAGCCAGCCGTTCGTAATACCGGGGGGTGCCAGACTCGAGATTCGATCTCACACCTGTGGCGTGGTGTTTCCTCGCGCTACCGCTGCGCCATGGGCACCCCCAAATTGAATTTTGAAGATTATGTAAAGCATAAAACACATAGAAGTAAGCATTTTTTATGTGGACCAAAACTGGTATACAGGTTGGCCTTAATTGCGACAAAAAATTTGTTCGTGAATTGATAATTTTTCCAAGTTTATCGTTATATGGTTGACACAATGAATGCGACAATTTCTTTCGTGGTGAGCTTCCACTAAGTGTGCCAAAAGTGGAACTTTTACACTAGTAAGTCCGCGAGTGGAAATAACTTAGAAATGATTTAATCAGTACGTTCCCAAATGAGTAGAGAGTTCCGATACTACAACAGACCAAACCTCTTGTGAATGGGACGAGCAAGTCAGACTTGAAAGTTAAAAATAAATCTACTACCTCTTTCTCCCATCATACTTCCCACCTTTGCAATCGCTATTTGTCGCAACAAACATGCTGGCAAACTAAATTCATAAACTCGCAGTATGGAATACCAAGTTGCGGAGAGCAAGCGCGGTTGAAAAGTACTCCCCGGAGTGTCCTTACCCTTAAACGATCCGAAGGCAATAAATTTGCCGCCTAATAAAAAATGTCCTCCATGCGCAACCAACAACCCACCCCTTCCTTTCAGCAGTTCAGTGCAACGAGCACACTAGAGACACAAAACAGGATCTGTACGTTCAACCTTCTGCAGATCTTTTCTTATCTCAGTATAATTTCGAACACCACCCTCATTTCGATTTGTTCGGATTTTTCTTACAATCATCCGCCTTCCGCCAGCCCATCCACTCGTAGGTTTTTTTTGCCGACGACTCCTTGCGCCATTTGCCAGCATTATGGAAGCTTTAATTTTCTCGCTCGATGCCGCACAAATGATAAAACTATAAAATTACACCCTCCGTCAAATGCACTCCACGTCTCAAAACCCTAGTGCGTACATTTGGCTGAGCGCGTGTTTGTGTGGAAGTGTTATATGAAGGAGCTAAAACACCATGGAATGTGCACATTGCAGTCAGTCGATGCTTGCGGCCAATAAAGCAAATAGTCACTGGGGTTCACTAACTACCCGATCCTTGTCTAGAATTTTTTCCCCTTTGGAATTTTGGGAATCCTATTTCCGTTCTCCATCCTTTTTCTCTCTTTTTATCTCACAATTTTCCTTTCTTCCCATTTCTCTCTCACGCACACAAACAAAATCAGTCTCTCACTCCACCCAGATATTTAATGTTACTTTGCTCTTTCAAACACATGAAACCAACGTTGTGTTATATCTCAGTTGCGCAAACGGTGCAATTATTGGCTAGGCGGTGTATTCACTCCTGCCGTGGGCTAATTTCGCTGTTAAAAGTTTATCTCGTTTCCTTGCACCACCAAGCTACATGCAACCGTTGGGATCAAAAGATTTTTTCTTCATTTTGCTGTCCCCTTTGGTAGGAAGAAATTTATGCTTCACTTCGAATTGTTTCGTTTCGTTTTTTCGTTCGCCCATGTTACGAATATTCCAGATAGAACTCTCCCCTCAGCGATAAAATTCCAGACTCTATAAAATTGCGCACCAAATCGATTCCAACTTTGTTGGAGGGATGCGGACGTTGTAGCATACATACGTGTCGAATTAAATCCTGTTGCAGCCCAAACCTCACAGTTACATACACACACGCACACCTGCTTTATTCCTACTCCACACAATTGTACCCACTATGCGAGAGTAGTATAAACTTTAATATTCAAAATCAATGATTTTGAACGGCTAATGATTATTGAAGATGATTTTAAAATACTGTTTCTTTTCTTAAACTTAATATTCTACCCCACTTAAATACCCTTTCGTTTACTTGGCATAAATTCATGTGTAAATGTAAATTCATTCAAAGGCCTCCATGCGGATCGATTGTTGGTGGTGTTATCATTTCGACGGATGCTAGGAAAATAGTTCCTTTCAAAAAGTTTGTCAAAATCTATCGGAGGGGAATTGCTATATAAACTTCAAAGTGTTCAATTATACAGAACATTAGCGTTAAATTATCAAACCAAATATTGCGTAGTTGCACGTCTGAGATTTATGAAAGGTCCACAATTAGAGTCCTTCCGTGCGAAAATAAAGAATCTATATACTCTCTCGATATTGATAAGAATCTATATGATTAAGACCCATCGCAATTAGCTCTTATTGGAGAGGTTTTCGTATATAGGTGGTTAGTATTGCTAAAAGAGGAAATTTTCTATCGTTTTTCGTCATAGTAATAACTCTCGAAGGACTTAGATGCACAAAGGCTACGCTGATTGGAAAGCAAAAACTTTGTCCACATCTCGATCACGTCCCCTGCGTGCTGTTATCATTGGCGTGACTGCAATGACCTTCAACTGCTACACTTACCCTGATGTAGATAATAAGGTACAAAGTTTAATTGAACCTTCTTTCAAGTAGATCACTACTTCATCTCTGAGCCTCATCCTATGCTGATACTCCAGTTGTCCTGTTACCGCTATAGCTAGTTAACTGGCAGAGACTATCAGCTTGAATTTAACAATTAAGTTAGTGATGCTACATTTTTGTAAACTGCTAAGAAAAATCTACCGTAAGTTCCAAACCTTCCCATTTGTTGAATCAACTTCTGCCATATTGATCGACTATGCCAGAGATCGACTTTTGCCATAACCGATTTTATTCCCATGCATTAATCATACATCGATACATTTCACACATACATACATTTCTAGTTGGAAAATAAAAAACAAGATATTTTACAGTTTACCACCTTAGCTGTAATTTCCATGAACCACCAGCGCCCTCTTCCAAAGCACTGATGACGCAATAGTAAAAATGATAATGAAAAATAATTGAGCGAAACTCCTTTTGAACCTAACTTGCACCCCTTTCCAATTCGTTTTTTTATCCTGCTTCTTCGCGTAATTCCCATTAACACTACGCTCCTCGCTTAACCAATAAAAGTGCCGATTTACCAGGGCGGTTAGTGCCTCGTCGGTTTAATCTATTGTTTCCTTTTCACCGGAACTCACGCAGTCAGTTTCATCCTCCTTCTTTTGTTGCAACTACCGCCACCTTGTGTCGCGTGTCATTCTGTACTTTTATTTTGCTCGATACGGTCCCTTCCTCTTCTATAGTTTTATAAAAATGGTGAATGAAAACGGCAAGCGCAATGAGCAAGTGCAGCAAATTGTGCCGCTGAGTTGTTGGCTTAGCCGTCTTCACGCCACCAAAAGCGAACGAAAAGTTTCTCATCTCTAACATTGAATCCCACCGTGCACTACTATACCTCTCACCATCGCTTTTGCATTCATATAATTGCAAGGAAAAAACTCTAAGTTTCCATTTCATTTCTGTAATATTATACGAAACCCAACCAACTTTTGCCAACTTCCTTCCTTTTGGGTTTATTTCCTCCTATAGTTTCCATTGCGTTCATTTCGCTTGTTTTTCACGCTGCTGGAGAATAGTTTTCCAATCTCAATTTCAACGCAACTGGAATGATGATATTTATTTTGAGGTAGCAGTTTTCAGTGAATCATGATTCACCACAAAAAAAAATCCCTCAAAACATGAGTAACGCAAAAGGTCCCGGTTGTGATATAAGCAACAAAAGACGGAATATAAATCCAGGCCCTTTTGTTTCACGATTGGTGCTAAATTGTGGCATGTGAAAGTAGCTGAATTGCTAGCTGAACGTGTGAATGAAGCTTTTCGATTCAAACATTTAGGTATCGTGAGTTTTGATCTTCTAGCCTCAGTTGCACGTTATAAAAAGCCACAATCATACGGATACCATCTTACCAGAAGAAACTATAAACGTCTTCTTTTTCTCAGTCAATTGCCATTGATTCTGTAATGAATGTACAAAATAGTTAGTATTGGTAACATTTCTAACAAAATACATTTCAATTGCAGTCCATCCTGGCTAAAGGTGAAGAATAGCCAGGAAATTGACATTTTGCGTCTAAATCGAGTAGCAAGAACCAATCAGCGATGATAAAAAATATATCAAATGTGGGTTTCCTTAAGTTTTCTCCTTTTCTCGTTAAGATGATTTGAAAGGTGTAATTTTTCCCCACATAATCTCTCCTCTTGCTCGCACATCTGGATCTGAAACATTTGATGTGAAGCTTATGCCCAACATGTTCAATACATAATATGTATGGCAACCACAAAACTTGCCAAGTGAAATCAAATGGGTACTGTGTTTTTAAAATATATTTTCCCTCATAGATTATGTTGGGTTTAATTATGTGAATTTTCAATTAATACAACAATCATAGAACAATTCTATTGTACAAAATCTCTGCAACAAGCAATGAAAACTCTTTGGGATAACTCGGTTGATCGGTGGTAATCCATCTGATTTAGTCAGACAGGGCGCCAACGAAGATATAACGAGAAAGGTACCAAGAAAACTATCCAATTCAATAAACCATAGCAGACGCGGGCTTTGCCAAAAGCGACCAAGACGACGATGCCACCTAAATTAGCTCTGTCCTCTTCCTCTACAAACGACAATAACGACAGCAACGGGCAAAAAAGTCGTCGCTAATGTTCCATGCGCGTGGAGGCTTTGCCCATGACTGTGTGTGTGTTGTTCCTCCGTGACTACTGTCTTGCTGGTTGGCTGAATTGCGAAGAAATCAGGAAAAACTTAGTTCCTGCACTAAAACCACATACAAAACCCACTTCGTGCACCTTGGTTGTCGAGCCCGAAAAATTGGATAATCTTTCCCAATTCTTTTGCCTTCCATGTTCTGCTACTATGGAGAAGTTCGGGAGGGGTGTAGTCAAGGGAAGCAAAGACTGCAAAAACAGACGCTCGGAAGGATGGCGGGAGGGTTCGTGGAAGTGGAATGAGATCCTTTACACTTAGATGACGTGAACCGTGTAGTTCTTGACAACCGCAACCAGCGGGACGCTGTCCCCCTGCCTTCAGCGTCTGGACTAGTCGTCCCGGTCCCGAACTTGAGTTGGTCGCACACCAGCTCACAACCGGACACGTAAGAACGAGCGAATTCATTCGTTTGTGCAAGCCTCAACAAATAGTGGCAAACTACTCCAACCACGATCCCTGCTTCTACTAAACCATTGCGAGCTTACCAATAAGGACGATGGTGAACACTACTCGCAGCTTCACTTCCGGTTCTCGTACTTTTGGTTCGTTCTGCTCCTTGCAACATACAAGATTGGATTCTGGTGACTCGTGAAAAACTTTGCCCAGAAAAACTAGCGAATGTTCAGGCGCAGAGCGACGCAGTTTCATTTCTCGGTTACTTCTCTGCCATTGCACCTTGTTTTAGGTACCACCTTATATTAGTATGTGGGCCTCAACGGTCTCTCGCAGCGGAAGTTATCCTCTGCTAGGAAGCAGTGCTAGCTCTGCTCCTTCATTTTGAATCACACGTTTCGCAGAAGGTCATTTCGTAAAGAAAGGAAAACATTGTGGAAATGACACAACGATGCGGCGGGTACACCATTGGATTAAAACGGAAATAAAAACCACCTTTTTTCTGCCTTTAGTTTAGGTTTCATTTCTCAAAATGAAATTTACCAACGGATTTGCTTTTCTGTGTGGGGAAGCGTCGTATGACTAAACACGTGTTCCTCGTTGTACGCTGTCGTCAGCAATCATTGCTGCATACGGAAGGTTGCTTCAGGTGGTGGCGTGCTGCAAACATAAAGAAAATCTCTTTATTTCAATAAAACATCATACCACGTGCAGCAAAGAACGCATGAGCGACGATATTACAAATAGTATAACGTAAATGTAGCTACATGTTCAATAAAAAAACAAACCGACAAAACCCCATAACAGCATTTTACTGCTGCATCCAATAGCAGGAGTTTCATCTACTCACTCGTGCTCCTTCCTCAAGCCGTGACATTTTCACTTTCTTGTTATTTTATTCCTTTTTTCTCTACCCTCACCAATAACATTAAAAACTAAATTTATTAACTTCCATTCCGCGGAATCAAAGAACACCAAAAACGAATAACATAAATCTTCAACCTCACGACTTTCCGTTAAAGCATCCGAATAGGGAATGGGGAAGAAAAGACGCTTAACTTCCAGCAAAGTATAATAAAATAACACCATATAGCATAATATTGGGTGTACAGAAGAGGGCAAGAACAGGCCAACCGGCGTTACGCCAGCCGAGTGCCGACGCAGGAGGTCGTATCGTAATACTGCATAAATTTTCCATCGACAGAAACGAACCAAACAAACCCACCCGTGGAGCTAAAAACTGCTAAAATCCAATCCTGCACCATTGCAGTAGAATCGTTTCGCCTAAGCGATGTATTTTCTCCACCGGATCCGAACAAATAGCACGCCACAGCCAAGATTTCCTGACGCACAACGTGGCACAAATGAGGGTGCAGATTCGAACACGTTGCTTTCTAATACTAGATCGCGTTATTGTTAAATTTTCCGATTCATGTTTTTTTATTCTTTCGAAATACATGTGTTATCTATAGCTGTTTTCCGAGCTAAAACAAATAACTCTAACTGGGATGATTTCGGAAAGGAGTTTACAACCAGACCGTGGTAAAACGTCTGACCCTGCTAGGTGTCGGACCAGCAACCGAATTTCCTGGCTGAGTATCTCTGTATTTTTTCGACACATAAGCCTTGATACCTGTAGCACTTATTTTTAGTTTTATTTGAAGACTTGTAGTAGTAAAGATCAATTTAATCACAAATATACTTTACACTGCCTTGTATCCGCTCAACAATATTTCTTAACACTGTTTACTTTATACACTAACATTTTCATCAACTTTCAAACCAGTTTTGCTATTGCACACCAATTATCTGGCAATCTAGGACAGTGTGGAGAATTATTTTACGATTTCACAAAGATACCTGTACCGCATGGCTGTCAGATACGTCACGCATCTCTGGCATAGCAACAAGCCATGAAAACACGGCACTGATAGTAGCAAAAGCCAATGCAGCTAAACAGAGGAATGTCACCGCGTCAGGCGCTGCTGACTGGTTTTCAAGCGGACAGATTAAACACGCATACACGCCGTTCCGTTTCCCATTCGTCAGCGACATCGGAGCGGCGCCCAGGGGCAACATCTCTTACCGTCTCGCGAACTGACAGTGTGGTAAATGTAAGCAAATATTTCATTAAACCTCCACCCTCGACATGCCTAGTAATGTTATCCTGCACACCCACACATCCTGCTTATTAATTGCTGTCTGGTTCGGGCTTGGCGCGAATAGTCGTCAGGAGACGCTTTCCCTCCTGCACTTCGTTAACTGTCCGCTGTACGGTGGCTGTGAATTGCTCCTCCCTATCCCTCTCACAAAAAGAGCACCGCGCCGCATCGGGTCAGAATGTTGTTTCGCGGTGGAATTTCCCCTGCAAAAGGACAAACTTTAGAATCGTTGCTTACGGAGTGTGAACACTTCGACGACAGTTCCGCCCGTGCTGACGGCCGTGCGGAGCTACTGCACGCTGACAAATGCTCACCGAATGGTCAGGCGTTTAATTTCCATCACTCGTCGTACCTCTCCTCCGTCCTCTATCTTCGTTCCAATTCCCAACAACCGTTGCTGGTTTTACGTCGGAAGGTAAATATTTGGTTGACATGGTTACAAATGCTTTCTGGCGTTTCTCTACCTCTTGATTTTACGGTCATTGAAGCTAGTCGCTGTGGCATCAAAACATACGGAACTCGGGTGAGGTACTTTCAGGATGCAGTTTGCAGTTGATGCTATACGCAAGTTTCATTTCAAATGCTATCACTCACCTGGTAGGAAAATCCGATTTCAGTGCTTAAGTGGTTGTGAAATAGTAGGCGTTAAAAATCTGTTTCCCATTGGTTCGATTTTTTTCGATTAACTTCTCCTAACCAGGCCAGTTCATTTATCTCTCGTACCAACCATAAAGTGTAAAAGCTAATGCTAAGTCACGACACAACAATCATGCTACTGGCGCGTAAATAAGAAATGTTACTCGTATGTTCGTCAGCTTTTTCCTAAAAGCTATACCACATGTTGCCAAGTAGTCGTCACTTGGCATTAAACACGACCCTCAAAGAAAACTCACAAAAAGGGTTGCAAAAAGAGAAGAGTCGAATATGAAACAAAAGCGAAGGATTTTTCAACTATACGTCCTTATATAATGGCATGCCAAGAGGCTGGCAATCAAATTCTCACTCTTCAATCGGTTCCGGATACAGTGTGTTCGATTCTGTTGCTACTCGTTTGGTTCGTGCCTCACCAAATCAAAATGTAATATCCGTATTCCATTGCCCTCGAGTCCTTCCCGTCGCAACCCGTTCCGCCAATTGCAAACGTGAATCGTCTTCAACGGATCTTCTGTCTTTCCGGAAGTGGCACAATTTCTTACGCAATGGCGTTCTATATTGTGAAAGTAATCACCAGAAAGAAAACAAAAAAATACAATACCAAGAATGAAATATCATCATTCCAGCAAAGTGATATGCCTTCGCTTCCCGTCAAAGCCAGATATGGAAGCATTTCAAGCACGAGCAACCACGACAGACGTATGTGCAGCCTGCGGAAAAGCTGCTGCGTCCTCGGCCAACAATCGGACTAGGGTTCTCTTTTACGGTATTTCAGTGCTGTCAACTTGTTTTATCACCAATCAAAAAGGAGAACGAACGTTCGCTGGCAGCATCAACAGCCAGCCCCGGTTTCCGGGACCGGACGGATCATTCTGGGCGATTTCTTTTCCAGTATCATCTACCGGGCGCGATAACCGGATACGAAGAAAAGTGTGCGGATAAACCTGCATGAGCTTTTTTCTTGTGTTTTCTTCGAGTCGTGAGGTCAATGTTGTCGATATGGAGGAACGGCTTGTTTCCACAGCAGCTCAGGGATTTTTCACAAGATTTTTCACCTCGTTTCAGTTTCTTTCAGTTTAGTCTGGATTTTATTATTTCACCGTCTGTTCCTTGACCGTTTGAACTAACTGAATCAACGAATTGAGGACTGCTTGAAATCTTGCTTGCCACCTCTCTTGCGTCTTTCAGAACGCCCTAAGCACTCGTTACATTTTCGCCCATTCGGCAGTCACCTTCTATAGTTTCATGCTGAAAAAATTTTCCTTGCAAACTATGAAAAGAATAAAACTTCCGACAACTACCACTTTTGCCAGCACTTTCGCATCGGGAACCATGATCTTATACCCATGATCTTATAGCCGATTAATTCAGTTCGATAGTACTTGCAATTTAGAGAGGAAATAGCTTAAGCCCATCTCTTGAGGATACTCACAAATCGAAAGCCAACCATCGTGAGTAGTTAGAGATAGAAGCGAACAACAGAATAGTTGCAAGCAAGCAACATAAAACCTATCAGAAATGTTGAAAATTCCATTCAGATTGACATATGTCTAATACTCTAGTTTGCTTTATAACGAAATTCAAATTATTTCTTACAAAGCTGATATTCTACAAAAGCATGACAATACTTTTCGAGAAAGAGCTCTCTTTATTCTTTGATGAACCTTTCTTTTGTACCACACAAGGTTCGGGCTGATCGCTAATTAACCCAAGCAGCCCACATTTTACGTCAGCGTTCGTTATCATTCAAATTTTATACTCAATTAAAGTACCAACTTAGCAGAGGGATTCATTGATTCGATTTGGTCATCCGACACCACCTAATTAATCTAATTGCACTATCATCGGATTTTTCACACCATATGGAACACTTCGAACGAAAACATTCAAACGTACCTTTGTCGATGACAAGGAACATATTCAATTTGTATAGAAATTTAGAACCACTATTAAAAAACAGTGTCAACGAAATCATACCCTAGGTTTCAACCGCCACGCTGTTATGGCTTTTGCTCAAGTAATGAAGAAATAAGATTAGTGTGAATCATCTACGGTGGATAATTATTAGTAAACTTAAAATAATTTGACTGTAACAATCGATATAGGCAAATACCACACAAATGACGACGGTTTAATACATTCGCTCACTGTATCCTTCACAAATCATTCGTCCTTATGTTCGTGTGAGTTGTCTATTTGTTACGTTTCAAAATAAACCAAAACAATATTTACATGTTCTACCAAGTTGAGCATGGCTTCCCCCTTCATTGAATGGCGCAGGTTTCGGTTACAAAATTGCCTATGTTAATGTTGGGTAAATTGTTATGCAATGTTTGGAATTGGTAATTTGAGCAAAATATTTTTCTCCAGCCACGAATGCGTAGCGAAAGAATCAACGACCATGACCATGGCGACGACGTGTACAACGGTCGGGCCGGCATTCAAAACAGTGCATTTTCGTGTTCTTTCTGGCGATTGATGAGTTAATAGAATCCTCAGATGAGAAGTATCTCGCTAGGCTTGCACAGATCACTGTACTCACAGGCACCAAACGTTGGGTTGACCAACGATGCCGAAAAGCATGTTACAAACGACCAGTTTCCACCTTCCAAACCTCCCATCACCTGTCACCTGACGGGGAAAACCGAGTAGGATGGAAAACACATGTTTAGCCCATGAAAACACGTGATCAAGGCCGACAGCAACGGCCACATTTCAATGCATAAATGAATATTTATCCACTCTTCTTGACTGAGCCAACTCCAGAACGTAATTCATTTTCTAAACCCAACATCCACTCTCTTCCTCCTTCCAAATGACCGTTTCCCTGTGGCTCTGTTCCAAGCGTGTGACATGGTTGTTTTTCGATTTTGCGCATATATTTGGGAATATGTCTTTTTTCCCAGTTGCTCCTGCCATTTTGCGATATAGGCTCGAATACATGTTATCTGTAGATCTGCATAAATAAATAGCGCTGAAAAAACCCCTGCCTCATTGAAGAAGTATAGACAGAAAGATTAGGTTTACGTTCTCCGCAGGAGAACGCTGTTGTTGTTTCAGCTCGGAGTTTCCCTTTGATTGCGCTGCATCGCTGATGCGGGTCTGGAAATCATTCTGGAAGATGAAAGGGTTCACCCTTGTTTTGATTTTTTCGTTTCGTTTGAGCACTAGAGTTGATTAGCAATTCGCATCATCATTTCGACGAATGATTCACATTGAAACAAGTTCTCTACTTCATTCTGAATACACCAAATACCAAATTAGTTATCTATATTTGACTAATATGATTGCTCACAGTTTCCCATAGTACGAAGTACGTTAGTGTGTTAGTGTGAAACATAATGGTCATCTTTTAAAATAATATTGAGCAAAACATCTGTTTTTTCAAGTCATGTCGCCTGCAATCTTTCTTGTTGGCATAAATACTAAACGGTTGTCTTTACACTGTCTACTGCACTACCGTGAGTATCATTTCTACTATGAAACGTTGATTATATTCCGCCAAGACGGACACTAGTTGGCTGGTAAAAGTGCAACTATTATCGTTAGGTTTAGTGGAAACGTTTTTTGGATAAAATAGGAACTGCCCTTATCAACCAACAGATAATGAAAAAACGGTTATTTGCACACTATTTGGTAGATTAGAGAGCAGTAAAATCCAATCACTAGCCGCGAGGTCTAGCATAACCTGGCTTCTTACTTAATGGTTTAGCGCGTTAACTCAAGATGTCTTGTTGTGCAAAATCGTTACCCATTGCCTGCGTTGAACTATTATAATTAGGGTTATTTACTTTCGGCCTATGCCTACAAAGGGATTTCACCAACAATTTGAATAAATGAAATTAGAAAATATTTTGATTTTATATCTAAAAACTTATAAAAACCTTTAAAATAATGCATTAAATCTAGCCACACAAATTTAAATATTTTCATATTGTTCACAAAATATTGTAAAAGAACGAACCAAATAATGTTGGTATATAATTAACTTTCTACCTTCTTTTTACTTTGCAATCGGTTTGCCACGGATGGTCGAGTAATATGAGAAAGTAATTTCCATTTTCTTTAAAGTACTAAATAAGCCCTTATACTGTGAATTCTATCTGCTTTCGACATAAAAAAACATGGACCAGACACACGCTGGCTCTGTTATTCATGCAAATGCTGTCGTGCTTTACTGGTAGGTTACGGTATGATGCAAATAACTTCCAATTAACACCAGCTGCTACTTCATATCGGATCAATTACGCTATTTAGCGGGTGCGTTGTATTAAACAAAATCGCCCAACAATCGCAATATCGCAGCATGGCAACGCTGTGCGAAATGAAAGTAGCTAAAAGTTGCTGAAAAATTAATGATCTCAATTTAGTCCCCTCAATTTTTCGTACACCAAATGCATCAGCCTAAAAAAAATAAAGCGAAAACCGAACAAGCTGCTTCTCTCCCGACAACATCGATCGTTCCAACTAATTAGAATTCAATCCCGCTTTTTCCTTTTCTGACTCCACAGAATACCCGAATCGTAACGAATTTCTCGATATCTTTTGTAACGAACATATCTAGGACCAACCTCGATTAAGGTCACTCATCTGATATTGCCGACATCCCTATGTACTATCTCGTTGTTTGAACATCCCCGGAGAGCACGTATGAAAATAATTGAAACGGTAACTACTGTAGCAATTAAGTTAAATGATGTTCACCCGAGCGAGCGGACTTATGGGGATTGTATTGCTCTATCCTTCCTTTGACATCAAACCGATATCTATTATTCACCTCTACTATGAAGCCCCTTGTCCAGCATGTAGACGATTCTATGCAAACGAAAAGACAACTTCGTTGCCCAACTCGAGCGCTGGAAACCTTTCTGACAGTCGTACATCGACCACCTGCATCTGGATACCATGCAACAACCCTTCTAGGGGTGATGGCCTCTACTCAATATCCGCTAGTCGAACAAGCCACTCGACGTTGGGCAGCTATCAAATAATCCATCATCTAAAAAGCACGATGGATGATAAAATGCTCACAAACCGCATCGTTGCAAATTCTCCAGTGGTGAGCTGGAAGGCATAACCTCTTCAGTGCTTTATCTTTCCGTCATATTCTTGTTCTCAATCAGCAATATTTTTTTATGCATGAACTGCTGCGAAGATGATGTCATACAAGGATCCCCATTTAATAATATGAAAAGGTTAATAAAAGTAACACATGCACACTTAGTTTTATTACATTCGAAGTAATTATTTCAGATCTGCAGACATGAAGTTGCATTAAAGAGGTCAGAACACAGACGGACTCATTCAACATTCCAGCCGTATAAAATACTCTTTAAAGACAGATTAAGTTCACCATTTGCTTAATTTGTTTGATTCGATGTGAGGAAAAGGTGGATCATTGGTATCGATTGCCTACATTCGATGTTGGTTGAATCATCAAATATAAGTACGTGCACACATACATACACACACACATACATACACGCACACATACACACACATGCACAGGATTCATGCTTCTACACGAAATGCTGGTGTACAACACATCAAGATTTTCTCTCCCATTTCTCCCACGGATCCCAAATACTTCTATTTTCCATGTTCTGGTTATGATAAGGGTGTTTGATGAATTGATTCGTGCCTTTTCACGGGCTTGTGTCCGGACGGCCAAACACTCAAACAACCGGCCGCATAAAATCAGCTCTCAAATTTCTCGTTTCCGACGTACAGGGAACGACATTCTATTTTGATGGTGAAATGTCATTGCACATGTCCACCCTGCCACCAAACAATCATAATGGCGGCGATATTGGGTCAGGACAAATCTACTCTACGCAATAGTCAGCCGGTAGACATTAATTTGACAGGCGTTTCCTAGGAACAATATCTTCCCGAACGCTGAACGACGCCCATATGTTGAATGGCGAACATCGACCTGTTACCGTCCATTTCAACTTTACATGCAGACATGTAGTTTATTAATCTGTGTAGATTTTAGTATTTTAAAACATTAACACTCTTACCACTAGGCTGCACTTTACCAGAAATTTACTTGTGTCCACTCTATAATTTCGTGGCAGTATCAATCTCAGAAATTACGACAATGGATAAAAAAGCGATAAAGTTTGAGAAACACAGAACAAGATAAAAAGTAATTTTGAAATAATAACCAATATTAGTTTTCCTTGGGGTGTACTTACTGTACTTTAATGGAATCATCATTCGTAGAATGAATCGGCAACAAAAATCCGTTAAGTACATAGGGCCCACCTTGACGGCGTGTGTTCGAATCCTAACCGAGACCGGGCCCTCGCCTATACGATAGGACTGACTTTCTACGTACACAAAGGGAAAAGTGTAGTAAACTTAATAGACAGACATGACCAAGATGGTCGTTGCGCCAAGAAGAAGAAGAAGATAATATGAAGTGTGAAAAATTAGAACAATCAAACCACCAATCCTTCTGCCAGCACCTTATCTTCTAATCTTACTGAAACCAATTGAGAGTAAGCGTTATATTTCAAGGTAAATATAGCCTTTCTAGAACAGTTCCATCGCCCTTGCATCATAGAAAGACACTTACTAGGTGGAACCCGTAATGTAGCAGTCTGACTGAAGAGCACCGTTGTCTCGTTATGACCTGCATTCCCATTTAAATCAATTTCTAATGACACAAAACACGTTTGCCCTACGCGTCGTTTAGCGACATTTCCTTATTAGAATGGGGCGAACCCTTCGCGTCAGGAACAAGCGCCAATGGTTTATCTATCGTAACGTAACTTTACCGTGACTTCGTTAAGGCATTGTTTGTCCTATTCGTTTTCCTCTTTTATTGTTCCATATCTCTTTTTCTCTTCATTCACCTGCCTTGTAGCCCCTGTTTACACAGGTTGGGAACTTCGTTGGGATGGAAATATGTTAATTTAAATTATGATGCGAAAATTTATGGGGTGTTGCAAAGTGATGGGATGACGAGGCTGATCTACAAGAAAGTACACCCAGAGATGTTTTGTCAGCCTTCCTGTGTGGAAAGCAACTTCCGGTTGCCCGGAAACTTTCGGCTCACCCAAAGGCACCGAATGTAGAGAAGGCACTGTGCTAGGTTACTCCCACCACATTACTCACTCACCCTCTCGTCTCTTGTGACTGGTTGATTATTTGTCCAGGATCCAAATTTTCTGAGTTAGCGTCCTTCGGCACCCAACGGAGGATCGAAGAGAACTTTGTGTTTAACTTGTTAATGCAATTTAATTAATTTGATTGAAGTGCACAGACGCCCACGACACGGGAAGGAAATGGACACGCGTCGCAGGCTTACGCGTTTCTTGACACGAACCCCCCGCGTTACCCCGCCCTGGCTCTACCGGAAGTCATTTGGCGCTCAATATTTGGTTAGGTACAAATTATTCAACACTTTCGACTCGCGTTTCTCTTCTAGAATGCCCTTGGAAATGTTACAATTGAAAGCTAGACGGTCAGGGTGGATCACTTAACTAGATTTCAATGTGTTGCCAATATCGCATGGGTTCACATCAATTCCGTCTGATCAATTATCCCTCGAAGAGTAATCAGCCCAGGGGACCTGCATACCTGTAAACTGGCTTACAACTCAAAACGGTAATCCAATTATAATAGCATATCATCGGATGAATGTACAACGGTCATTTATTTCGCATGAAGATAGTCATTTCTCATCAACTCGAACTCGTTTCATTCAATTTTTTTTAAATTTTAATAACAGTTCAAATTTGCATATTCAACTACTAGTTTTTATTAATCTCTTGGCAATTACAAAACCACCCCGCATATTTCATTTAACGTCGCCTCATCATTGACTTTTTTTTAAATTTTGCGTTGGATCTTTGCTTTGTCCGCTTAAACTGCTTACTTTTTTAATCTATTTTCATTCATTCGTTTCATACGCATTTTCAGAATGAATTTTGTTTTTCGAATCATTTGCAGCAGAAGAGCCATAGTTGGTTAAAATTTGGTAAAAACGACGAAGGAAAGCTACTACAGAAAAAGGATTGAGAGATTTTTTTAAATTAAATTAAAACTCCACGCCTTCTCTGTTGTCATCCACTACAACCACACTCATTTTCGATCCACGTTCTATGCGGTCTACAGCACACAGTGTAAAAGCAATGGCATCAACCAACGAAAAAAAAAAACTGTAGAAAATCGATAATGAACCAACCGCTTGCTGTTAAAATTGTAGGGTCCATTCGAATTTCACAATTGGTTGCATGACCACATGCGCTTTTCGCAACCACGGCTCCATTTCCGTGCCGTCTACTAATAATCTCCCAGGAGTGCATGTGACTGCTCCCTGTTTTTCGAATGTCTTTTTAATTAACACAAATTCGCACATAGAATGGATTAACCGCTAAAACTCTAATTTAGATAAAGTTGGCATTTACAAAAATTGTGTTTAAACAAGATTATATTATCGCAAAACATTGTTAAAAGGTAAAGCACCATGTGAAGTTTCAAGTTTAACACTCCTTAAAATTTTGTGATAGGTTCTTTTGGTTTGTCGCATTTCTTCAAAACAAAGCAAAGTAAGAACTCCCACACAAAAATAGTCAGTTTTTGGCCACCTAATTGTCCTCGTATGAAAATAACGATTACGGTCTGGGACCGCGAATGAGCTTCATGAACCACACTTTCGCAAGGGAGGTAAAATCTGAGATACAAATGAATTGCTTGGGGAACGAGATACAATCTATAATCCGACACAAATAGGTTTAGCTTCTGAAGTTCTATATTTTGTTCATGCTAGCAAAACATCTTTTCTTTTTTGTCTGTAATTCTTGCAAATCGCACACGATGTACACTACTAGCAGTGTTCACCAGATCTCTGACTGGAACCAAATGTTTGACTTTCGTAAACCCTCTCCAATATGTGGCTGATGCATTGATCACTAACACGACCACAGATTCCCTTCGATATCTGTATGCTTGGTATGCTCAGTATTGCTACATCGGGTAGTATCGAGAATTTCACCCTAGTTTCTTTTTCTCCGCGAAAATTAATATACGGCCCATTCCAACCAATCTGTTCCATTGATTCCAACCGACTTGTTGCAGAGTCTGGAGAAGAAGCTGGAGGAGCATGTACGGATTTTAGCAACCGTTACCGAGAAGCTGGACTTATGACAGACGGCTCCCGATGGGATCAAAAATGTAATTAATTTCTAAGCCGAAAACAAAATCTGGAAGTCAGATGTGTCGCAGTCGGAACCTGTTCAAACTAGAGAAAAGAAACAATTAACTAACGACCAGTGCAGGTGCTGTTGTGACCGAATGAATCAGATGAGAATAAACTTCCACACCCTACTCCGAGGTTTTCAGATCTCCATGACCGTAGAACTCACTCACATCTGTGACAGCAGCGAGTGACAGTTGATTTGAGGTCATGAATTAAGCAGTAACAGTTGGTTGTCGTCCTGCCCGATATGCGGCTTATCCTTCAAAACATTTTCCCCAACGTACATGAGTGTGCACCCCAATAATTAGAAATCTTATCATGTTAACCATGCTGTTAATGAGACAAATTTGGCGTTTAGCACATTCAGTATGGAATAAAGGTACGATGGTTAGGGTTACCGAACCAATTGACAAACATCAGTTCCTATTCCCACATGTGATGTTACAAAAAGTTCAATGATACTCTGCGATTTCATGATGCAACGGTAAGAGTAAACTGGTAAAGACCCTTACTATGTTGAACATATTTGAGCCTTTGCTCCGCTGCGAGTAGCGAAATCTAGTATCCGTAGTCAAAATTTTACAGTTTCAACACAGCATGCATGACAAGGTCAAATTTTAAATCAACTTTAACGCTCAACCCTAAACAGTACGTTCTATGTTCATAAACATTGTAATTACATCATAAGTAGCTCATAAAAACACTGTATACATTAGCCTTCCTTTTCCTTGATACACATCTCTGATTAACAAAATATTTCAAAAACGTTAACAAGGATTCAAACCTATACTATAGATCCAAATAAAATTATATTTTTCCTCCCGCTTCTACTATAACTTTTAATCTACACCGTTTTTACTTCTCCACATTCTCAATACTACTGCGTGATCTTTATTAAGGATTGTGAATTTTAATTGCCTTTTGCTTCCGCATATCGCCAGTAACAAAGTAAGTTTTCTTGAAACTTTTTACGCATCTCATTTTCTTCAAAAAACCACATAGTCTCTTTTCTGATACAAACATATTCGCCTTAAAAAACATAACAAAAGCACATACTCTGCAAATGTAAAGAAAGACCTCATGAAAGTTTATCACATTCCAAAAAACCTGTTTGTTTTTGTATTTACGATGCGACATCAGACGCTTATCCATTAACAAAGGTAGATACATAATCCTCTTTAATATCAAAGGTTTTTAAACCCTACAAGAATTTCATCCATGTGCAGAACTGTTTTTCAGCCGTCATTCCTTGGTATAAGTATCGTATCTTCCACAATGCAAAACCCCATAAACCCTCATCGACCCCAAATATTTCGACATTCTTATCGACTAATGACTCTTCTCAACAAACTTTCTCCACGTAGAACTTCACATTAACTGTAATGTGACGACCAAGGCAAAAATGTCAGTGGCTTACTTTCTATCAAACCACACTGCAGGAAGTTGTAACGGAACACCGGATTTAGAACTTAGACGTTACTTTCTTGACCGCAATGTTTTTCGAAAAAAAAGTCCAATGACTGATATAAATAAGCAAAAACTTTTCTCGTGTGTTATAAGGAACTCCTTTAATATAATCTTCCTTAATGGTAACCGATTTCCCTATGACGACCGCAGGAATCTCTCGCGGTGGTTCATGAGAGTCATGTTATCTCATATTAACGGTCATCGAAACTTGGCTGGAAAATTAAGATCAGGAATATAACTAAAATATTAAGTGATAGCCTCGAACGGACATATTTGTATTTAAAATCATAAAAGTGATAACTCATTTCATCGAAGCACAAACAAATCAATGTACAAAAGCGGTAGATACACGGTGATGAAACCTTTTACCAACAAAGTAATTTAGGAAATGATTACATTTTTTTAATGTCCAAAAAGAACTTTTGACAAAAATATTACAACTTGGTGAATAATTATGTTGAAATTCATTTGATCCTTGAGAATTGCCCAGAAATTGTGAGCTCATTCAGGATATTTTCATTGCAATCCACCTTTTTCAAAGTTGGCCCAGGGAATTTTATTTCCAAAACATCCTCTTCCACTGTCATGAAAGAAAATCAAACACATTAAACCCTCTCATGCGTTTAAAATTATATTTTGCTTATCTCCCCCAATAGAACAACGGCTACGTGATGTTGATGATGTCTCCGATGACAGCATCGTTGAAGGGATCCAAGATGAGAGCAGGATAGACTGCCGGAAATGGAATTTCTTACCACACATCCGGGACCCATATTCTGACCGAGTGATGCCACACGGGCTACAAAATTGCGAAAGTGTGGAAGCGAAACTTTCGAGGTGAGTTTAAATTATTCATATCTGACTCAATCCCTCGAGAGTCAGTGGCCACCGATGCCTTAGTGTGGCAGGATGTTTTATCCATCGCGATTATGTTCCCCGAAATTCTATGTTAAGTCGCTTGTCCCGTATGGCGCTATACGTCCTGTCACTGATTGCATCTACCGTGCGGTAGAATGTAGTTGGTAATGATTTCTTTTTATCTCAGATTATTCCTCACATCCGGTACCCTCATTGGGAAACACAATGCACCACGTAGGGGCGCTCTACTGAGAAATTTCACAAGCAAGACATGGTTCCAGCTAATGGTCTCATCTATTGCATCTATTATTTACAACTGAGAACCGCGAACAACTTTCATTCGCATCGGGCAACATAAGAACAGGCGCCTTATATAGGAAGCGCGCTTTACCAAAAGAAATATATTTATATTTATGCAAAACTGGCAGCACCGGGAGCGGAAAAGCACATTAAAAATGAAAATTACACTCGCTGCTACGCAAACAAGCCCCAAAGTGCCGCAGCCAATGGCACTATCTGCGCAAAGACGCCATCGTCTAAAGAACCACTGCAGGAAACTTTCAACTACCACAAACTAAACAAACAAGAAGCTTAAAGTTTGCTAAAGAACTTGTTCATCGCACATGCTAAGACATGCTGAGAATCGGTATACAGTATCTGGGGGTTGAAATCATTGTGCTAACAGCGCGCGTGAAGCACTAGGAACAAATAATGGCGGCGGCATTCTTAATTCTTATCAAAATCTTGTGTTCGAATGTGCAGCCCAATGCAGGGCAATCTTACTGGACAGGGCTAAACAATTGGACATTAATTTCAATTTAAATTATTAAGTCGCAACTTTCATACTCCCTAAGAATAATGCAAGTCCCGGTACACGTACCCAACATGCTTGTTGCAAATCCTTCGCAAACAATTCTGTTTTATTGAAATGTACCAAGGATACAATGCACAGTGGAAGTGGGGTAAGGATCTCGATGGAGCAGTGCTGAACATAAATGCTTCCACCGAACTACGTCGAGAGTAATATAACGTGTTTATGGATATTTATAGGCCGAAGTTAATAGTAGTAATATGCTTGCACAACGCTTTGAAGCTAACCTCATTCAGCAGCTCCAACGAAAAACAACCATGTTTGGAGCTAGTGCCACACGCCATCTTCAGGACAATAGTGTGCTCTCCACGCGTTCACCCACGTACCTCAGCTCGCTAAATTCAACCGTACTGTTCTTGTTGGAAAGAAAATTCAGCATCGCACATTGCAATGGTTACGAAAAGCTGCAATTTCATTGCAACAGTACAACGAAGCTTTCGTGTTGCAATTGCGACTGGCATTCGCAATGTGGACCCAGTTTCGCATTTCCATCGTATTAGGCAGCAAGCAGAAACTTTCAATACTGTTCCTACCATTTCAGTTCAATTTCCAACCGAGGAATAGTGCAAAAACTTCTAAACCTGTTTCCGGTTTATTGTCAACGACGCGCTTCGTTGGGAAATAAAAATGCGCCCTGCAAAACTTCTTCCACCGGAGGCAAAACTTGCTCAGTTTTATGCTTCACAAAAAAAAACACGAACGTTTCGACGACGAAGCAGAGTGAGGAAAGGCAACGAATAGGGAAAATATGGACCCTTTTCTTCGACAAAGTCCCTTGCCAATGGAAACCGTTTTTACTAAAACCTGCACTAAAAAGGCTCAATCGGGTTGAACGAAAAGCCGCAAAAGAAATAAAATACAACAGTACAGGAAAGGACAGTGCAATCGGTGGGGGTCAGCTTCTGCAGGTGAACTTTTCCACTTCTGGTCCAATCAATTCAATCAACTCCGGCATTCTTAACTACTTCCTTTGCTCTCCGATATTCGTTTTGCCCTCAAAAGTCACACCTTCGTTTTATCCTTACGAAGGGATGTTAAACTTGTTTTCCATTTCGCTCTGGAAGTCTCATCGGGATTCCGATGCACAAGACGCAACTGTTGTGTTGTGGGACAGCTCCAATCTGGTGCCAGCAATCGACACAATCGGGGATGGTCGGGGAACTGTAACGAATGTCAGCCAGCTCCTACTATTTTTGCTTGTCACGGTAAAATGCAAAATATATATATTCTTTAACAAATGCTGCTTGTACCAATATACGTTCCACTTTACCTTTTGTTAACTAGGCTGGCGGGTAGAGTTGGGACAGAAGTTATCGCATATCACCTTTTGGCCAACCGAAACCGCGACACTCGGCATTATTCACCACTAAAACTATAGTAGCAAATCTGTCGAACTTGTTTTTCCTTATTCACATTCATACTTCGCAGACCAAAATGGACGCGTTCGAGACCCTACTTTGAATAACATCTCCTGGGGCTAGTGAAAAAGTTTCTGTACTCCCTCTAAAAGTTAAGTTAAAGTAAACAGTTTCCCAGCAAAGTTTGAATTTTATTTGCTTTGAAATATTGATTCAGTAAAACGCATCATTCAATAACGTAACAACGCAAAGAGTACAAAACTTGCCAACTCAGGGATCATTTCCTGCAAGACTAATGCGTGACATGGATATAATGATTCCACTCGTCAATGCACCCGTGCAGAGAGTCCGTGCAAGGATCCCATGCAATCTGAGTGGGAACAAACTATTTAGTTCTAAAAAGTAAGTAAAAGTAAGTAAAGTAAAGTGAAAAGTGGCCACTAACAGTGAGACATTAGACGCCCTCGGCCATAGCCGAGATTAGGGTTGTAATCAAACGCAACGAAGCTTAAATTGACAAGCAAATTGGCACCCTAACACCGAATCCCTAGTTGGTCCCATCGCACTGCGAAAATCCGTCGTGGCTAGTGCGTTACTACGTAAAAAAAGAGAAACTCCCTAAGCACTTTGGCGTTTAATTAACGCTCCAAGGGAGCCCGTTGTGACGACCCGATCTCGGCGAGGGAGTTCCGCATCGTTCTTTCCAGATGAAGCACTCGGCGTCCAAGCTGCCAGAATCAGCTTGTACAGGTATGACAAGTGTCACTAATCCCCTGGGTATCGCTGGCGATGGGCGCTGGTCATTACATAACTGCTCGGACCCTGGCACCGGAACGAGCGCGTTGGCTTGCTCACTGGATGTGCTTTGAATATTGCATCGGTACAACAAAAACCTACGCACCAGTGCATTGGAAAGGAAATAAAAGTGTCATTTCCTCCCCCTTTTACCCCATTTTCTCTCTTCTTTTCTGGCACTTTTTCTCATCGAATCGATTCACATCCAATCAAATACTGATCCTTGGTTGGTATCGCAAGGTTTTTGCGATAAAAAAGCACATATTTCAACCCAAAGGCATATTGGCATCATCAAGACAAGTGAACAGCCTGAATGGAATAGAATGTTTTCCAAGTATAATAGCGTTTTTTTCTACCGAAATAAAAAAGTATATAATGTTGATACAGCTAAAACTGTCATAAAATTGGTTTAAGAGCTATCAACATATTTATGCTTGGGTGGCAATTTCGATAACGCATAAATCAATGAGAACAGCAGCAGCAAGGACAATTCTTGCTCAATGGAATTCGATCATAAAACTTGTTTACTTGAAATTGTTTTACCCATTTGAAGGTACCTATATAACCATGTTCTAACACTCTGTTGTAACTTTCCGGCATTAAAAACACACTCATAAATGTACCCGTACTATTAATTGAAAATTCACAAACAATTATCAAACGGCGTGCTCTCTCCTTCGCATTCATTACACATGAAATGCCATTCTATTATCACATTGCCATGCATTTACCATTTCTGTGTCGTTAATCCGATCAAAAGACAGCAGTCTTTTCCGAAAGATGAAGGAATCGAAATTGATGTTCGAACGTATAGACACAACAAAACCCCTCTGAGAGGCCTTAGTTCTCTTTCAACATCTTCATCCAATAAAACTGGCTAAGGTGTCCTGAGGAAATTAAGTAGATGCGCCACTCTTCTCCATCGCCTTCCCGTAACTACCACAAACTCAGACAACAACATTCCAAGCATCCTGAACGACGCAGCGGTCTGAACGTGATCAAGTGCTAGTCCGTGGAATTCAAATTAGAAGTCCACCACAAACACCTCCCCAAAGCTGAGGAAAAGGATTAGCGCGTGGAACACGTTTTAGTAGCGACCACGTCCACCATCATCTTGCAGAGAACACGGACTGGTGGCAAGTACCCATCAGATTAGCACCCAGCCTATGAGGTTTTTTAGTTTTCTTTTTTTGTCTCTACAGGTTTGCTTTCGATAAATCACCCTGTTGCTCGAAGCTAGCTCTAGCTGGCGTCTTCATCGATGTGGAAGCGCTGCCGCTTCAGTGTCATAAAACCATAAGTCCATAAAATGCCCCCGCATTCGAAACCATCTGCAGAAAGTAAAAGAAAAGCATTCCACCTCGAACAGATATTACATCATAAAACATAAAACACAACTAACAAACACATGCACACCGCAAGCAACGATCATGGCACTTGATGACGGCTACGAAACGTTTCTGCGGTGACCAGTTTTCATCACATGCCGGGTCACTTTATAAGTTTCCGAGGCGTGGTGCGGTCACTTCCACCAACGTGAAAGCAGGATAATTTGTTTGCTTCCTCCACGTTTTCATCCACAAATGATTCGAACCACAAATGGTAAACGCACATGAAATATGCCTTTAAGCCGTGATGAAAAAGTTGTCAAACAGAAAAAGAAACAAATTTTCTCGTCGTAAACACGCGCATGAGGGTCGCTGCTTACCTTTGCACGCCTTAGCCTACAAACATCATAAAGAAATCGGCCGTCAACTTAGATGCTAAAAATGTGTTGAAAAGTGAACAAGAATGAGTAACTTTCTTTGCCATTGCCTGCACAACAGCATCGTAAAAAACTGGACCAAAACGAAAATCAACGCCTACGTTAACGCAGGGTGCAAAGCGATGAGTGTGATATGGGGGACTAGTCCCGAGGTGACGAGATACGCGGGAGCAACCGTGAAAAGAATGGAGATGGGATGTGGACGATCGTGACGAAGAAAAATTTTGACTGAAAGCAAATGAATTTGCTTAACTGATTTATGGTCGCCGCGGGAAGAAAGGAAACCCTGGGCCCGGATGGAACGGTCACCCGGAAAGGACCACCATTTCCCGGACTTACTTTACGACTTGATGGCCATTTCAGATCTTCCACTCGCCATAGGCCACTTTTCTTCAACAACATAAGCCCTTCAGAACGAGCCGCCATTCGTTATTGAGAAAGTTTTGCTTGATTTTTATTGCGATTGTTAATTATGATTGCGTTCAAACGGCACAACCTAACAATGGAACTACAGAGGAAGACATTCACAGCAACGAATGCGACGAAAAAATGGTTGATGATGACTTTATTTACTGCGCCCAAGTAGTTATACTACAACCAATAGCCTTTAACCACCATGTGTCATTATATTCGATGGTAAACTATGAAAAATAAACGGAAAATTTGATGATTTCCCCCGAAACTAACAAATAAAGACTACATCACCCACTGGGTTCAACGGAAACGCCAGTGACGTCGAGGACGATAGCAGATAGAACATCTTGGTTGTCCTTTTTTCAAAACCCTCAACAATACCACAACAACCGCAACCGGATTACATATGTATCCATTAGCAACGATAGACTATAACAGAGCAGAGCAGAGATCACATGGGTCGCATATATTCTTCTGTTGAGCTACAACAAACAGAAGTGCTGCACGACTCCATGAGTGATTGTGGACGGTGAATCAATGTTAGGATCACTGCCAGGTGCACTTTGGTGAAAATTTTGCACTTCAGAAGCGAAGCCGACAATACGGCAATCATGAATTTTCCTTTGTGGAATCAAGGGGAAAAATATTAAACCGTTGCGGTCGTCAAATCTGAAGCGTTAGAGCCCGAAGGTAGGCAACTAACAAAATCTTAGCCAACAGAGGTCGCTCGATGCGTTCATTTTAAACTTGAATACGAACGTTACAAAGCCGTTGCCAAGTGCGTAACGCTTTAAAGAAATAATTGGATTCCATACTATTCGGAACAGAGTTGTACAGTTATAAGAGTGTTGTAATAATTACATTGAGATGTTTTAGGCAAGATTTTCACTGAAGATAATTATTCTACATATATCTTTTAGTTGCTGTAAAACTAAGTTGCTTAAAATAACAAATTTTTATCTACACAAAACGATCATTTTGATTCAATATGCAATACATGAACAGTTTCAAACAGCTTGCCACCACAATTAGGATAATGAAAATTTATTTTCATCAATGGTCTTCAATATTCAATATTCGTATCAATATATATATAAACGATAAACAATGTACAAACAGTTTCTTCTTCTTCTTCTTCTTGGCGTAACGACCTCTTGGTCATGCCTGCCCGTTAAGGGCATACGAGACTTGTTTCCCTGTTGTACGTGGATAGTCAGTCCTCTCGTACAGGGGAGGGTCCGGTCTCGGTTGGGATTCGAACCCACGCCGTCGAGGTGGTGAGCCCCGGCGCTCATGGGCCGATGTTCTAACCGGCGCTACCGCTCGGCTGCCGCGGACCCCCAAATAGTTTACGAGATAAAATTAAGGTCGAATAGTTTTGGAACACACACATCGGCACGAAGGATCATTAGTGGCTATTGCTTCGACCAGTAACCATTCTTTCGAAAAGGTAAATAAATAATATCATCGTTTCAACGAGTAATTATCTAATCATCATTCTCTAACTCCCTACTCCGCACACGTCGATGTGAGTACAAACGAGCGGTTGCTACACGCACCTAAAAGCTCTTCATTCGAGTAAACGATCGACGGGGCTAACGAAGCGTATAATTTCCTTTATGCACGAATATTGCCGCCGGATAGCGAAAGGAATAATTACCACGTTAACCCAAAAATTGACATACGATCAGTTTAACAAGCGCGTCTACCACGTTAGCGTTCCATTATTTACCTTGACAAGCTACGAATTTATTCGCCACACCAAAATGGATAGGAAATAAAAAAGAGCACACACCGCCTGCTATGATCCGCCGACCACCTACCACCAGTGTTTTGACAAGTTTATAATATTGACACGGTTCCGTCAACCGTCAATAATCATCAACAACATCATCTCCTCTTCATGGGCGCTTAACCACGTCTACAAGAAAGATGACGACTTCCACAGTGTGATCCTCCCCATGTTCTGTGTCGTTTTTATCCTTCAGGCTCAACCTTCGTCCATTGGCGGCAAAGGGCCTTTGAAGTGTACCACACAGGCAAGACGCGTGTTGGACGGGATTGTGCCACTTCTTGTGGCTGAACTAATCGTCCATCGAATCGCCTGCGTCATCCCATTTCGCATAAGATTGCACCCGTGCATAGTATTGATCGCAATCGTCTTTGATTTAAAAGCGAAATTAGGTCAATACTTAGATCCATGACACAAATCCGCCAAAGGGCGTTGAACCGGCGAATTGAACTCGTCGTCGTCCTCATTCATAAACCTTCACGGTTTGACACATATAAAAGACTAGCGCCAATTCCCCTGACTCTTTACGGGCCAATTTTATTCATTGTCTAGTCAAGTCAAAACTTGTCATCCGACTGTCAGTTTTGTGCGAGAATGCAAAGATCAGTATGACACTCAAGCTTACTTGGTCACCAGGTATTCATCGAGTTGAAAATTTTCCATCACTCCAAAGGCGCTTTTTAGCGGCTTTTTGCAGCTCCGCTTCTTATACCAGCCTGCCTAAATTAGAGCCAACCCTGCTGCCTATATGGTCTTACGAAAGGATCAGCCGGAAGAAGATCATAAGCCTCCTTTGCTTAACCATTGACATCGGCCTGCGAAACATTTGAATTTGTTTGTGTTGCTGCAAAGTTTAGCAGAAGCTTTGTTGATTGCCATAAGTTTTTTTTACAGTACAAAGAACGGATCACAAACAAGGAGGACAGGAAGAGGAAACGTAAGAAAACAAGACAAAAAGACCAAGAGAGAGATGATGAACATGAGACTGTTTTGGTTTATTTTTAAGCCTCATTGGCCTCAGAACTTTGGGTCGATTGTCATAAATTACCCTTAGAATTTAGGGTTCAAGATATTGTCTTTTTTGTGCACGTCTTCCTTTGGTCTTCACGCAGATCTCCCTTTCCGTAGCAATCACAGTAGAGCCCATGAATTGAAAACAGCATGGATGGACGGATGGACGCGCGATCGAATGGTTTTGTGGAAAACGTGAAAGAAAAAGTATTTCGGCGACTGGGAAGCAATGCGAGGAGAAGCAGTAGACAATTTACGAGCGACCCCGTGCCGTGGACTTGATCACATCGAAGGCCTGGTGAAGCAAGGACAGACACATGAAGGAAAGCAAAAACGGGAATAGAAGGCAACATGAAAAATCCTTGTCCTTCGTCTACCTGCTCCGGAATCCCATTGATCCCGTTGCTTGCGATATGGCCACGGAATTTGAAGCCGAGAAAGGGACAGCTTTGAGACCCCTCGTTGCGTTCCCTAATGACTCCGGGATCCCGGGAAGAACCTCGACTTACTCCAGGAAAGAACCTGCCATCGAAACGTACCAGCCAGAACGTACAACAACCAGGAAGATAGGGATGAGAACAACCGAGACATGCACTGTATTGCTTGGTTTGTTCCAGGTTAACTTATTTTTTTATTTTATACTTTTTGTTGTTACGTAAAATTTGATCTTTTGTTCCGTAGATTGAGCCTTATGTCCCTCGAAAGTTCTTTCTAGTCCACTGATTTCTTTCGCACGCCCAGCATCGTGGACGTATTTAATTTGCGTTGCACATATTGTCAAAATTTGGTTTCTGCTCTGTTCTGAACCAATCAACCAACAGGCACATTGCTCATGGTATTGTTAGTTAAAAATTATTCATTCAAGACTTTAGATGTTTATTAAATTTGTGGAAAAAATAAACCAAGCACGAGAATCATCCGTTATAGTGAATCCATAAACAAAACCATCGTCAATTCATACGTGCTCCAAAGAACCAATCGAATTTCCGATCTCCAGTATGCTTTTCCGTAATACACCCTACCCTAAGGAAGGCAAATTCAAATATATTCCTTCAAAAACCAAAATAATCCATTTAAAAAATGAACCGTTACGTTCCTAGCACCCGCAGGGCATGGCATTTTCCGTCTGATTTTACAATCAAAAACAAGAGAAAAAAGCAACTAAATGCATGACTTCGTCAAAAAAGGGAAGTGAAACCATTGCCGTCATCGTGGGAGGCGTACACGGTTAGAGTTCAGCGAAGCTAAATTCCAGCCTAGGGATCTTCCAAAGGAGCGTGTCCCAAAACGACACGACCGTACCGAATACCGAGAAATATATTCGTTCTGGTAGATTAAAAAGTAAACACAAAAATCGAACAAAAAAATTTACCCGGTTGGTTCGCCGGACAACAACAATCCGATCGAGCCCTTCCAGTCAGAATCGAGGTGTAAATAATATCCTTTGAACCGCGTCATCCCACTAGAACAGTTTGCGTAGGACCTCGCTATCGCTTTCACGCACAGTCCGCTCGGCAGGATTTCGGGACGCTGGGTTTGTTGCGCACCCGCAGAGTATCGCCGAAGGTGCCGGATATCTTGGAAGGTTCACCTCCGAACACCAATGGATTTACAGCCTTCGCATGACGTGTGGGTTGGCAGGGCACTGGGAAGAATAAAAGGAAAGGACAAAGATAAACAAGTGCGTACCCATAATAGATATTGAACCATATTTGCACAGCATGATAACAAAAGGTTTTACTATTTATTTGTACCTTACCATCCATCTCTCCGACCCTGCGACTGATTTGTATTGCGTCGGGGGACTAATTTCTCCCATGCGTTTTTTTTCCATTTTTTACCAGCCCGTAAGATTACCTGCAAATGGTTTCAACCTAGAAGGTGTTGTGCAGAGAGGAGAAACAAAGTTGTAGTTGGGAATGCTTGCGTGAGCGGCCTGACGCGACATCATGTCGCGACCACCAGGAAAACAAAACGATCCATAGCCACACACTAGAAAAGTACCTTCTCGGGGTACGGTAAGTTGGGTTCCACCAAGAAATTCTGAACTGGGAAGAACTTTATCGCCGTATCGAACAACATGAGGACGTGTGTGGACTATCCCGACCACCGGGCAGAACCTGTGGTGAGGTTGCTCAGAAATGCAAACATGGCAATAAGTTTGTTTTGTTTGGAAAGTGTCCACCCTCTCTCATCGATCCACAGCATCTGTGGGTGTAGGCATTTCCTAAACGATCTTAGTAGAACCACAATGCTCGTTCTCGAAGTTTGTTGAAAAATAGCTTTAAGGTAAAATAGCAACTCCAATCTTTTTTCGTATTTAGGTATACGACCTTTAGAAAATGTTTACAAAGTTTATCATGTATGTGAACTATTTTTCTCTACATGAATTGGTTTTTCTAAATCAAACACAAAAAAAAATTGTTACAAAATTGTAGGTTTTGTTTCAATCGAACTACGCGTACTTTAATGTTTATGTTATTATAGATCTTTTGCTCTGTGTAGTAGATGGAAATCTTTTAAATTTAAAAAGTTGGTGAAGCATTCCAGACTACATACGCGGTATGTATAATTATTGTAAATATTGTTCCTACTTATTGCAACTTAAAACATCGAAGCAGAGTTGTTGTTGCTTTGGTTAAAACATTTCAACAATTTCAAAGCAAAGAATATTACTGCAATTGTCCTATATTGGATTGTGATAGTTCACTATCAAAAGAAAATTCATTACTCTCTGCAATTCCACAGCTTTAACAAGTGTAATGCCACATCTTTCAATAAATGTCCTGGCTGTGCTTAATTTACAACGGTTAATTTGAATCATCGATAATCATCGAGCTTGCGCATGCGCTCACCGCTTCCGAATCGGTATTCGACCTTGAAGACGCATCGGGTTTTCTTCAGGCGAGGGTCACTGAATCGGCAACTACCAATATGGCCACCTGGGTAGGCGTAATTCATGGTGGGCCAAATGAACTGTCAACCGTACCCAAAGAATGTACCAAACAGAGACAACATACGATACGCTTTCAGCTAGCGTAGTTTGCTTGCTCTCTCCTCAGCACACTTGCCTTTGAGGCGCAGTTGAATTCCGCATGTAGTCTGAGACAGTCGCGAACAAATCGAACACGGCTGAACCGCGCCGGACAGTAACGCCCTTCGAAAAACAACGAAAACATACAAATACGTAAACCTACCCGTGTCACCGCGTGCGGAAAACAAACGTAAATTGGACAGGACGACTATCTAGCCAGTCGTTGTGCTGTGTGACAACGTTGTGCAGCTGGTAAATACGGAAGACACTCTGCGCAAAGTCCACGGCCTTTGAGGGAGTGCGAAGATAATCCTGCCTACTCCAGTGTCAAAGTGCCGTCGGTTTATTGTGGCGCCACAGATCGCGAACCCATTCCCCAATGGGATGAGGTGCCATTATCCAGTCCGAAAAAAGCGGTTCCATCGTTGAATATTGTCGTCAATAGTTGTCACCACACAGTTGACGGATCACGGTCATACGTAAGCAAGAAACAAGGCGTGTCTTTTTTATATCCGCAAAGGAAGTGTTTTGCGAAGCAGACGTGAATACGCAGATGGTGGAGCTGATCGACGGGGAAAAGTGTCGGCGAGATTAACTGTTCCCGCTTTCCCACCCTCCCACACCCTTTCTTTGTAGCTGCGCGACTTGCGCTGCTGCGTGTTCTCATCGCTATGAAGCTGTGGTGGATTTGATTAAGTTGAGTGCTAAAGAGTTGTCCTAAGGCGAGAGTGGCGCAAGAAGTGCTACTGCGCTCCTAGAGGCGCAAGAGATAGTGTCGCCAAGGGTCCACCCGGGTGTGTGTAGAACTAGGCAAAAATACAGAGCAGAAGAAAAGATCATCACCCGGAGATTCGCACCATTTGTCGCGGCGTTGTTGTTTTCGCTACTCGCTGTGCCTTCCAGTAGAAAACGAAGAAAAACAGACCGCACGGGCGCCCACGAAGGCCATTTTCTATCACTCCGCAGCTCCTCTCGGGGGTGGCCAGCGAGCCGATAATTAGACGTGCTTGGACGTGCGCGTGCGTGTGTGTGTGTTTTGCGATTTACAACTTGCACGACACCGGTGGGGCGATCCGTTGTCGATTTGTGCATACAATTTAGCATCATCTGCCGTTTTGCGATCTCCCGCGGGATGACGACATCGCACCAAGTGGGAAGAAGCGCGTGAGTGAGCGCTAGCAGGTCGGGTGCACATTTTACATGCGGAACCCATTACAGCAAGTGCGGGAACACACCGGAACATGATCGGACTGCCGCCCCGTCCCGATCAGTCCCAGAAACGGAGCAGGAGCGGCAGCGAAGGCCGGCAGTACGGCAGAGGTCGCATCCGATGGCGCCGGTAGTAACCAGACCGGCGACCAGTAGGCAAAAATACACCAACGCTGGCAACGAGCTGCTGGGCGTCCCCACTTGGTCATCGACACGTGTAGTGGAAGCGGCAGTGGCAGTGAAGTGTAAGTGAAGTGACAAACGGGCCGAGAAGCACATGTGATGTCAGGAGAAGTTTCCTTTCTCGCCACTCAAGAACCCACACTGGCAGCGGTTGGCGTTGCCACTGGAGGGAGGTAGTTTTCATAAGAAAAGGTGCAATTTTGCTGCAACGACGAAGTGCAAAAAATTATTCTATGTTCGCGAGTGCGCGCGCGTTCATTTTTGCAGTTACAACTACCGGAAGCAAAGAAAAAAAAAAAGAAGAAAGTTGATAATGAAGTTGTGAAGCAGGGCCAATAGATGGAGCATGAAAATGTGTGTGTTATTGTGTAACGAAAGTTGAAGGAAAAAGGTGGAAAATATTTGCGCATAATGTGTAATTAGTCTCGGACCAGCCGAGTCAAAGAGCAAAAAGTTTGCATTTTCATAGATCGAATCAAATTCCAAGTGCCTTATCCTAAAAGCAAAAAAGTGAAAAAATAGCAAAATACTTGTGCTCAGTGCAGTGGAGATTAATCTCAACTTCTGTGCCCAGGTTTCTCATTAAGTGACGCAAATACGTTTCGATCACCGGGGGGAATTGGTGCTAAAATGCCACACAACAGTTCTACTGGGGATGAGCTGGGCAGCACGGACGAGGTGAAGGTGTTCAAGGATGAGGGTGACCGCGACGACGAGAAGTTGTCCGAGAATCTGCTGGAAGAAAAGTCCAGCCTCATCGATCTGACCGAGAGCGAAGAGAAAACGGTCAAGAATGGCACGACACGCCACGAAAGCAGCAGCTCGCTGTATGGAGGAAGTGGCGGGTCGGGAGGTGTGGGAGGGAAACTCCCGCATGGAGCTCCCCACCCGGGTTTCAATATGGGCTACATCGTTCCACCTTATTCGTACGCGAATGGAGCCCCCGGAGGACTTCCGGTATCGATGGCGAACAAGATGAACCTGCCACCATTCTTCTGTCACAATGGAGATCACCTGTCGTCGCCGCCGCCCGCCCACTGTGGCATCTTGCCGTACCAGCTCGACCCGAAGACAATGAGTCTGACGAGGCCCCCGCTTTACAGCTTCCCCACAAGCCAGTACCCCTACCCGATGCTCAGTCCGGACATGCTGCCGGTGGCTCCGTCCTGGCACACGCCCTCCTTGTACAGTCCTGCGGCCGGCTTCCGCACGCCCTACCCGTCGTCGCTCCAGATCTACACGTCCCTGTCTAGCGACTTCTACCGGTACTCGCCCACGCTGCTGCCGTCCGGCATCCACCCAGGGCATCCGGTGCTGAACCCGGGTCATCCGGCGATCATAACACCGGGCCCGAAGCAGGATATTCCAGGCCGGTGCGATCGGCAGGGTGGGGCACCGATCAAGCAGGAGTCTTCCTCGAGTGGTGGAGGAGGAGGAGGGTCGGTCAACGATCACGAGCCATCGTCCGGCCACCATCATCACCACCACCGATCGTCCTCCTCCTCGTCCTCGTCGTTCCACCATCATCACCACAGTAACAACAACAATAATAATAGTAACCATCACACCAACCACAACCACCACAGTCATCACCATCACGGCAATCACAATCACCATCACAACAACAACGGCGGCGGTGGAGGTGGTGGTGGCGGTCACAAGCACCAGTCGCTGGCGGAACGGGAGGCGGCCCTCGAGAAGAAGCGCAGTCACGTGAAGAAACCGCTGAATGCATTCATGCTCTACATGAAGGAGATGCGTGCGAAGGTGGTGGCCGAGTGTACGCTGAAGGAGTCGGCCGCGATCAACCAGATCCTCGGGCGGAAGTGGCACTCGCTGTCGCGGGAGGAGCAGAGCGTGTACTACGACAAGGCACGCCAGGAGCGGCAGCTGCACATGGAACTCTACCCGGGCTGGACGGCGCGGGACAACTACGGGTACGGGGCGAAAAAGAAGAAGAGGAAAAAGGACCGCAGCCCGGCGGATCCGGGGGGGAACAGCATGAAGAAGTGTCGGGCGCGATACGGACTGGACCAACAGAACCAGTGGTGTAAGCCGTGCCGGCGCAAGAAAAAGTGCATCCGCTACAAGGAAGCGGGGGGAGGCGACCGAGGCGATGGCAGCAGTGATCGCGAGGGTGGTCGGGATCGGGGGGACGGGTCGGACGACGCGATCGGGAGCTGTGGCAGCATGGAGGACGACAGCAGCAAGTCGCCAGGCGAAGAGGATGAAGACCGTGAGTCGATCAACCAGTCGCTCTCGAGTCCCCGGTGCTTGAGTGTCCTCTCGAGTCTTCAGTCGCCTTCTACGAGCATCGCATCGCCGCTCAATCTGCTCGCCAGCCCCGCGACGCCCACCAACTTCTACCACCACCACGACCACCTGGGGCTGGCGTCGATGATTGCTTCGGCGCAACAGCAGCACCAGCAGCAGCAACAGCTCCAGCAGCAACTGCAGCAGCAGCAGCAACATTACCTCCACCAGCAGCATCACCTCCATCAGCAGCATCATCATCAGCAGGCGGCGGCAGCGGCTGCAGCGGCTGCTGCAGCCCTCCAGAATGTCAGCGACAAGCTGAACAACATCAGCAACGACTCGGGCATCGGCGGGTCGCAGCTGAACAACAGCTACAGCAACAACTTCAGTCCCTACAACAATCATCACACTATGCGCACCAACTCGGCGTCCTCGTCGGCGAGCAACGGGACGACCAACCTGAACAGTAGTTCCTCCAGCACCTCCAATGGTCCCTCGGCCAGCCTCGGCAAAAATCCGGCAGCTTCCGCCTCGCTGCTGCCCCCGACGCCCTCGACGCCTACACTCGCTCCTCCGACGCCCTCCTCCTCGTCCTCGTCGTCATCCTCGTCGTCGTCCTCGTCGTCGTCGTCGCTATCGTCGTCATCGTCCACGCCCTCCCTCCAGATCCCGCCACATCTGCAGCAGCTCAACCTTAAAACGTCCCCGCCACTGCTGCCCAACACACCGCCCTCATCCGGCAGTTCCTCGGTGTCCTCCACTACCGCCATGGCCATCAAGGAAGAGTTGCCGGACAGCAGCACCGGCAACGGGCTCGGAGGCAGCTCTTCTCCCAACGGCTCGCAGCTACCGTCCAGCCCACCTTCTTCGGGGGGTGGATCCGCAAGCAGCGGGTTCCTGTTACATCCTGCCCATCAGCACCACCAGAATCACCATCACCACCTTGCTTCTGCCTTCCATCAGCAGCACCACGGTGGGCAGTTGGGGCTTACGGGCAGCAAGCAGACAAACGGTGATCTCTCCCCAACGACGACAACACCGCCGACGGGGATCTTGGCCAACGGAAGTGGTCCACCGCTGGCAATGCCTTCAACCGAAGCCAGCCGGACACTTTCCGCAGCCAACAGCAATGACAACAACCCAGCAGCAGTAGCAGTCACCAATGGCAGCAGTCGGAGCAGCAGTAGCAGTAGTCAAATCGCTAGTGATAGGTAGTGTACCGGCAAAGCAGCAACACCACATCCATGAAAAGTCTTCCCATTTCCTTTTCCTACAATTGTAGCGCTTCCCGTAGGTTGGTTCTCTATTCTTTTCCTATTTGGTCCTTTCAATAGGTCTGTGTGTGTGTGTGTGTATGTATATATACATGTTCCGCTGTTAGTGGCTCAATTTGCGCCCAATATGAGGCAAATGATCTTGGAGTCAAAAGATCCTTTTCGTTTGTGCGTTCTGAAGTTATGTACTCCGTTTGTTTGTGTGTGGACGTGTGTGTTAGTGCCTTGAGGCCGTTGAATTTGTACACTTTGGCGTTACGTATTGTTGATAGCTGTAAAGTCATGTGTTAGCATTATATACCCATGCATTAAGATCCGTTCCATTTGGGGCAGTGAGGCAAATAAAAGAGAGAATCAGCTAAAACGAACCACCACACCAAACAAACCAGCTGGAGCAGTCCTACTCTTGCGTTCACCTGTGCCTCCCGTTTCTTAGAGAGGGTGTCCTTTTGGATACAAAGCAGAGTCTGCTAATCAGGTGGCAACCGTCATTCAGCACGCAAAATAATCGTTTTAGTTCGAAGGTAATCGTAGACGAATCGGGTTGAAATTATTCTTTATAGAGAGACTGTTTAGGTGCGCTACCAACCAAGAAGGACGAGGAAAACAAGTGAACACCATCGAATCGTAAACGATTAAATGTCGAATAGAAAAAGTTTGATGCAAAAGATTCGAAAAGCTCAATCAAGTATGTGCCTGGCGTTTGTCGCGACCCGTACTGGTTGTGCGTCAATGTTGTGTGTGGAAACGATCAATTTATCTGTCTTCCAAGAAACGACAAAAAGAGTATAAAAAATGCTGAACAAAAGAAGGACAAGTAGAGAATTTCTCGAAAATCTGTGCTGGTATAGGAAGCGAGTCCATGGAAGGACAAGCTCTCCGCGCACCAACTTCTTCACGCTACGTCCTGTCGTGGGAGGCATAATGGCAAGAGCAAAGCAGCTACGACGAAGCAGTATTTGAAGAACCACGACTCGTAAGGGTGGACCAGGGAAAAGATAGTAAATTTCCAAAACAAGTTTTTGCGTCTCTTTTTACGATGCGTTCGTGCATCGACCCATCTTGGTTTCTCTCGCGGTTTCTTCTGTTGAGTGAAGTAAACAGAGGAAAGAGGGCATCGTTGGAGCGATTGGAACAGTAGTTGAAGAAAAAAAAAAACATAAAATGATTGGATGAGTTGCTTTTTCATAGTTTGGCGTCGAGAAAGCTCAATAATTCGTTTGCTAGTGCGAAAGATGCCAGGGAAGAAAGAAATAAGGATGCCAGATGGACGTTCGACAAAGAGAAAGAGAGTGATGGAATGATACAGTGGGTGGCAAGTGCGATGGGACGAAAACGAATGAAGGTGAAAAGGAAGGTGGGAAAAGCAAAATCAATCAAGTGTGCGATAGTGGAAAGAACACACAGTAAAAAAGGATCTGAAATATCGTTGTAAAGTGAATAATGAGAAGGAACCAGGAATGGACGGTAAAAATAAGATGAGGAAAAATGTGAGAAGACGGAAAAATCCCTGCCAAGAGGAGAACAGGCTAAAAACCAGCAGGAGTCTGCTGTGAGTCGAGCCCAGAGAGTCGTTGATCGTTGGCTTGTTTGTCGTTAGCGAACGAGGGCATGAAGAAGGTCGACGGAATGAAGAAAGAAGGCAGCGATGGAATGGAAAGCCAAAATACGAAACATAGAACCATGGGGTATGTTCTGGAGACCAGAACCAGACCTGGCTAAAGGTCGTAAAAATGAAGAGATGATCGCGCACCAGAAGAACGAAACAGAACTTTGGCCAAACATGGAAAAGAGAGAGAAAGAGAGACAGAGAGAGATAGAGAGAGAAAGAGAGAGAAAGAGAGAGAGAGAGAGAGAGAGAGAGAGAGAGAGAGAGAGAGAGAGAGAGAGAGAGAGAGAGAGAGAGAGAGAGAGAGAGAGAGAGAGAGAGAGAGAGAGAGAGAGAGAGAGAGAGTGGGAGTTTGTGGTGGATACGGCATTTAAGGAAGGGAGTGAAGATACTCGAGATCGTTTTTCGCCCAATGTGAGAGCGACTGGTCGGAAAAAGGAGTATTACAGCTTTTTCGTTTTTCGTTAAAAAGGTACACGAAAAATGAACAACCATTCGGACTGGTCAGAGGGTAGCAGGAGCCAGAAACGAAACGAGAACAAGTAAAGGGTTGTGTATGGGGAGAGGGCTAAAAGGTAACGAAGAATTTATGAAGTGTCAGTATACACAGCCTCCCTCGTTTGGCTGTGGAGTATAGAATAAAGTCCCTCCAAGGGCGCAGGGCAATTCGGCAAACGGAGACGGAGGACGTAAATCAAACCAACGTGTTTCTTCTCGTTGGGGTCACAGAGCCTTCATGGGCCGGTGGAGGAATTTGGGGGAACCGGGAAGAGGTTGTAGTAACGAAAGACGGCCCGGAACGACAGCGAATATTTCATGTCTCGCGAGTCCACGCGATACCACGATGAACAGGCGATCTTCCTACAGTCCACCTCATGCTGGGCGGAAGGAGAGATTGTACGCAAAAGGCTGGAAGATTCATTTGTGATTTGTCTTCTCCCTTATCCTTTTTTCTACATTTTGGAAAGAGGCCTTTGCACACACAAACACCGAGGAGAAAAAATCCAGCTTTTGTGTGATGAGGACTTGTGGGGATGGATGGATAATTGCGCCTTTCAAGTAGTTGGTTACCACCGGCTTCCACCTAGACGGACCAACCCTTTTTGACCAACACAAGGCAGAGAAGATCATTCATCGCTCCATCTCTCTCTTTCTCCCCCCCCCCTCTCTCTCTCTCTCTCTCTCTCTCTCTCTCTCTCTCTCTCTCTCTCTCTCTCTCTTTCTCTGTTGCCTTCTTATTCTCGCTTCTTCACGAAGTTTCGTCGTTTGGTGGCGTTCCTGAAAATGGCGCTTTTTCCTTCTTCTTTGGTAGATTATTACATTTTTTGGGAAGAACCGTGAAATCTCTTTAATTAATGGTTATTGTTAGTTGAAGGTGGTTAACGATCGACGAATGGTATTGAAATGTGTGAATTTGACAATTGTACGCTTTCCAGTATCGATTGTGTGGGCAAGTGTATGCTTTTTCATGTTTGTGACGGGGTGGTTAAACGCACGCATTTTCGAGCATCGAAGACCATCACATATCATTGCCCTTCACGATCGACAGTGATCTTCGTATTTTTTTAATATTTGCAGGTATACCACAGACGCTCTTGAATATCAATTGATAATGGTTTTGTTTAGTTATTTTCCCGCAACGGTGATGCTTGTTTCAAAATCCAATGAAACGGTAATGCAGACAACGGCTTCAATAAACAAAGGTCATTTTGTAGCAATTTGTAAAACCAATTTCACCATTCATGATTTACGGCATCGTATATTATGAAAACGGGCTTAAGTTTCCGAGACTGCCAATCCGAGTTAAATTGCGGTTGAATATGATCGGTTGTATATACGGTCTCAAGCCTCAAGTCTCCGGACACCGGCCAAACAAAAAATGACTGCAGTAAAGTGTTTGATCCGGCAATATCTTTTATTGGACGGTCTGGATTATGAAGAGATACAACCGAGGAATGGCTTACATCGAGCATACCTCGTTCAAGCCTGAAGCAAACCAACAGCAAATCGGACGAGTCTGATTGTCAGTATAAAACCTGGATCTTCGCGGTTTGTATTTGAGTCTTTAGTTTTTAGTTTTTTTTCACAAGAGCGGAAATACCAAAAGAGTATCGATTTATGATGACGCATGAGGCGTCATTAGAGAAATATGATCATATTTCCTCATCGCATACGGGTGCAGTGCAATTTTTTTTTAAATCCCGCTGCTTTTTTTTAAATTTACTGCTTTCTCAAACACAAACCCACACATGAACCCATGCAATACGTTTTCCTTGGAAATCGAGGAATACTTGAAGAAGGAGTGTTGAGAAGAATGTGGGGTAGTCGATAGAGCTAAACATAATAAATGGATAACCAACCGACCAACTTGTCAGAATCCCTCCTGGAAAACTCCGTGCGATAGGTGGATGAACTGCAGCAATGGATATTCTTCCTGGAATGAAGCATTCCCCATTCTTGATACCCCACAATAACAACTAAACTCCATACTGTTATTATCATTCTACTCGTTTTGCAAAAGTTTCTCGGCACAAACTATTAAAGCCTAGTTTATGTTGATAAAACTTTTCCTTGCTCTAAGCTTCAACCAGTACTACTAGCCAGTTGTTTGTCAATAATTTATATTAATCTTTGCGGAGTTTTCCTCCACCAGAACTTTTAAAGCCTAGTTTCGGTTGATGAAAACTTCATCCTTACAGTAAAATATCAGTTCTTCTCTGTATGTAAAGTTGTTTTTTTTTTTTTGGATATTGAAACTTTGCCAAAGAGCATGCGTGCTCTGGCTCTAGTTGTTCTATGTAAGTGTTTGTTTGGTTTGCTCCATCTAGCAATGCTGTTCTACGATATGTTATGTGGTGTGTGTTTAGAACCATCTATTTTCATCCCCAGCATCATCTCCTTAAAACTACTACCCCCTTCCATACCATTCTAAGCATATCGAATGTGACTTTTCTTTCTTCCCAGTTTTCCGTACATGCCATGTTGGTGACCAACGCTCCCGTTTGACCGGTGCGTGGGCAAGGCATTGTTTTTCAATGGATCTCCAAGAATAAGTCTGCAACAATTGGCACTACGCGCGCATACAACAAAAACCAAAAATGAATTTCCAGGCAAACGGCCCACCTGGAAGGAAAGCCAGGATAGTGAGTCGGTTTGGGTATGCGTGGGTATTTCGCATGAGTCATGCGCCGATCGCACGAAGAGATCGTTGGGGTGCGGAAGGCGACAGTTTTGACGCAGATGTTATCAGATCGGAGACGATGGCAACCAAGATAGGTAGGGGAGGGTGTGGTATAGGGCTACTTTGTTCAGGGTCGAGGGCAGTGCTTCTCATAATATCAATCTCAAGAACGACACTGACGATGTCGCGGTTCCGAGTCTTCCACAAAGGAAGCCCTTGGTTAGTGATCCGCTCTTTCGCTGAAATGATGCTCACGGACAGAAGAAAAACGAACTGGACGAAAAGACGTGAAGCTGATCGAAAATAATTGATATTCGTGCATTGCAAGGCACCGTAGAAACAAATCTAGCGAACGAGGCAGTCTAGCAATGAAAGAGAAAATGGGAGGCTTTGACGTTGACGGTGAAACAACGACGCTGATGGAACGGAAGAACAGCGCATCCTGTCACAGACTGCCTTTCACTATGTGAAGTACATTGTATGGAAAGAAGCTATGGTAGAACGAATGTGACTTAGTGGGTGGAAGCAGCCGTCGTACCATGGCCAAGAAAAAGAATGCAACTCTCTGGAAATTGGCCTGCGATAATTTTCCCTTAGTGCTACGCTACAAGTCGAAGAGCGATCCGATCGTACAAGCAGAAAGACCACAACGGCAGCAACAGCAACGAACTCGAGAAACGACGACAATGGAGACGACAACGACAACAACAACGACAACGACAACGGCGACGACAGTCGGTGAAATCCGACAACGACAGTGGGCGCTTTTGGACTCATGGGAGCGAGTTTTCTCTCAGCTTATTCAGCCACAGCCATGCCACTCGGAAATAAGGACAACCTTTATAACGACATTTTTCGCGCCGAAAATGAACTTACTCATAGCATGGATGCTGCCGAACGGCTATCCGACGAGCGTGTCCTAGTGTAATGGTTTGCATTGCAACACGCGATTACCACGCGACCAAAAAGGCTACAACTGCAATCGTAGATAGCAGTTCCTTTGCAGGTCGGACAATTTTTCGAGATTTTTACCAAAATCTTTTGCAACATAGCGTAAACGATTTAGAGCCGCTAGATTAACTGGCTTCCAGGAATAGGACAGACTAGCCTCGACAAACAAGAGCCTCGACGAAAGGAGTAGAAACTCTTGCTCGCTTCCTTCTAATTGTGAAAGACCGTAACAATTATCCCTGATTGCTGCCTAGATAGAAAGACTTCCTACAGCTCTGCTGGACATTTGTCCTCGATAAGTTATGTTAATTTTTTTTCATTTGATCCTGGGAAAGGATGATTTTCTGGAAAACAAATGATAAACAAAAAATCGCAAAAAAAATAAAGCATCCTGGTCCATTCGTCGTGGACACTGATCAATTAGCAAAGAACATTCTTTTGACTCACTTATACTTCGTTCTGGGAAGGGTAGAAAAACAGCCCACTTTCCGTCCGCATGAAGTGAATCCGAAGCCATTTGAACATCCTGCCAAGAGTGCATTGATGTTTCGGCTCTGGAAAGAAAACGCAACCAAAATGTTTTTTTCCGAAGCCAAAGCGGCGAAGTTATTTTCGTGCAGTCTCGCACAACCATCACGGTACAGCCACATTTTGGAGACTTCTTAAGTGTAACCTCTTGAACTTGTTAGAGATGGTAGGGAAGGGAACAGATGCAAGGCATTACAAGTAGGGAAGAATATAAAACGGGGCGAAAATGAAAGATTCAATTGATAACGTCGCGAACGCATTTGCAATTGCATCAACACCAAATAAACCGTATTATGTCCTGAGTCTCTTTAAGAAACTACTGACTTTACCATTTGGTAATGCTATAAAAAGCTAATTTAAGTCTGTAAGAAAATCCTAGATGCGATCAAGCATAACTCATAGCTCAAATAGCGTGCCTTCTTATCCCGGTAACACTTGTTAGCCTGGGCGGAAAGGGTAATCCGCAATAGTTTGCTTTTGCGTACACTCTATTCGGGGTATTTTGAGCCTGGCCTCGGATTGCCGGTTTTCCAAATTTTAGTTGTTGTTGATCGTAGCACGCTTGCAGGCCGAAGCTCTCCTCTCTATTTTTCGGTCGTTTCTTTTCCTTTGGCTGATTATCTCTCTCCATCTTACATTCCTTCACTGGCGGCGTCATGGTCTTCTTCTGGGATTGTTTTCTGTTCCCGCTCGCCAAGAAGAGGTTGTTGGTGATCAGTTGAAGCTGATTATCATTCGGAGCGTTGGCTCTACAACGCACACCTACAGCCAACCGGCCGGGACTGCAGAGGGCCAAACCAATACAACTGCTGCCATGAACATCTCGCGGGTCCGCGGACTCTTCCTCAGGTTCTCTAACTTCCGTGGCTACCGAATGCCGCGGTGTCGTTGTGTATTCATTCGCTGCGTGTGACGATTGCTTCTTCGAAGGCACAAAAACATATAGCCACGAAGGAAGCCTCTTCGCCATGCTTGACACTCCAACGGAACTACTCGTGCCCGTTCCCACACACAGCAGCACGAGTGGGCCCTGGTTTCGTTTCTTCTTCATGTTTATCCCGCTCGATTCGATTCCCGCTCAGGCGCGATTGTTGTGATTTCCAGCTCTTAAATCGCGGGAAGAGGAAAAAGCTAAAAACACACACAAAATATGTCAAGAACATAGGAAGAGAAAACACATCTCGTTCTCAGAAGAAGGCAAAAAAGGCATCAGTCGACCGGGATCAAGCCAATAGCCTCGAAACGAGAAACTTTTTAAATAGCATAATTTATGGCATGTTGAATAAACAAATAAATATTGAGTTTTCTGAATACTGAGCAAATGTGTGAAACCCTCCCCGCCGAGGGATTGATCTCGAACCACACCGTCGTCATCATCATCATCATCATCACTCTCAGCGCCGTGAGTGTCGTCTTCAGGTAGATTAAAAGACGAAAAAAGAAAGAAGCACACTCCCCGATCAAAACCGACCGAAGGCTGCTCGAGTTTCAAGGATGCGCTGCTTGGAAAGGTGTGATCTTTATCTGGGCTTTTTATCGAACCGTCGGAGTCCCACAGTGATTGCCCCCGAGTTTGTTCGCTCTAGCGTAGTCGTTCGAATGAATTGAGCTGACTTAATGCAAGTACCTAATCTTTTTACAGCCCAAGTGTGACATGTGTCAATAGATAGCGGTAAAGCATCGAATTTGTACAAGGCACCATAATCATCCGGACGTCTACTGCCCGTCGGTTCGGGATCGTGCATAAGGTATTGATAGCTCGAGCTTCCGGATTGAAAAGCGTTTGGTACCTTTTTTTACATCCTCCCGTCGATTTGATCCTACTGCAAGTGCAACTGATCTCTGGAGACGCTTCTGAATTGTCACTGTACAAAAAAGTAATTCAAAATGTCATCCAGTTCAAACCACAAAATATTTGTTGTTGAAAAGATATTGAACACATCTATTGTGATCTGAGAGGAGTTTTTTTTTTACCTGGATGATCAACATTGTTAATAAACTGATAAAAGTGACACTTCTTAAACTACGCTCAGTCGGAAGGGGCGCAGTAGGTCGGCAGTTATGCCTTTAAAAGGATAGAGGCAACCCCAACTGCAACCGAATTCGTCGGTCGTCAAGACGTGCGGCGTACTTTCTTTCCCATTTGACTTGTTAACTGCTCATGGAACGAGGGCTGCAAGGCCGGGTCGAAATGGGTAGCAAAAATTCAAGCCCCATGGACCCCATGGATTTTTAAAGGGCGAAAGGGGGCAAAAGGTACAGTGGCACAGTAGAGTCAACGAGGGTGGCCAACGCAACCATACCTACTGGGGTAAAAATGGGGAAAATACAGCATGTCGAGACGACGCAAGCAGCAGCTAAACGTACAAATTAAATTGACACTATCGCTACCACTGGCAGCAATTCTCCAGAGTGTGTGCGGTAGAAGCGTGAAAAGTGTGTTAAAGCGAGGCAGCATAAGTATGGTTAGAGGGACTGCTCAGAGGATGGTGCCACGGAAATTGGTGGTGGGCCGTGTTTGGTCGCGTTGTCGTTGTCTAATCATTGCCGGCTTCGACGCGTTTTCCGTGCATTCTTGCGAAGGGGTAAGAGAGTGATAGGGAGCGAGAAAGAGATAGCAGTAGAGAGCGATACACCCGAGAAGCCTCTAGTGTCACCACACATAGGTGGCACATGGTGGCTGGAAGGGAACGTGCCGAAACAACGCCGTATATATTCTTATCAGTTAGCTCACGGGTCTACTCCACCAATGCTTACCAAACACGCCAACGATAGCCGCCTCGCTCTCGATTGCTGGGATGATTCTCCCGGAGGAAAATGACTAGGGAAAAAAACGTGAAGAAAGCTCCCCGATTCGCTTACTCCATAAAAGTGCATTTGCTACAAAGCAATGATTTTGAGTCCAAATTACATTTTCAGACAGGAAGGATGGGAAACTCAAATCGCGACTTTTAAACGCTGCCAAAAATGTGGGGCAATTCATTGAGGCCTGGTTGATGATTCCAATTGCCGGAAGCGGGCGACTGGCACATATTTCCGATCGTGCTGCTAACAACCAACATTGTCACGTGACATTTTTCATCATCATTTCTGTTTTATATGACGCAGGATTCGCTTTGCGTCTTGACACGAGCCCCAATAATAATTTATTATCCAAATTGCCTCTCTGAATCGGGTGCTTAGATTCCTGATATGTAACGAATTATATTTTGTTGTTTTGTTTGATATTTTTCATCCGGCTTCTCGTTTTTCCTGCGCTGTCGTTATCATTCGTTCGATATGACAAACATCTTGTCTCCCCTTGGACCCATCAGATATCACTGCGATCTTGTTTCCTTGCCCCTTCATGTGTCTTGATGCGTTGCGACAGTGTTGATTGCGGCGCATCAGATAATTTCGTTGCTCATCACTTGACACACGCAACGGTGTGTCCCTTATGGAGTCATTTTATCTACAACGGTTATGAATTTTACTCTCTTGTTCTTTTAAAGACTTGCAACATACATAACCACCACAGGTGCGTTCGGTAAACACAATTTCTTTTTGCAGTGCTGTCCTAGCGTGTATTTTATGACACTAAAATTTAAGGGCTTGAGCACACATCTCTCTTAATCAATAGAAAATAAGTAACTACTTACTTCTTCTTAATCAATAGAAAATAAGTAACTTACACTACCACCAGAGTGTGGAAACTGCATAACATGGGTGGATGGTGTTTTTTCGTTTACAACATGATTTTCGCAATACTTGGTACGTAGGAATTTGAAATATATTAATTCGAAGAAATTAATCCGCAGTTGCCTAACCCGTCCTCTAGCAGATTGAAAAATTCTTTCCCTCAAGGCCTAAAATCAAGGAGCATTAGTCTACACGTTGGAACGATTTGTATTCCATTTGTATATTCCAACTATTTGTAATCAATCAGCAGACGTGTTGAAAAACGAGCCACCTCTGCCGTTCCCATGTTTTATTTTCACCAATCTGTTCTGCTTGCCTTGTCTCTTTTTCTCACTCTACATAAACGCTTATTGGAAATCCATATTTTGTAGAGACCATATTTCCTCGTGCAGTTTTGTTTACTCGTTTATTTATATCGTGAGGTCTGGCATTCTATATGAATGCGAACGTTATAGACTAGATAAGATTGATCAAATGTGACCGAAATCCACCCATCTGAATGATAATCTTAGAAGAAAAATTTCGCAAGTCAGATAATAATGCTGAGTTTGAAATTGATTTGCTGTAAGGAATGTGAAAAAAATATGAAATAGATGTGTTCATCAATACATAAAAGTGGCTTAATCTATCTCATTTCATTCTACTACATCCTCATGTAGCTCAATATCTTCCTCTTCTTTTCCGGTATAGATAATGCATCAAAGATAAACGTTTCGATTATCTAGTGTACGTGGGCTAATCTAATACGCGTGCGTGTAATCTTTAGAGTCTAGAGTTGTTCAGCATATGTGAATGAACAATAAAATTAATTTTTCGATCGTATACCGAGTAAAGCAGTCGAACTATCACCCCGTTAGAATATGATCACAGAGACTCAACGACCAGAACGGAGGCCAGCTTGATTAGAATCATATTTAAGCTTGTAAATATTGGGTTTGAAATTATCAAGCAAACTGAAACCTAGCGATGGTATTTTATTAGTGTTTACTCGATCGATGCCTTCCGAGATTTCCCTTGACTAGTGGCGCCATAAGTAACTTTATTTTGTACATCAAACCGACCTTCAGTTCACGGTGATCGCAATCAGAATGGCAAACAACATCCTATCGCTAGCAGTATAAGAGCATAATGCTCCTGGGGATCAGCTTGCCTCGTTTGAAAATCAATCTACTGTCGTCCCTGTCCACCAGTCCAGCATGCTTTCAACCCGTGCGCCACTGTATCGTTAATTTTAGCATCCAAACAAACAACAGGGCTATCCCTCCAGTCGAGTTTACTGTTCGAAAACAATATTCATCCCACGAGATCGATGTTTCCTTCCGTGCGGCAACTAGTCGGCGGTCTTTTCCAGGCCCAACACAAGACAAGACAGGCATATTTCCAGAGATGTTTCCATCCGGTTGCCACTTTGAAATTCATCGCATTATCGAAGCGTTGAGAAAAAGAGCGACAGAGTTGAGAGTTCACTTCTTCACGCGCAAATAAAACATCTGCGCGCCATGTTGCACTATTTGTGGAAATTCAAGCTCGCCAGACTTCGTGCATGGTATCTGAAGTTGCTACATTCTGCGCCAACTTTAAACTTTCTTTCGTACTTCCATTTGCTCCACAAGCTTAAGGCGAACTACTATATGGCTCCATCACTTCGATCATCAATCTTAACGGTATAGTTTGATAAATTCGAGTATTCCGCCCGAATTCAAGTTGCGAACCATAGTCTTAAAGAATTATTAAATGTTTTGTATGGGCACCGATCGAGTTTGCATTTCTACATACACTTTTAACTTTGTATGAACGATGAACCGGAAACCGCTGTATCCATCATTTTTTCGAGTAGGTCAAGAAGGTCAACATGAAACGTTTAATGATACTGCATTCCGGTGACAGCTTCCCAACCCTTTTAAGCTCCTTGGTACAATTATTTTCTTAGAAAATGTAATTTTCCTCGCCACAACATTTTTGCAGTTTGAATCGTACCAAGCACCTTATTAAAACCAGTCTTCATACACCCCATAAACGACGGCAAAGAACCGGCGGCAAGGGAGCAAAGGAACGCAAAGAACCAACGTGAAACAAAGAGAGATAGAGCATGTGTATGGTTTTCTTCACATTGTACGACACGGACTCCTGTTAGTAAGTACTAATTATAGCATAATTAATTGCTCAACTATAAAACCGATACAGGGAGTTTTGTTTTGCCTGAAAGATGGTGGTTTTTATGTTGCATGTCTCTCCAGTGTTCAGTACGTCACTGCTCGTTCCGTATCTGGATCCGTATCGCGCTAGCGAGTGAAAAAGAAATCAATGGAAACGGAGATGGATGCTATCGGATCGCCTGTTTATGTTGATCAGCCTATTTTCCATCATACTGTAGGCAGGAGGGTCGCGGTCGGTCGTCGAGGGTACGTTGCGCAAACATTTCCTCCGAGCGAGAACCGTTAAAAGGTACGTCCGCCAAGACACGAAGGGATGTGTTAAGCAACAAGGTTGGGACAGTAAAAAAACGTACAAGAGCCCAACAATGGATCCAATACCACGATACAGAAATACGGCAACGAAAGTGTGGTGGAAAGCGGTCAAACCTTCGCACAGGTGGAGCGGCTCAGGTGTAATGGGGCAAGAAGGATGCTACAGGAAAGGGAGATGCATCGTGGAGAGTAATAATAACATTCATTTATTATCATAACTACCATGTGTGCAATTATTACATTTTTTGAATTTTCGAGATCCTCCTCACGCAGTACCGAACACACACATCCATCTGCGGAGGAGCGTGCATGGTCTCGCACTTAGACGATGGCAGTTCCGTCGAACGGTGTTGCTTCGTTGGTCATATTTTTCGCGCCTGTAAACACCGCAGGAGTAACTCCGGTAGCTAATTACTTCTTTTAGGCTCAGCTAGGCATTAAAGTGGATTCCTCTGGTAGAAGCAACCAAGTTCGCCATCCATCGTTGCGTTGCTTGTTGAAGGAATTTCTTGGTCAGACCCTCCTTGTGTGGATCGTTTCCACTCCACCCACACTCCTTCCGGCACCGGCCACCGATTACTCGGACGTATGAGTCGGAGTCCGTCTAGTGGAAAATATATTAATTAAATGCTCGCACACAACACACGACAGGGAAGTCTTCGACCCGATGCGAGCTCTTCCTCTTTTACCATTGTCATCGTTCCCATCTCCAGTGTGCTTTCTCTGGAAAAAATAGGCAAAGCACAGTAGCGATAAACGGATGAGGAGGTGCAAAAGGTGTTGCAAAATTAGCGAGAGCACCCTTGACCTTCGCAAACGGTTCATTGGGAGAGATGGTATGTTTGATACCAGTTTCTTACATACTGGCACACTCTACCCGGCATAAAGTTAAAGAAAAGGGTAATTTTGCGTACCCGAAGGAGTGGACATCGGAAATTTTCACGCATAATATTTTTTCTCTTAGTAAGTAAGAAATGTTTCTTATAAATAATGACGGTTGAAAACGAAAAGCTGCATCGTTAATTTTAGCTACGCCTTTACACAACTAAACATTTTCTTTGCGAAGATCCGACGTTCCGTCTGGTCATTATCCTGCTTCGTAAGCACTAGCACACTGTCTATCTGCCATTAGACATTTTGTTCCGTTCCTTTACACTGGTGTACAGTTCCGCATTTTGCGAAGATCGCGACTGTTTCTGCTACTTCTTCGTGTTTCTTTTTGTATTTACCAAAATGCGAAACAAAAAAGAAATTAAACCGAATGCGAGTGTATGTGTGTGTGTATGTGAGTGTGTGGTGATGTATTGGCACCCACGCCATCGTTGAAACAGCACTGGTAGCAACGCGGGCGTGCCGAAGGTAGTAGTTTCGTGCCAATTAAAACTGCTCATTTCAGCGGCTCCAATTGACCGTTACACACACGCGGGGTAATCTTGCCGACCAACTCCAGACCCACTTTTGGCGCCACAACCGTTCGGCTTGAAATCTCTTTGTATGTGTGTGTGTGTTTTTTTTTTGATGACCATGAATTGCGCGATGTTTTCACCAAATGAAGCGTTAAAACCTGCTCTTCTTACGCGTTTCATGACCGAGCAGACTTTCGGTGAACATCGGAATCGTTCTGTTCGGATAAAACATAAAGAATCTGATGAACAATAACTCAGAAGAAGAGTTGCCGGTGACAATCGTAAACGAATCAGTTTTCTCCGTCACTATTTGTTATTCTATCTAAGTGCCTCTGCTAGTGGCGGGTAGGCCACTATAAAACCATTTTAGAAACGGAATAAATTAAATATGTTTTTTTTTAATTTCACGCAGCGTACTGAGAGTATGTGCGGTTCCTGTTGCGCATTAACGCTATGCCTTTAGACTGGCCATGCATATTTATGATATTTTATTGACAATAATCGCGAACCAGGATAAATAATGCTACAACGAAAGGCTATTTGGATCGCTTCAAGAAATGTGTTTGTACTTACGCATTCATTGATCGCACCACGGATTGAGATACGAGTAGAACCATCAAGGACACCCTTGGCTTTAGCATAGGTGTGAAGGAAGTGATAATGGAAGTGGATTCCTTTTCGACCGTTTTTCTACCATCTCTGGCCCAGTGTAAATAAGGGAGATGCGCGTCAAGAAACAACTTGCTTGTGCACACATTGAGCCTTTGTTTTTCCACCATTTAATAAATATACGTTGCGTACGGTGATGGCCACGAATGTTTGATGGAGGAAGCGCTTGAAATGTGTACTCTTCTTCGGCCATGTTTTCCCGACACTGTGTACCATCGGCCGCAGTATGGAATATGTGTCAAGCTAGGGTTTCAGCTTTAATTTCGGAAGGTTAGAGACCAGCCCCCCAACGAAAAAGAAAAAAAAGGGACAACGAGCCACACGTATCTCGTTTCCCGTTTCCCTGCTAAGAAGGGCTTAGTGAAGGAGCACTCCTTTTCTTTGGCTTCCCTACATTCGGGTTCGGGGGCTCGGTTTGTGCAACTGCAACTACACCTGGTAACTTACAGTGGAAGCAGCAGGGTAAACACAATTTGTTGGAAAATCAATATTGTACTATAGTGCACCGTACTTCCTTGACTTTCGTTGGGTAAATGAAATGAGAGGCGATAGAAAAGTAGAGAGAGAAGAAAACAATGCACTTAATTGAGTGGCAATAGCATCCGTCGAGCCGTGGCAGAGTGCAAGAAACACAATTTCCAACATTTTCATTCTTCGAGGTGCAGCGTGGATAAACGACGATAAGAGAAAAGCTACCTTGATACCAGCGTTGAGCTGGCGTTGTTTGACGAACTGGTCGCTTAGAAAAAGGGGTGAAAAGCAGCTACAAAAATGAGTTCAGTGTTCCCCATAGAACTTTGATTCATTCTATCTTTGGGGTGTTTTTTTGATATTTTATTTTTTAAACCTTGGGTAGAAAAAACCGCGCTGTGTTGGGTTATCGGTCAAGCCTTTCCCCGCACTCTCTTTTCGACGAGGTTCGAGCGTGATGTGTCTAAAATGTCACCCAATATATACTTGTTTATCAACCCGAATCGAACAGGAGCAGAAAAAACTACTAAACCTAATCAATAACTGTCATTCACGGAACGTTTGCCTACGATTCCTTACCGGGCATGCCAGGTAAGTGGAGTGCCAGGTTGATGGGTGCGCAATGGGGCAGGTACATAGTACACCAAAACAACGAAACCATGCCACCCCAGTGCGATAGCGAAGGGCGCTGTGTGGTCGCCGGTTCAGCAGCGATAATGGCGATAACCGTCTCAAAACACGGGCTTGTTCAAGCTGGCGACAAAATCAGCAGCCATGCCGAAGCGATGGCCTAAATGGTGGGCGCCAGGGGTGAAGGTAGTGGGATAGCGGAGTAGCTGGTTGGGCCATGCCGTGTGTGTTGTGTGGAGCAACGCGATCGTAATTATTTCTAATCAATCAAAAAGTAAACACACCGCACTTGTGAGCCACTTGTGTGTTACGACTCCGCGAGCAGGCCTTCGAATGAGAACGCGACCGGCCGCAGAATGAGTCTGACCAATGAGCCGTCTCACTAGCGAGTCGCATCGCAGATCCTTGCTGACTCACAGTAATTGAGAAACGTAACTCATTGCTCCAATCCTTCGAAATGATACGTATCTAGAAGCTACTGACTTGAATGCCCGGCCATTTTCCTGACACAAAGATGGCCGCCCCGAAAACTCATCCACCAAGTGTTGAGTTCAAGTGCATGAATTGCGGACAAGTAGGAGGGGCAGTGGGTTTCCATTATCTTTACGCTGACGATTGACTGTACACGAGTTGAATAATGAGTGGAATTCGTGGGGAACCGGCCACAACGAGGAGACAAGTAGACACGACTGTCACTTCAGCAGCAAAAAAGAAATAAAACAAAGCATCCGCTAACAGACACACACTTTACACTTGTTTGCTGTCGATCACGAGTCAATTGATCGCGAGCGCGGACGAAGCGGTCACTCGAAGTGTGTGCGTTGTTGATGTCTCAGAATGTGACTTTTTTACGCCGGAAAGTGTTTGTCACCTTTTAAAACTCCAAGCGGCGAAATCAACCACGGGTTGAAACTGACCAGAAACACACGAACACACACTATCATGCAATCTCTCCCGCGCCCGCAACACTTCAACCATGTTCACGGTTTTCCTCTCAAAATGTGCAATTTTTTAATTCCATTTTGCCGCTGTTTTATGTCATTTTGTCGATCTTTTTTCTTCTCGCTCGCTCGGTCCATTTCGCGTCCATTTCAAATGTTGGCCTTTCAAATCAGGGCACATCCGCTAATACCATCGAAAACTCATCGGCGAATCCTCAGTCCCCACCCACCACGCATCACTTTTTGGTGGCAGTCTGCCCTAGGCGTTGGTCGTTGTTTCATAGTGCTTTCAAGTGCAAATTGAAACGATCAACATTGCATAAAAGCTCCAGCACTTGTTGACCGTCGCCGGAAAGTATCTTCCCTACATTCCCTCTACTCCTGTCGGATATCTCGCTCTCCTTCTTTCTCCTTCTATTTTTCTCTCTTTCTCTTTCACTTTGTCACAGCAGTAAGTTGGCCTTGCTGGTGAGTGCATTTTGATCTTGGACGGAATAAACGATACCAAACGCTGATAGAAGGGAGTGAGGGTAAAAGAGGTGCAAAGAGGAACGCAGCAAATGTGTCAAAAAATTTAACAAATCTCCGTAAACGCTTGTCCTGGGTGGAGAAGTGGTCTATGCAAACATGAAGATGTATCTGGCAGTGTAAGATTTTTCCATTTGTTGATATTTCGAACACTTTCAATCTTTCTAAGATTAGCTTGGATTGTTGATATAAAGTTTTTGCTTGCTAAGTCTTCTTGCAATTCAATATTCTTCTCTTCAAACGGCTTCGTACACATAATTACACTTTTCCCTCAATACCCGTCAAACATGGGGTATTACATAAATCAGTGCGTACATGGTTCGTGGTAGCGGAGGGTTTAACACTTGCGTATGGAATACTTAGCTATCTAAACGCCTATAAATATGGGTAATTGGTAATATTTTTTAAGAAAACTAAACCCGCAAGTGAAATATGAGATAATTGAAGGCTTTCTCTGGTTTTAAATCCAGGCAACAGCTCAGCGTTGACTGATCCACGTATCTATTTTTTTGTTCCGCTTTAAGAAATCGTATTACGGACACCACTCCATGGGGAAAACTTTAATGTTTATGCCTTCGTGCGCAAGACGAAGGAGCCACACAAATTCTATGACAATTGAGAACTTTCGTATCATATTACGCTTCTTGTCGATTTGTTGGCAAGGAACAAGCGTTTATCAGAGCGATCCGTTGCTTCTGCAAAGGAAGTAGTTTTAGAAGCCAGTTTAGAAGGTCCACCATCAACAAAAGTTTTCGGAGAACTCAACACATCGTATTCGATCCTTCCAGAAAATTCCTAGCAGAAGGATTGTTTTGTGACCAAAATGCATTATTGTTTCTTCAAACCATCTATATTTTCCGCTTATTTAAACGTTTTGGGTGTTTCTTCCAAACTCGGCTTTTTCTGACTGCCTGACACCAATAAGGTTGTGTGGTAATCCGTTAATTAATGGTGCATTTCAAAATCGCTAATAATAATGCTGGAATTGATGGTAGACCGAGGATTTTTTTACCAAATGGGACGTTTCACCATCACAAACTTAAACGCCGACACTTAAAAATATGTTTTGTGAATGTAGATGACATGCAAACAAGACGGAGAGGACGCAAAAAGGAAGACTAGTGTAAAGCGCAATAGGCACTAAGCGAATCAATTAACGAAGTGCCAAAAATTGGTGTGAGGATTATTTATTTATATTATACCGATCTCCTGGCTCATTAGGTTCATGTAGATGGATCGAAAAATTCGAAAGCGATGGTGGCCTTCTTCAGCACTGAAAAGTAAATTATGAAGCAGTAAGTTATAGTCGTACGTTGAACCAACGAATTTAGAAAACATGAAGCTTGACACAAACAATTTAATGGAGTGACGTTTAAAAAAGCATAACAAGGAAGGAAGCACAGAGTGACGATCTTTCGTTTCCACCTTGGAGGAAAAAAGTGCCAAAAGTAATCTTCTGATTTGTTGTATACTTTTTCACCGTAGCAACATATTTATGAAAGATAAGAAAACTACTCACAAATAAAGCTCCACATTTGTTTTTTCACATCTTGATGTTACTTAGTGTTTCAATTTTTGTGATTCACTACGCTTAATGTCTGGACGATGATTTTAAAATGCAAACATTCTTAGCTTAGATAATCGGATGGAATGAAGAGTGAACTACATTCTTACGAATGTAGATGTTTTTTTTGTTCTCGCTCTCGCTCCACCATGATAGGACTGATTCAGTTTTATGTTATCTACTTGTTGATAAATACAAAATATCCAAACAAAACGAAATGAGAATGAAGTGAGATGAAAAAGAGGTAAAGCAAAAGGGGTTCCTCTACACCATACCCAGAAGATAATCCTAAGGCGAAAGCGTGATGAAAAGGAGAGTGAGAAAATGAAAATATGGCTGCTTCCATGGGTTCAGAACTGATAGGGAAACCACTAAATATATAATGCTTGCTTGTCCGTTTCGAAAGAAGCGTGGATAGCATAACGCATACAGACACACACACACAAAACCTCCCATACGCATTAAACATCACGAGAACATCAAATATTTGGATAAATTTACATCAGAACGCACAAGACGAAACGTACCCAAGTAAAGAAGTGGGTTAAATCTTTGGAAGTCGCGAGACGCGCAAATGGATTACGCCAACATTTGGCGAAAATCTCGGCAAGATCTACGGAATCCATATGTTGTGGATTCCTTTTCAGCCATTGCTGTCTCCCTTTCGTAAAACTGTCGCTGTGATGGTCCTGTTAATCGAAGTGGAAAAGTTTTCAGCAGATTAAAATACTTCTTCAAAAAATATGCTAGCTGAGTGATGAAAATTGCAGCTTGTCCCAATTCTTGTCAAAGTAAACCGATGTGTGAGAAATGTGCGTAAAAAACAAAGAATTGCTAAGAATTATTTTTAAATCGGCATCTCGTTTTTAGCAGCTGCACAAACACCGAAATAATGGAATTTCTATCCAATCGAAGCACTTAACAGGCAAAACTTTAAATGTGTGAAAATAACAAATAATAAAAAACCGTTTCACATCGCGCTCTTAATTCGTGCTAATAACATCATCACATTGTTGCAACTAAAATTTTCCAACTTAAAAATCTTTATTTTAGCCTTTATTCTCTAGTTTAATAATTTAGTATATACCGCGGTTCAGTTATGATGCATAGAGAGCGAAAAACATAGCAGAAACCAGTGGAAGATCCTTGTAGCAATAGATGTTCTATATTTACTATATTTTTTATTGTATAAGAATTTAACCTCACACCGCCTCCCTGTACATTTAAGATACTCCTGAGCAAGCAACTGAAGGACTCTAAGCGTAAACGTATATTGTATTGTTTTTCTAGTGATAAGAATATCGAACAAAAGCATTCAGATACACACACATACATTGTTTTGTATATGTAAAACAAATAAACCTATACAAAATAGGTGCTCCTCTGACGAAGTAGGGGCAGTTAAACGTAAAATCAAACCTTAAGGAGCAAACAATCAAATTAACTACTAGCGGGAAAAATAGAAGCTAATGTTGGGCAACGCAACATGCGAGTAAGCAATGCATCTTCCAGTAGGTAGTGAAATTAAACTAAGTTAAAAAAAGGGTTAAGTTTTTACAAAGATGAAGAAAAACCCCAGCATCGTGTTGAAACACGTGAGTAAAAAATCATTGTAAATAAAGAGTTTAAATAATACCTTTTGAAAATCTAATTGACTTATGTTTTATACTTCATACTCCAAAAGAAACCAATGGGATTGACGCAACGGGACATAATATTTCATATTCATTTAATTTTCATTTCAGCAGCAATAAAAACCAGTTTTTTTTTATATTCTACGAACAGGAGAAGAACGAGTGAACTTGTGCTGGCTTTACCAAAACCAACCAAAACCAAGGCAACAATTTCTTTCCCTCACAGCGACATTAAATTTATGTTTTTATTGTATGATTCATAATTCATATGACATCATGGCATTTACTGGTACCGCATCGTTATTAGTTTATGGATGGATGGTCGCCAATGGTCCTTTTGTTGAACAGGTTCATCTCACATGTTGTTTGGATCCTTCAGGGGAATCGTAATTAAACATTCTCATCTATTTCAATTGTACTTTCAAAATAACCTCTTGTGATCTAGTCCCTCCTGTGTTACATAAGGTAAGATGAGGCTAGCCAGCGCTCGATCTGGGAAAATGCCATATTACCTCTATAAAACAGCAAACAGGTATAAAAGGTTTTAATGCTGGAAACAGTGCTCTTTTCTACTTAACTACCTAAGATGGCCTGACGCTTCCAGGACCAACACTTCGAAAGAACTTACTGTTGCCCACATTATCCGAAATGAATACGAAAGTTAGGAAAGGGGCATATCCGGAATGAGTCGTAAACATTGTTCGAATTTGATGGAATTTTAATATTATTGTACGCTGTAAAACCATTTTACAACGCATCCGTTTTCGTATTAACCATTTCCTGCTCTCAAGCCTCTCATTTAAATGTATGCCTTCCTTTTTTTGCACAAGTACGATGCAACTGTGATGATCTTTGAATATCCTGGTTGAGTATATTTTATTTTATTTCCTCATTGTACGGAAATGTTTGCCCCTTAAAATGATTTGACTTAGCTAATTGACCGGGTAGTGAGACCATGACTGAGATTCCGGGACCGAATCCCTTCTGAACTGCTCTTTCTATCATTAGTCTTTCAGGCCCGACTGAGTTTATTCATTCTGCCGTTGACCTTTTACTTTTGACATTGCTTTTTGGAACGTTTGTCAATCAAATGTAATTCAATGACAATTCAAAAACCTCCTTATGGTTGTAGGGCATACACGCGTGATGGAAGAAAGTCTTAAGGATATTATCTAGTTTTTTAGGAAAGTAGCCAAACGCGACCAAGAAGTACATTTTTATGTACAACGATTAATTCAACCTGTCTTTCTAGAGAAGTTTAATTGCATAGAAGATTCAGGAGATGACAAGTTTTGGTCGTGTTTCTCTAATTGAATTTGTGTGCATAGCAGATCAATTCCAAGCGTGTACACGACAAACAAACAAAATTAATCACGCACGCACCCCCGGAGAAGGATTAGTAGCGCGTTCATGTTTCTGATGATATTCTCCATCTCACGCGACGTGATTAGAAATCCCGAACGTCATTCATCTCTTTGTGAATTTCTAAACTGGCGTAAGTTTTCTTGCGTAGGTGGGGTTTCATTGAAACTGACGTATTTCAGTGCGTGTTTGTCTGCCGTGTGCATTTAAGATTACTATAACTTAACGATGACTTTAATAAGAAAACACTCATGGCACGTCCATTAACCAAAGGTCGCCATGGGAAATATTGACATACCCTCCTTCTTAGATATCCGGCAACTTAACCTGTTCTTCAATACTTCTTTTTTAATCGATGAACATCTTCTCGTTTACCTTAAAACTACTGTTGTTGCTTCATTGCTATATATCTTAATGTTGATGAATTTTGTCTTCATGATTCTCAACGAATCATGAATAAAATGTTAAGGCATGGTCTCAGAATATCTACGTTTTCTACCCAAGATCATAAGAAAACATGCTATTCAACTAGAACTTAAAAGGTACTGCTGAAAGTAATATAATTATTCTAACCCTTAATTTCGAAAACATTTGAATTAAATTTCTTATTTTGAAGGTTCAAGGGTAATAGTCTAGTTCAAGCGAAGCACGCTTGTGAAATGCGCTTCCGCAAATCACCTAAAACTTCGACGCAGTACTATGAAGTCGTACTCCTACTGCACATATATCTCCGGTCATACAGTTTTGAAGAATTAATGATAGTTTGTAATAAATTCTTTTAAGTTGTCATAAATATTGTATGCATACTAATGATCGAATTATTTAATCGAAAACATGGAGAAGCTTAGAGAACGAAGTTCATCACGCGAAAATATGTTATTTGCACGCTTTTAAGAAAAACAACACCGAAGCAACTCGAGATTTTAATTTTAAAAGTCCGCTTTATCCTGAATACCACAAGACTCTCTAAAAATAGTCCAAAGTCGTCATCGAAGTGCAAATAATGGCTGTGTGTTGAGGCGTGCGAAGAAAGTTACTTGGTCCCGAGGCTATGTTAAAACCATTCTACTCACCGAGGTCAATGCCGTAGGGTGAAATGACAAGAACCGTTCGACAGGAAGCTCGCGCATTTATCTCATGAAAGGGCGGGCGAGCGGGAAATGGTGAATATTTTTTTAGCAAGCAGAAAAATTACGCCGATGGTTGCAAAAAGCCAGTCACTGGTTTCAAGGCGCAGCATGCCTTGGCTGCGCACTTCCCTGGTTCCGGTTTAGTATTTGAGAGCGGGGTGAACGGGTGTGTGCGTGGTAATGGTAATTCCATGGCTCTAGAACTGTTGCCTTGCTTATGGGAAGCATTTACGATCGAGAATGGAAACCCTTCTCGGCGCATCGTTCACTGGACGGAAACACTTTCATGACAATAAGTGCTAGTAAATTGCTCAGCAAAGCATTTATATACTTAAGTTCGAAGGAGTTTGTGGGTTTGTTAAAGTTCTACAAAAACAAAAGCGTCCAATCGGTTAGACTAACACAAAACGACTAAACATTTATTCAAGGGTTAAACCGCATTAGGCGAATGAGATTGCGCGTGATGTGCTTGTTGTGGAAAAATGGCTAGAGACATAGAATGCAATTGAAGTGGAAGCTGAAGTGGTCGTATCGTTTAACTCATTACCCCTTAGGTCGGCAATGGTTCCCTTTAGCATAGACCAAGAACGGTAAACTAAAAGCACACGCATTGTATTGGTCAGTAGTACGCAAGACACATGTGTTTCTATATGTGAGGTGGATGTTGGAAGCGGAGCCAACTTAGGCTGCAAATATTTTAATGTAACCATTCCAGCGAAGCACGTGAGATGAGCACAAAACGGTGTATCTCCTCATTTTGCTCTCACGCTGTCTTTTCTTTTTCCTCCTTCTAGCAACAGAAACCTGGCACGTTGAGAACTGCATTGCGTCACGTAGCGCCAGCCATGTCGTTGGTAAAAAATTGCATGTTTACTCGCCCAGCGCGTACAGTGACAGTGACCTTTTTCTCGATCCTATGACAGGATGTATCGGATCACGCTTCACATCGAACAAGACTTTGCTCTTCGCGGCCCAAGCATGATCGTTTCCGGTAGGTCCAACAGGCTACGGGGCAACGTTTTACGACCATCTTAATCCGACAGCACTAAACGAGGTCCATTAAAAGTTTGAGGTATCTGGTGATCTCGTTCTTTACAAGCCAGACCCGATCAGAATCCACAAAACCGGAAGCATACTAGCACGAGAGCATGCTCGTGGCGCGCGTGTACACGATGAAATATGTCCAACGCAATCGTGTTACGCTTTCGCTGTTCCTTACGTAAAAGAGGATCAGAAAAGGGACAGCATGCAAATCGGATGATAAACTCGGGACTGCTGGCATAAAAACCTAACCCCCAATGCGCTACTCATCATAGGAGTTTCAAACCAGGGCCAGCAAAAGGTACATAAATTATGCTCCAAACGAACGAAATTGGATAAAATTAACTCGCATAGCGCGAATCAAAAGTGGATGGTCTCCCTGATGGCGATGGTGAGAGAACAACATGGGACCAAAAATTTGGTGATTCACTAACGAAAAGTGTACCGTAGGCGACGGGCGAGCATCATCAGCGAAGGGCCGTCGTAAAAAGCGTACCAAAATCTTATCGAAATAACGACGCGAACTACACAACGCATCCAGAACTACCACCGTTAGAACAGCACTTCGTTCGGATACGCATCGGAAAAAGAAAGACTGACTGAAAGCGAGACAGGGAGCTCGGTGGCCGTAAAATTTAATTGTGTCCATCAGCATTAATTAAATTAAACACACATGCATGCTCCACTCGAATGTTTTCGAAAACCTGAGCCACACCAAAACATAGCCCTTACCGGAGGGCAACTTTCTCTCTCTAAATCCAATATCTTTCTTTCACTCACATGCTCACGCTTTCCATCTCCTACACAATCTCTAGAGATACTGCTCTAATGACTCGTGTCCTGATGACACCGAAACCGACCTTTGAGTCAGGCACGTCCTATGCCCTTTCATTCGAATGTTCACGTGTGTGTGTATGGTACGTTAGAGGAAGCGAACGCACGATTGTGAACGTGCTTTTGCCATCGGGACGGAGAATGAAAAACAGTAGTTTGGTTTTATCCCAAATTGGCCAGAGGTCATAAAATTTTCCCTTGCCCACCGGCCTTTCGATGCACTTGGTGTGTGATTCGGTTGGACGGAGAGGATGTTACGGGACTTTCTAGAACCAAGATGGAGGATCTGGGCTTGGGCTGCCACGTCCTGTTTTGGCGGAATGTCAATCCTGATGGTCAATCCCGATATTCCGAAGGCCTCACGCAGTAGTCATAGCTTCCAACACGAGAGCCACGAGATTTATAATCAATTTCCAAGAGCGACTGACATCGTGCTGCCATCAAGCTACCGTTCTTCGAGTGGGCCGGTCGAACCAGCCAAAATGTTCATGCTTTTTGTTTTTGCAGGTTCTTCAATTTGCTACAGTTAGAGTTTGATGAACGATATTATCTATCCGCTTGTTTTCTCCCCAATTGTGACAACCACCTAAGGGGTGCTTTGGGGCAAACGGGCGAAACTAGATGAAATTAAATTTCAACCTCACTCCTATCCTTGAGCAGATGAAAATACGAACAAAATAAGTTGGGGATGGGAAGATGCTTCAAAGTAGAACCTGAGTAATTCATTAAAAATTTATTGTTCATTTTCATTTTCCCTAAACGGTGGAAAGTTTTATGAAAACCCGCAAATTACTGTCACATATAAAACAAACCTCGAGTATTTTTTCCATCGCTGCCTTCTTTGATCTTAACTTCCGAAAGCCAGTTTCGGTTCGGTTGGCACGAGCCCGCGGGACTGCAAAATGGTAAAATGGAAAAACACACCCCCTGTAATAAGGACATCAACACATAGTTAATTCTTCAAAAAGGTTGTCGGATTTAGAGCCTGAATCGCTCGGCATTCCCTGTTTTAATGCCCGAAACATTATCTTGCCACAACAACCTCCCACGCCACTCTCCTCTCCTTTCCATGCTTCCAGCTTCGTCATCTCTTCTTCAGTCTGACGTTTACAATAGCCTTCCATTTTCTCGCTTTGGCAGAGCTTCTTTTTTTCATTCCATTTTCCACGGTACAGATTAGGTTTCTTCTCCCGCTGAGGTCGCGCAAAACCCTCCACTCTCGAGGCTCCCCAGCCCTTTCTTTCTCACCTTGCCATGGTCTGCTCTGCAAAGCAAATGTTCGACGCCTCGTTTGTTCGATTTCTTGGCTTCTTTTTAATTCTTCGCCAGGCTCTCCCCGGTTGCCAGTCGATGATGTTACCCCCTTCGCGCCTATGATCTGTACTGCGAAAAGGCAAACGAGATAAACCATGGGAAAGGGCGAGTGCAGGGCGAGAAAGCAAAACAAAAACTATGCTCAACCAAACACGAATGAGCCGAGAATGGTCATAGGGGGGAAATAATAATAATACGAACCATCGAACCAGGCCCGTGAGGTTCCATCGATGGAAAAGCAAACTCCCCGGGGAAAAGTGGACTGGCGGCAGCGAAGGAATTTTCGTCCATTTCGAAACGGGGCGGAAGGTGAGAACAAGGAAGAACCCTCTCCGGACCCCTAACAGCTCTCGAACTAACGGGGAGATTCCTGTGCGTTGAGGCCAGCAGTGTGTGCATATGTGTATGTGTATGCTCTTACAATTCTAGTATCGAAGGCTCGGTGCGATTTCAGGCTGTGGTGTGCTCCGAAGCCCGACGTGGGACAGGAAAGGCTTGAGGATGCTCAACGTTCTTGTAACAGGCTAACGAGCCTCGGAAACCTTTCGCTAACAACGTACTGGAGTAACAGCAAATGGACAGAATTTTCTCGTCTCGCTTTCGGACCTACGGTTGGACCATTGGGTACGACAAGAAAACGGCGATGGGCACCAGCCCACCAATACAGCCACAACGGAGACGGACAAGACAGAAGCAATATCGAAAACTCCACGCCTCAGCCCACCAAGAAGCTTTCCCGTAGCGCGTTCGCGTTCTCCACGCTATGTTGCGTCCTCTTCCTTCCAACCTGTCCATACTCACTATCTGTCGCTTGAATCACTTTTCGGCGCGGACCCTGTCGCGATCACCTGATCGCACTCCTTGGGCCACTGCTACCCCGCCAACACCAGGAGACCACCAACCGTCTCGGGACTTGGCCGCGATCGTTTGCGGTCCTGGGCAGCCGCAGCACCAGCAGCAGTTTTCGAGTGCCTATAATCATATTCTTATTAGGCAGAAAACTTTTCGTTGCTTTTGCTTCCTCCTTCTTCGGATTGACAGAAGCAATATCGAAAACTCCACGCCTCAGCCCACCAAGAAGCTTTCCCGTAGCGCGTTCGCGTTCTCCACGCTATGTTGCGTCCTCTTCCTTCCAACCTGTCCATACTCACTATCTGTCGCTTGAATCACTTTTCGGCGCGGACCCTGTCGCGATCACCTGATCGCACTCCTTGGGCCACTGCTACCCCGCCAACACCAGGAGACCACCAACCGTCTCGGGACTTGGCCGCGATCGTTTGCGGTCCTGGGCAGCCGCAGCACCAGCAGCAGTTTTCGAGTGCCTATAATCATATTCTTATTAGGCAGAAAACTTTTCGTTGCTTTTGCTTCCTCCTTCTTCGGATTCTTGCTAAACCTGTGCCTTTCTACGCCCGTTCCTCGCTTTTGGGCTCCCTTCTCCTCCTCCTATTCAGTATGTCTTCCATCTTTCGTTCTTCGCCGTTCTCGTCGTTTACCTTTCCCATTTTCTTTTCAACATTTCGTGCCTACACTTCATTCTAGTGCTGGTTTTGGTGGCTTCCTTTTTTATTTTCTCATTTCGCTTTATCCCCACTAATTCGTTTCTTGTTAAGTTCATCTCACGTCCAGGAGCGCGAGCGAACAGCGTGAGCAAAGAAAATGAAAGAGTAAAATAGCAGTAAAAAATATGAGGTTCAAGATATTCCAACCTGCGCCACGAGCTGAATGCCCAAGTGAAACGATCCCATCAGACAGGGGACGAAAGAAGTTTGTGGAAGGATGCAAGGACACGTCTTTTTATTTAGAAGTTGCAATGCAGCAAAGAAGAAACGCGATTTCTCTAAAGAAGAACAAAATAGAACAATTTGTGTGACATGCTTATGCGAAACAAATCTTCTTAAAAGCTCATTAATATCATATATTAATATCAAAAGAGAATCATTTGATGAACGCCATAAATAAGCATGTTCTACTAAATACTTGTTGCTGATTAAAGGCAACACCAGAAGCAACTAAACAAACGACTGTCACCCGCATCAGTTTTAATTTTTGACAAACTTGCAACGCGGAAAAATTGGTGATAAACTGGGGGGGAAAAAGTGTTACGATTTCAAGCATAAGTGAGGGAACGACGAACCCGAAAATGAACCGTCGAATTAGCAACAAAACAAAAAAGTACACCTTCCGAGTCTTTCAGTATTCTCGGCTTAAACGGAAAGTGAAGAGAAAAAAACAAGCAACAAGGTAAGGAAAAACGATCAGCATCCGTTCTTTCCTAGCTTGCTTCTACTTCTTTAGCTCCATAATCTTACTCCAACAGTCCACACACACACAAGCTCGAACACACCGCAATCTTCAGTCTGCCTATGTTTCCCTCCCACATCAGATATCACCCGCAGCGAAGGTGAGAAGAGTCGATAAGGGTCGATGAGCATAAGATTGTAACGATCGCAGGCACCAGTCAAAATACGTCTGTTCACGGGTCGCCGCTGTGATCGTGAAGCAGCCTCAGGTGAAACGCGGGTACTCGGCATCGTGGCCAAGACGTCGTCAAAGAAGAAACTTGCTTGGCGGTATGTTGAGCAGCAGTTGAGTCGATGGAAAGATGTGGTACGCATCTCCGACCGTCCACGGGGAACATGTGATGGTGTTAGTGGGTTGCCGTTGTTCGTACGTGCCATTCAATATTGACACGACCATCGAACGCAAGACGCGCGTGACGCTCCATGCGGGAATGTCGTTTGCACTTCCGTCCTCACAAGACTGAGTATCTCCGATGCTACTGGTTAAATAGGTGTATGGTGCGGACGTTTTCCATCTCATTCGACCTTGTTTCAGTATTCAATTAATGTCCTCACTAGAGTAAGGTAGAAACTTCTTAGCGAAGAATAACATTTATGTTGTGATTTTTTTTTTGTGATCTAACAATGGTGAATATAAGGTATATAATTGGAAGATTAATAATTACAAGTCTGACATTCTCAAGTTATAATTCAATGGACTAATGCGATGGAAATGATTGCACTTGCGTAACACAATTTCCCCATTGTTACAATTACCAACAAGATTAATAATTACAAGTCTGACATTCTCAAGTTATAATTCAATGGACTAATGCGATGGAATTTATGCACTTGCGTAACACAATTTCCCCATTGTTACAATTACCAACTATGACCATCGTGGGCACGGTATGTTGTCATAAATCCTACATTTTGCCGTATGTAAGTGTATCTTGTTACAGTATATATGTAAATTTTTACTTTGCCATTGTTGTTTTACATACATAATGAAATGGCTGACACTCGTGAGCACATCACTATTAACGCGTGTAAACCGCCAGTCACACTGATGGATCGTATCGAATCTGGGTTGGCGTTCCAAAAATGCGAATGTTACTTTCTGTCATTACTTCGACCTCCGCAGCAGGATGTTGCGTCCTCGCCTAAGGCTGCCAATCCCGCCAGAAGGTCCGTTTTTTATCGTCCCGAGCTCGCAAAATGAACGAAACACATAATAGACGTGCAAAACCCGATACAAAAATCCATCCCAAAGGCAGGATACGATGCCAATGGCATGGACATGTAGGACGAAGTAAAAAAAAAACTTATGCTTAACGCTCGCATAATCATTGAGTTGCCCTCGCCAGGGCTCCGGGTGCGAAGGAGCTGGCGAATGCGAGAAGACGAAAAAATGCAATAATCTAAACAAATATTCATTCGCTCGTTACCATAAGACGCTCGCGTTGACTCTAGCATGTGTTGGGTCTGGTGCCCGAGTTCCTGTCTGGCGTCATACCGACCACGACCAACACAAACAAAAGCGCCACACCAGGTCCACCGTGACAGATTCCGCCATTCGGAACAGAACGAAGCGACGTAAGAAGCAATCGTCATCCATACTGTTACCCTTGCTTCAAAGTTTCAGCACTTTTTTATGGAAATTTTAATTATATTTTCGAATCAATAAGCTGTACTCCAAATGTGGTAAACCGGAGGGACCTATAAAAAAAGCAGCAATAAAGTTTTATCGTTCAATCAACCGAAAGAAGAAGGATTGACTTTTATGACAAAAATCTTCTGATTCAAAAAACAAGTTTTTTAAATGTAAATCATCACCATAATTGAGCGTTAAACGCAACGCCCTGGTCGTTGGTGTGGTTTGGGTTGTATTAGAATCAACTTGCAGCAACAATGTGCGTATAATATAATTTTTATTGTTGACAGATCGACTTGAAATTTGCAAATTCTGATGTTTTGCACTTATTCTAATAAAATTGACAAACATCAAATACCTTGAGATCACTTGAGGTGCGGTGTATTCTACTGCAATTCTAGTAACATCATACTGTTTCATAATGATAAGGTTGTTTCGTGTCTCTCTGTTGATACTTTTCAGTAATAAATCTCATATTTTTCATCACGACTGTTTTCAATCTTTTCGCATTCCGCTTAAACGCAGCCCACGTTTCTTGCCCCTAAATATCCGCGCAAGCAGTGTACTCGAAAAACTGTGGAAAATGGGGCACTACGGGGAGTGAAAGGTAAGATTTTCGCTTAAAACCGCTCTCCCTGCTTCCCATAAAAACCCACCACATCAATTTACGCTTCCTCCCTCCATGAACTGATTTTGTTTACATATTTTGGTGGCGTGAAATAATAAAACTCGCTCAATCCTTTTCTTTATGATATTCCATCCCGGCTTGCGTCCTCATCGTCTTCTCCTCCTATATACATGCCAGATGATCTGCTGGAATTAGGAATCAACAGACGGTGCTTTCCTTCCGCTTGTTTGGCTTCCGACCGCTCGACCATGCGTTCATATTTTATACATTTTCCTTTAAATATTATTTTATTCCTCATCACTGCATACTCCTTTTTATCTTAAGTCGGCGATCCGCTGAGATCCATTCTTCTTCGACGCGTTAGAAATGTATAAAAAATCACAAAAAGAATTAAAAGATGCCCCAACCAATTTTGGAAGAATCGTTCGAATTTTGATGTTCTCGGAATGATTCATATGTTGAGCAATGACGCAACACTAGAGCATACCGAGCAGGATGCTGAGGACAAACTTATTTTAAGAAGTTGATATTTTACCATAGTGAGGGTCTTCTACTACTTTACTTATACATAATATCCACACCCCCAATGATAGGTGCTCGCAAGGGTGGAGTAGGAAGGTGTCTGAATGAGACCTAAAGTGGAAAAGGTCGCAAGATTAAGCGTCATGCCGAGGGCGTGCCGGCAGGAATCGCATTGAAAGTGTATCCCTAATGTATGGGACCAATGCAAGGAATATTGCATGCTGCTTTTTGTGCAGCCAAATCCAACGAAGCCCATCGCTGGTGGAATGGTATTTGGACACCCCACAAAAGCATCCCAGACATGCACGAGTCTTCAAAACCTTTGGGCAATCGACGATGTTCACAAGGCTTACAACAAAATATACCGACGTTCAATAATGATGTTGCAATTATCCGATCCTTTCGTACACCTTGTGAGGCTTTTTGCTGAACAATATCCTTTGTTTGCACTAAAAATGACCTGTGCGAATCTGAAATCCGAACGAAGAAACATGACTATGAGAAAAAGGTACAATATTTACCTTCAAACATTCTATACGACATCCTTTTCAAAATCTCTATGTACCACACGCTGGACCACACCAGCGATAGAATGTCATTGGAAAAGATATTTCCCGGAGAAAAGGGAACTCAATCTAAACCTGTACCTGTTCACAACAACAGGCTTGTCGAACGGACACGGGTGAAAACCGGATGTCCTTTGCGATTGTCTTCATCTACCGAGAGAAAACGAGGCCCATAAGCGTAACCATTTTTTGGGACTAATGCTGGAAAACTTAGGGTAGTATTATATATGCGCTTTCGGTAACCATGTATATAGTTTACATCTGTTCAATAGATTCTAATCATGAAGCTGCATACAAACCACACACCTGCAGCATGGTTCTCGTATCTGCCTTATCATCTCTTCGTACTTATCCAAAATAACGTAAACCTCACACGCAATATCACACAGCAGTGTAATATCAAATCATTCCATCAAACCACAGCATATTCTAACGTGGAAGCTAAATTGGAAGCGATTGTGAATGTAAAAGATTGACACGTTATTCCACCGGTGCGCTATTGTTCGAACATTTTCCCAACGAGCTTGTAGTCCAGGTAGGGCAGATACTTTTCCTGGTACTTTTCACACGTGAACCCAGCACGGACGAATTGCTTGAATCCAAGCTTTTTGCCACGTTTTCAATCACCATTGTGTGCGTTGACATATTTTTCGATCCTTGAAGTAATCCAGTAGTGAAAAAAGCTGCTGGTTTTTGGGGAATTTGTTAGCAGTGCATTCTATGAATATATTGGCAGATTACTCATCATAGAGGCCATGATGACAAAATCATAGAAGCTTTCTTCTCAAAGGGTATACGTTTTAAAAAATGTGTACAACTCGTTGTAGATAGCAAAAAGTGAAAAAATATGTTTTTGTAGATGTAGATTACGTAAAGCATCGTTCAGGCAGCGGTACAATATATTTTTGTCGTTCAAATATATTTATGACTGAACTCAACTCCTGTGGCGTATTTATTTTATATTTAAGAGCATCCGCAAGCGAAAAGTACTTTTCGAGCGTAGCCACGGCATTTCGAGAAAAATTGACACTACGATGAGATGTCAAAATCGCTAACTACGATGCCGTGTCACCGGCTAGTAACAAATATATTGAAAAAAAAAAATACAATATTTTATCTTTTTACTTGAAAACAAGGCAACTCATATGATAGAGATTAAAGCAAGACAAAGAAAAAATATTTCGGTTCATTTCGGTTATCCATGACATAGATATACTTAGATTTTCTGATAAATTTATGACGCGAACCATATGACCAAGAAACTTTAACCATCACTGCCATGATACGAGATGCTTCCAGGATATCCTTGGTGTCGGTGGAAGTAGTTTCGAATAGGGAGGCCTCAAGCAGTACATATCTTAAGCAAACTATCAAAAGTGACGTTTAAAGCATTTAGAAATGTGGAGCAACAAAAAGAAATGAAATTACTCATTCAAATTCAAATTAATTGAAGTAACCGAGACAAAGGAGAAAGATGAAACCTCCAAGCTAAAACTGTGTCGTTAAAGAAGATAAAGTGAGCTGAACATGCCGCTTCCCAGGTTTCAAGCAAGAACGAATGAATGACAGATGAAGGGGGGTATTGAACACTCACAACCATCGTTATATGCCCCTAAGAATTACGGGAATTAGCAAAAGCATGAGACTAAAATTAAACCCATGATAGGCTGTAAAAAAAGTTTTGTGCCGCATTCTACTTTACTTTACTTCATGAATCAGTGTTTAATTAAAGATTCAAAAATATATCGAAGTAGTAAATCTGCAATATCAAACATATGCTTTGCAATATTATTTTGTGTTACTGTTAATCTTTCCTCTCCAATAATACTTACACCCAAAGTCGCAGACAATTTTTAATGGTGTCAATACACTCAAATCATATCTAACAATAACCCATACAGATCTCTGAACCGTAGTACATAAATATAAAGCGTAGCATTTAAATTAAAAGCATTAAGCTTTGATCTCTTTCATTTCCAACAAAGCTCAAACATAATGCATCATAAACATATTTTTCTTCAAATTAAATACTAGCTTTAAATTTATCGAAGAAACCTCCGCAAAACTTGATGCACTGGAGCTATTTGAATTGAACTAGAATAATACCGTCTGTTACTATAGGTTGATTTTCGCCAAATAGTTGTCGTATTAATCAAATAGGTATGACATGTACAAAAATTATATTTCATTTTTTTTAATCGCATTGAAAAGACCTTAGGTTTATGAAACAGGAGATACATGCAACATTTCATGTTTTTGTATTTTTCGTCCTGACTGCATCCTGAATCGGGCAAACACAGGACCATTTCTCTCATGTTGTTTGCTCATGTTTGCTTCTTTATGTTCTTCCATGCCTTCCATCTGCACTCCAAAACTCAGATCGGTGCCAAATTTGGCCGACAGAATGGGCCATTCCAGCCGAAAGCATGTATAAATAGGCCAACACAAAATACAATCCTGTAGTCGTTCAGTAATTTAATGATGACAACGATGACTGAAGGAAATAATAACATAAAAAACTACAAAAAAAGTCTTCTCGCCAAAGTGCGCTCAACACGGATGAGTTAAAGCATCGCAAACAAAAACAAACAGTCATTATTAACACAAGCCAAGTGTCCAAAAGAAGTAGTGAGCCTGCAGAACGAGAAAACACACAAACAACTGAGCGATCGAATAAACGGAACCGGTTAAGAAAGAAATTGACGATCCGTAAAAGCATGGTATGCATCTCATGCGTGCTTAACCTGCTACATTGTGCAGTAACTTGCCGTAAGTTCTGCAGCGAACAATTTTGGAGTAGTCGAAAATTGAAAACGCGATGTCGAAGTATGAACAAGTTGCGAAGTTGACAATTGCATCGCCACGCTAAATAAAACGAATATGCACAAGTTTACGTGGTTAAGGGTGTTAACTTCAGAGTGCTGGCTTCTTTTCTACCAAAGGTGTTGTTTATTTATGTCAAAAATGTATAAGACTTGTCTCACCATAGAACAATGACCGATCTTGGTTAGTTAACTAAGTTAACGATATGAAATACACGCAGTTAACGATATGACAATTTAGATCGCTCTGCTAATATTTGTCAGTTCTAACATACCCTGCTTCTAGCATGGTTGATTTATACTAAAATCTTTGTATTCAACATCCATCACCGCCATCGACATGTACAGCATAAAAATTCCTCTTCTTATGTTACTGCCTAGTTGGTTCAACACGGTCCCAGCCCAATCACTAAAATTCCGATCAATTAAAAGCATCATTTTCGTCACCTCGGTAAGTGAAGGATTCTCCAACGAATAGAGGCCGTATCATCATCAACGTGCATTTGACTGGTTCCAGAGTCCGGGAGCAGTCTTCGGTTCAGTAGGTACACGGTTTGATCGTCACTGTTTCCGTACCTCCACTGACAGCGCTGTGCATTCCGCTTCGCTTTCCCCCGTTGCTCGTAGCATCTTGTCAACAACATCTTCCAGGGAAGGATTGACACGAAGCGATTAGTTCACCGTTTCAAGCCACAATGAGTCACGGGAAGACCGGAGACCACGCAAACCCTCCGGGAACACCAATCGTATTCGTTAGAACAGATGAGCAGGAAATTGAAATTGAAGGAAAAGTCCCGGCATACGTTGTCGTCGTAGTTACCTTCGCAGTCAGCTTCGTCATCTTTATGCGTCGCGTGTAGAGTCAAAAAAGGTGATCATTTGCGCATTGAAGAAACTAAAAGAACCGTTCTACATTTCTCAGCTACTTCACGTTAACACCTCTCCGATCAAGGCCACTGTTTGATGGTTAATTTCAAGAGGGCCAGTATAAGCCACTGATGTAAACCGTGACCAATAGTTTAATGCCTTCCATTCCCACTAACGTTCCAAACGCTCGAAGACGGACTTCATTTAGCTGGGAGTCGTCTGCTTCATGCTAAATAAAGTAACACTCCGGGTGCTAACATGCGGAATTAAAACGGGAGCTGACACGAACAGGGCACAGTTTCTTTGCTTTTTTACCTACTTGAAGCTAGTCTTGCACTTGTTTGGTTCGATAGAACGTCTGAAAAAGGTGAGAACTTTTTCATTCCATCATCTGCCTTCCTTCTTGAAACGCCGTAATTAATTTCTCTTCACTAAGTGTAGGTACAGATCCATGTCTAGTCCGCTTTGGAGTCAACTGTGAGTTAACTGTGAGTTAAAGACGTTCCTGAAGATTATGGAAAAACAGCATCTTCCTGCTGCTCTTGTAAAACTTAATAGGTCAGAGCTACAACATATCACTTCCATAAAAACAAATGAACGACGGACTGGACGCTCACACACATTGTTTAGGATGACGTACTTCAAATCTCGTCAATCAGTGTCGGCGCGTTCTGATTTGTAGAATTAAAAAGTTCCAGTCCTGCCTTTAACGACCATGAACGGCCACCGTTTCAGGAAAATTTTAACCAATCGGGAAATAAGGTCTCATCGATTAAGGTAGCAGGTCAAGCCAAAAATAAAAAGGGTTTGCAAAAACTGTCAAATTTTTCATCAATCGGAACAGCCTTCGATGTTGCTCGAGAAAATCAGAAGCTGGTAGAAGTTGTGTTTTCGAAAAAAAAGAATCAAAATACTGTGCAATAGCTACTTCGAAAACGTAGCAATTTTATTCTTCATTCCAAAACTAACATTCAGGGTAAATGAGATTGAAGACAATGGCATGAATTGCAGAGCAAGGAAGTTGCCATGACCACAAAAATGAAACGATAGCAAGTTTGGTCGGAAATAGTTTTCTGGGGTTCACAGCAACTTCCCAAACTCGTGCTTACCGTGAATTCTTCAGCCTACGTATTATTTAGAGATGCTTGCTTTCCATGAACATGCATAAATTAGAAAAAAACATGAACTAATAAAACTGTCGTAATAACCCTATCCATTAGCATACAGGCGGAAGATGGAATAATTCGAGTTAGAGATCAAGATGCACTAAACGAACGAACTGGTCGGTTTTGTACATCAGCAGGATACCGCTCGTAAGTCAACCATTTAGGCACCCCAAATGTAACCCTCTATCTGCTTCCAACCCTCCTCATTTGTGGTTTACCAGAAACTTGTCGAGAACACAAAGTTCTTCTCTTCCATGCTCAGGAAAACAATGAATAAGAAGTCCTGGTTCGATACAGACGGAGAAGTTTACAGTCTAATCAATTGTCTAAACCTAGGAGAAGTACATTACATTGCAGATTATGCACTTGGCATTGTCCTTCCCCTTAGGCAGCAATTGTGGTATTCACTCCTTTCAGGACAAACTATTTCTAACAAAAAACATGCTTCGAACATATTCGTGTGTGAAAAATTACGATATATATGTGTATTTGTTTGTTTGTATCGTGAACTTAATTTTTGACAATATTTTGAAAGTTCTTAATCGAGTCTATTATATAGGGTTTTGGTGGAAAAGGAAACGAAACAGAAACAACGAAAGTCAAGTCGCTCGTTGCGTTGACGGAGAGGAAACATAATTTATCCCGAAAAACGGGTCAAATTAATGTAGGGGAGAACACAAAGAATCTATTAAAAATAGGCTGCCTGGTGAAGAGCAGAAGTAGAGAAATCTACGTCCGAAATTGACCATTAAACAAACGATCCTAGCTATACGGGGACATGTTTCGAGTGGTACCAAACACCGTGAACACGCAGCAAAACGAGGCTGAGAAAATTTGAAACCTCATTCTTAAAAATTATGTTTGGCCCAGCCAGGAGAGGCTCATCACGGTACCGATCGTCGACCCGTCCCGTCAAGATTTCGGTGGGATAGAAGATCCTGAAGATCGTACTCCGATAGGACTCGTTGATCTTTCGGTGTTCTTCTGCTGAGTTCAGCCACCCCTTCTCCGTCATCCCTTTTCGAAAACGAAGCGCATACCGAAGGTAAAATAAAACACTCAACTTGGTAAGGCTGTTTACACGATCATCATCGCGATGCGCTAGACCCGTTACGGGGAGCCTCTTGGATGGTTTTGGAGCCTCAGCACCCCAGCCCTGTGGTGGTCTAGCCGAGCCTGAAATAGCAGACATATGAAGAGTATGAGAGGTGGACGGGTGCGCATGAACGGTGAAGTCATTAACAATCAAACATTATTTGACTTCGGTTCCAGCCTCCCATGGGCAGGTCGAAGGTGCGACGGAGGTGGAGATCTCGAAGCCGTTGCTCGGCCTAAAGTAACCTCATCATTTCACTTGACTCATCGACTTGAGGTCGAGGGCCGTTACGCTGACAAACCGAGGATAGAGTTGCGGTTTAGCAAGGGGAAATGAGCGGCCGATGTTGTCAATCAACATATAAGGAGAAACCGGTAAAGGTTAAAAAAGCATAACTATTCGATATGCTCAGCAGACAAAAATACAAAAGCATCAAAAACAAAGTTGTTACTATTTGCTTATCATTCCGTTGTTGCGTAGAAAACATGAATGTACATATTTGAATACATATTCATATTTTGTTGTGTTTTCAAAAAACAGAATCAATACGTAATAATCAATAAATAAAATTCTACGTGTGACGTGGTGTTTCCAGTCGCTACCGTTGCGCCATGGCCGCCGCTCAGCAAAACTAACAAATGAGTTTAATGTTTAAATGATCTCTAAGCAAGCACCTACTAAGTGCAGAGGCGGATAAGGCGTTATAAGGGCCCCAAGCAGCTATGAGTTTAAGGCTCAAAAAACATCAAATACATTCAACATTCAATTTTAAATTTCAAGATTTATTAAATTTCAAATTAAATTAAACCACACATTTTTAGTAAGGAACGAATTTAAATTAGCATATAATCTCCTCAATGCTATTTAATTGAAAAGTATTCATTACCAAAAGACTGATATGCAAAGCCCAATTTTTGCGAAACCATCAATAGCTTTTCAAAAGAATCATTTTCTACGAATAGCATTTTTTACAAATAGCAATTAATATATAATTTTCTCAATGCTATTCAATTGAAAAAATTTTATTACCAAAGGCTGATATGCAAAGCCCAATTTTTTCGAAGCCATCAATAACTTTTCAATAGAACCATTTCCTACAAATAGCACCTCTGACTAAGTGTATTTGTTTTGGACAGGATTGTAGGCGCTCCGAACGAGAATACATAAACTAACTGAAAAATAGTATTTGGCATACCAGGTTTCCTGGGACCACGACCTATAATGTTTTACTCTCTTTACTGTCGCTTAAGAGTATTCAGATTTTCGTAGCCAGCGAGAGCCGTTTGGCGAACAAAAATACTAAGCAGTGGAAAACCACAGAGGATTGCGTGACAGAAAAACACCGGACCAATCCAACCTATGGCGAGCTTCCTCCTCCACTTTCTCCGAGCGCGATTCGACATCACAATCGGAGACGATCGAAATCAAACGATTAACGAGGATCATCGGATGGATGCTGGGGAACGACACTTAACTGACGCGCGCAAGCTGGACGCCATCAGAACCCAAAACCATTATAAACTGAGCAATTGACCTTGAATATTTGAAGCCTCTTTTTCCTTCCATCTCCATTCAAACGTTATTCTCCATCTCTATTGCGCTCCGAACTTAATCTTAATAGATTACTATTCACCCTCGCCCTTCTGCAAGTGGCATAATGGGCAGAGTGTCAGAGTTGGGGAGGTTCGAAGCACTGAAATAAAGCACCCAGCTATTGAAATATCGCTATATGAAATGGTATATTTCTTGGCATGTTTTTGTGTACACAAAACCAAATATCTTCGAGAAAAAGGAACTCAAATAAAAATCGAACAAGGGAATTGGAGAGAAATACCACGTAAAAACACACGCACGCACACACATACAGAGTAACGATGAGCAGCAATGATCTGAGTTTCCGATGAATCCCCCCAGACAAAATTGTTTTCAAAAAAAACCAATGTAAACTAAAAATGCTGATTATTCCAAAAAACCCAATGTAAACTAAAAATGGTGACTAAAAATTTGCACGTTGTTCCTGACGTATGTAAAAAATATGTAGTAAAGTAAAGAACTCGAGAAGTAAACAAGCAGAGTCTAAGACTTTCTGGTAGTTTGGAACGCGAGAATGGTAAAGACACACGCAGAAACAGAGAAAACAGAGAGCCAAACGAGAACGTGATCCACACGAACAGGCTAAGAAGAAAAATCAAAGAAGCGAGTGTACGAACGAACCTCAGCATAAACGAGATATAAATTTATTATTGTTTCTTACGCGAGCCCGTTCTTATTCTTATCGCTAGTCTCGTCCCTCCCACTGTCCCACACCTTTTGTAGGAACCATCTGCATCCTTACCTTCCTTTCTTCCACAGATCTTACCAATCGCTTGCTCTGTTTGGTTAATTCTGCGATCGTAAAAAACCACGCCGTCCACCTACCAAATCCCTGCCTCCTCATGATTTAACCCATTCCGTGGAACTGTGTCGTGTCGTCCGTTCGAGTGCCGTATTTTGTGGCCTCTCGACATCCTCTACTCACCAGGCTTCACCATATGTCCAGCAGGACAGATACAAAAAATTGAAAACAGGACTACTGCTTCGGAATCACATTTGGGAACGCCAGCCATCTCAAGATGCCCAGAACGTGACAAGTTTATATGGGTGTGTGTGTCTTTTTTCGAACGAGACGATAGGCAGCATAGAATATGAATCTTCTCTTAACACCGTTTAGAAGGCGACAAATTATGGCGCGCCTTGTATAACTAAAATATGATTATTTTTCCTTATTCAAAAATGTAGGATTCCGATACCACATGCATTGAGCATTTTAAGCACTAACTTATCTCCTCTTTTAACTACATAAGCAAATTCACGTATCATTACACTGCTCTGTACGGATAAAGCCCGTTTAAAAATATATTTTTGTTAATTCTAGTGTGAGCAAAAAACAAAAGACAACAGACAACTGAAACAGAAGACAACATTGAATAACAGTAACAAACCTCAGCCTTTTTTGTGTTAAGAATTTCCAACCCCTTAAGCGAGCAGATTTAAATATCTAACACCTCTACCAATCCATTTGCTGTTGCCTATCTCTTTACGACACACCCTCATAATTTCATACGCGTCAAGCAACATACAGCCAATAGCATGAACGTGCATTGTGTCGAAACACACCCATAGTCTGTATAGTGTTGAATTTCATTCCGTCCCGCCATGTGCAGAGAAAGTGAAGACAGAATGCTTAATTTATTCTAATCAGATCTATTATTATGTGGTCTAAGGGTAGCACATTAAAACATCGTAGTCTGTTAAGAGAAAACCTCTTTTTTGTTGTTGTTTGAAACAACAGTATATATGAGGTCCAGTATGTATGAAAAGATTTATGTTTTGGAGCAAATAAAAGGATTGATCCAGAATCAATTATTTATCGAAAAAAATTCATTAAAGTCGTGGAAGTTAAAATAATTTTCTTACCAATGCCTGATCGTCTCAAACACAAGCTCAAACAAGCTTCTAAAATGGGTAATCAGACCCTGAAAAATATGCAACAAAACATTCCTGAAACGATTCTTTCTTCTCGAAAAACTTGAATTGTAAAAATAGAGTCGACCGCAGTTGAAGTTATTTAAATTTGCATAACGTAGAATGCCTCTCAATATCCATCCTGCTACATCTAAGGAAACGGGCGAGAGCACCAAAGAAGAAATATAAAAACAAATCAAAAGAAATCCGACCACAAACCTGTTCAAACCATTTTTTATAATATCCTAGCATCTCTCAGTATTTTCACTACTATTCTCAACTATAAAGTTAAGGGGTTAAGTATCAACCAACTAGGCTAATTCCTTTCTTTTTCCATTTTCGTTGTCTTCGCCTCTGATGGTAAGCTGTTTCACGTTAAATTACCGTTTCGGGAGTGTTTATCGTTTGTTTTGCATGCTTTTTTCGACGTTTCCCTTACACAACCCTTTTTTTCTATCCAGTGTCTTGCCGATGAATTCCGCGAGCTGAACCAGAGAGGCTAAGGCGTTCGCCTTCTTCCGCTAGATTATGTCTCTTTCTACATCAACTTGCACCTCATGAGCCCATGATTTTCCACGCAGGATGATAATAATAATCATATTGTTAGTTATGATGCGAACGAATACGTGTTCATATTGGCTGACCGGACGGGCTGAAACTACTCACCTCGCTTTTGGTTGCATCTCACGTGGGCTCACATCGGTCGTGCTGGACGTTGGAAGCGAACCCCCGGGGCTGTCGATGAGGTTAGACCGATGTGAGACAATTGGCGGGCATCGATGGGAGAAGGTGATCGATCGTCCAGTCAATGGGGCGAGATCACAACCATGTGCAAAGTAAGCGTAGCACTCGCCACGGTCCTTAAATCGATGTTTGCATAGGTCAGTCGCGGATCATTAGGCGAGAAAGACTTATTCGAGCTGGATCATGAGGAAGGCATCAATGTTGTTAACAAGCATGATAAATGTTATGTAAAGTGGTAAAACGAAGAACCGGTGCAACAGTTACGACAATCGTCGTATTAATCAGTGTGCAATATCTGTAACAAAGAATAAGATGCACCCCAAGGGTGAGTTTGTCTGCGATGCTTATGGGCAAGACAATAATGACAGCATCGAACGTAAATTCGTGCTGCATTTTTCGTCAATATGGCGGCAAGCTCAAAAGTCACATTTTACCCGTTTGGACCACAGCTGAAGGCAACAGCGGACGAAAACGACCTCCTTCGTGGCAGTTCTATTATACGATGGTGTAAAATGGCATCTGCAACCGCCGTACGACTTTGGAGACTCATGTCGTTGCAAAGGAAAATGCAAAGCAAACACATGCTGGGGTGGCAAACGCACCACAACTGGCCTCGTACGCTTCAACAGCCGCGATATGTGTGTGCCCGATGCATAAATAATCGTTTACAAATGGTTCACTTCACTTTATTGATACATTATGGGTGTGCTCTCTTAAATCAACTCTCGATGCCGCCACCGCAGCCGATACCAACCCCTCCCCCTTCCCTCCTCGAGGATCGTCTGGGGAAGCTGGATGTTGGCAGTTTCACGACTCTGCCAGTCGCGGCACGTTGCTCCCTTTTGTCGCCTACGACGATCTCGGCAAAGATTAATCCAAGTTGCTCCGCTAAAGGAAAGCCTTTGTAAGGAGTCAAGCGATCCGTATATAGCGAATAGTGGCAGAGACCCGAGAGCAAGGCAGCCGCTGGCAGGGAGGAAAACACAGGCAGGGTGATCTTAGCCGCAAAAAGCCGTGCATGAGCAAAGCTTGCCCGGCCGCGTACGAACCGGTACTTAGCATTTTACATACATTACATTTTAAGCCAAGTACTCTCTCACACACGGCTTCATGCGTTGTGCCAAGCGTACCGGTGCAGAGCCTGCAGTCGTTTGTGTCGCGAAGCGGTAGCCACCGCAACACCTTGAGACCAGCGAGGTTCGACGAAGGCGGTTGATGAGAGGCTCGTAGCACTCGCCGCAAAGAGATGTATCCGCCAAACCCTTTGCTTAGCGCACACGCACTGCTGTCTGGGTGTGTTTACCTTCTACGGTAAGTGCAGTACTTGCCGAGAGCCAAGCTTACGTGCAGTTTCAACTTGCGGCTAGAGGCAAATCGTCAGAGAGGCTCGTCGGGACCACTCCAGAGCAGCGGCAAGGATATTCCCCAAACTTGAAAGAGTTCGGAAATGAGCCAAACGTTTACACACGCACCCTTTATCGCAATATAGGTCTGGCAATGGGAGGGGGGGAGATGGTATTCTTTAGTGTAAAACAACGATAATGCAGCGATCTGTATTGCAAATACAGAACATCGGAGCCTTTTAAGCGCCTAATGTAAGAGTGTAGGAGAACATCCTTTAAGAAACTGACTGATCGGATGTGTGATCTTACAGTTGATCACTGAATGGGATCTAGAGCAAGCGAGGCGTGCTCTTAGGAGAACTCTTTAAAACACAAAATTTTTCAACGCACCTTTTGCACTGCGTGATCGTAAATTATCCTCAGAAGACGTTGGAAACGATGGAAAGCGAGAGAGCGTAAAAAATTAGCATCAGGAGGTGACGAAGGTATTGGAGGTGCAGCAAGGTACTCCAGAACACGATCTCCCTTCGGAGCCGGGTGACGGAGGCTGGTGAAAGTGGGCGCGCAAGGGATCTGGCCGTCGCCTCGTAACGAACCGCCCAAAGCGAGGTGAATAAAAACACCTCCGGCGATAGCGAAACTCGATCCACATCCACGAGACGAGCAGCGATCATCGACGCCGAACGCCACGAAACGGTGGCAGGGTGTTGTCGAGGAAGGTGGAGTTGTGAGGAAGGCTGAAGCCTGCTCGTCCAGGGCTCGTTAGAAGAGTTGAGTTGGGTCAATTAGCACATGGTGAAAAGAATCCCTCAGTAATGGGCCGGGTCTGCAGAACGGGCTGCGGAAAGCGTTGGCCGGGGCGGACGGACGGGCGGGAGTTCTCCCGTTCAGCTCATTTCCCGCCGCTAGCCGCGCCTTCAACATCTCATCACCGGCTGGAGCATGGCGCTGAACCTCGAACAATCTAGATGGGCGAACAGTCAAGCCCAATAATCCGCGCTGGCAGTCGTCGGAAGAGTGTACTCTCAGACGCTCTCTTGTATGCTCTCTTCAAGAGGGCGACACAGAGAGGCATCAAGAACGCGCGTTTAGCGGCGGCGTACTTTTTCTCGCGGATTCGCGCGGTCACTCGACAAAGCATCCAACGCGGGACTCGCTGCACACTCTTTTCGCCAGATAATTAAGTGAACGATGTCTAATCGAGCGTCATAATTTTTACGCTTCTTCGCTTGCTTCCTAGCCCTTTTTGCTAAATAGCACGGTAGGGTGGCATTGTTGTTGTCTTTGATGCAAGGTACTGAAGCACAATTACAGTTTTCAGAACTGCTCTCCGGTTCTTTGAGTCATCGAACCATCTGTACGTAGGGGTAATTTTCTTTACACTGTCCGGAGCCTTCCTTTTTATGTCCGTTCGAAACGTCTTCCACCGAAAATTTTATGCTTGAAAAATCAAACTGGCAATATTTTCCTTATTTACTTGAAATATTTAAACTTGTCCAAATGCTCTGCATGGAACTGCCATTCCATCGAGAACTACGAGCTTTAAGATCAATCCAAACCAAACCAAGAATGAAACTAAAATGTTTCAATATTTTACAATTAACTCTTTAGTTCATTGATCAAACAGGACCCTCTGTGACGTAACGAACATTACGCTCAGTTCAAGCGCCACCACCGAAATCAATCCGAAAAGGCGTAAGCCCCCAAAGCTCCCCAAGTTTTTATGTTAGGAACAGATAAACAGTTATGGTTTATGCTGTCGATATGATGGCCAATATTAATACTCTTTTAGGAACTTTTGTTTTCAATCAATGGCACTACAAAATCCTGTAGAAATGTCAGTAATTACGAAAACTGACAAAACCGCATTGGTATTCGTAATCCTGAAGCAGTTTCGAAAAAAGAAACGGTGAAGCATTACCAATGACCACGCCGTCTCGTGAACAATAGTACGTTTCATTCAATTGCATCATAAGTCGTTCCCTGAAGTAGTGGTTGGGAACCAATAATTGACTTCCTTTTTGTGCACATTTTACATGCCGCCATGCTCGGAATGCACAACGAGCTAAACACAAATTGCAGCACTGCCATTGCTGGTAGTGGTGTGATGTTTCGTACTTACTCCCTGCTGCAGCGGTTCGGCATTGCACTTCACGGTTATGCATACCATTTATCAAGCCCGGTTTGTGCCGCGAGTAGCGCATAGAAGCAGCGCAAGTGCAGCTGCTGACAGGTCGGGTGCCGCGCTGTCGTTTGTACGATTAGCACCATACGCGAGTAGCAGCGTGTCCGGTGCCCACTTTATGCGAGTTCCCGACAAGCAAGCCGCGAAAGAAATAGCGGGAAGCCCTACCGGAAGAACTGTATCCGTCGCTTCCTGGACATTAAGATGGGCGAATGCAGTCGGAGGATTGTGCTAAAAATGGCTCCCACAATTATATTTTTCTTACACACTACCATGCGTATGATCTACACGACATGATGTAGCTGAACTGGCCGCAATATCGTTCACGAATCGCAATACATCCTCAATTGACGCATCTTGAATGCATTCCAGGGGTTGTATATGCTTTCACTGGCGCCTTAGTTTTTCTAGATCGTCTGTCTTATTTATCTATTTGAACGTGAATTATAATAGTGCTTTCATAGTCACTGCAGGTGAATTTGAATCTTAATTTTCAATAGAGATGAACTTCATTAATTTGTTTTCCATATCCGAGCAGCAATTATTTCGGCCAATCAGAACAACGATGACGACGAGCTTTTCCAAGCTATCAACTCGTGATGCTGGGCATTGGACTTGACTACCTCCTGGCCGATCGACTATCTCCTGGCGACCGGAAATTCTCTCCCCTCTAGTTCCAACCCTCACATTGATCGCGTTGAATGATTTTTCCGATCTTCTACGATCGTAGTGCTCGGAAGATTGGTATGGTAATGCTGCACGCTCTACGGACGGGAGTGGGGCTAATAAGCCCCTTCAAACATTGTAGAATTGGTAGCATTCGAACATCATGCCTACCTTCTTGCCAACCCGATTCCGCAATGTTCAACCGCTATGCTGCTAGATGAACCACATAATCGCAGGCTATTCTGACAATCCCCTTTGCCCGATCGGATGTTGGAAATTATGAGGCTTCCCGGAGCCTCCCGGACGTTTCCCATAATCACCATTTTCCCCGTCGACCCTCTCTCAATCTTCCATTCGCCATGACTTCGTTCCTTTTGGGAAAAGTAGAAACGCGCTTGATGTGCACGACGTTAGGATAGGGATGCGTAGCTGTTCTTATGCCATTCGCAAGTAGAATATCGCTAATCATAATGTTGCTTACGATTGAACTAAACTGCCCATTTGCGAGATCCGTTCTGAACGTGTGTGCAAGCTTTTGCCACATTTTTAACCACTTACAGTGATTTATCTTCATATTTGGATGGACCTCCCGTCCGATTCCCCAAAGACACCCCAATAATTCGCACATCGGGAGAAATGGTCGGCCCCGAGCGTTATAAGGTATGAAAACATATCTTCCTTTATTATTCTGTGCACCAACACCACAGCAGTACGGAATTAAAATGCTCGTCGACCGGGAGCGCGATCACTTGCCTTTTGGGGAGTAGGGCGACCATTGGAGAGTCATCGATCGGTTACAATCTTTCATCCCCGCCACAACGGAGTACGTGACACCATGTTCAAAGAAGCAGCCGCGCTTCTTTGCACTGCAGAAGGAACCAAAGGTTGTCCCGACCGCATGATGTCATACGTATGCTCTGCCCCATCGATGGCTGAAATGAGCGAAAATTCCTACTCCAAACCTACGGAAACGGATGCCGCATTCTTGTGTGCTCATCGGTAATCTTCACGTCGATGTCGTCTACATCGTCTTCATCAGGCGGGACTCCGCTGTTAGAAGCTCGTTGACAATCATGGTACCCTCAATGTGATGCCCTTTTACCAACTTTTATTACGGCCGCTACAAGTGGTGTTTCCCCAGCTAAGCGTCGCTGCGTTTTTGCTCCAACAACTCTCGATCGAGCTCACGATGTGACTACACGGCATCACATGTGCAGAGAAACAAGCGGGTCCTTCAATTGAACCTCGATCGCGAGAACCCATCAGCTCGGCGCCGTCGATTGCGAGAAATTGCAACTGCATCCAGAACTGCACTCTGTTGCACATAACCGGCAGCATCTCGAGCCTTTCGCAGGCGAGATCGAGACAGCACGCTGGATCAAGAACATCACACTGATATGTGTATGCGTGGGTCGAGGCGCTTGTTAATGTCATTAACCGCGTTGCGCCAAGGCACGCGGAGTGCTGGCCCACAACACGGAGTTTGCTGAGGAATGGGAAAATTTAACCGAAACAAGAAACAACGAAGTTCTGTTTTGTTGGTGTCTTGCATTTTAGCACAACCACAGCACAACCAATCAAGTATTACGAATCGAATGAAACGTATTCAATAGCATGAACCTAAACAGCTCCTAATATTTGGGGTCAGTTTTCAATCAGGGTTTGCTGTTTAGCTGTTAAGTCCGTTGACTCTTAATAATAAAATATTCTCTCAAAACCATCAAACGAACAGAATCTGGAATTCAGAACAATTTAAGATCATTGACATGTATTCCAATTTATTTAGTTTGAGTAAACTAAGATATAAATTTGATAACCTCACTTGACGCCTTGTTTTTCACGATAAAATAAACTATTTTTTATGTAATTTCTATATTTGATTATTGCTTTAAGTCAACATACCTCCCTGCATACAATCTAACCTTTAAATATTGGTTATACGAATGCGTATGTTACTTTTTGGGCGTTAAAGATGAAGAAACACAACAGTGTCGAAATGGTGTTCACCGCGCTCTAGCTTGCCAATGGTTGGCTGATTTCAATTTAAAACAACCACATCGAGTTTATTAGTATCAATTGACCGTGATTATATTATCGTGTCGCGAGTTTGTGTTTCAACGCTCTTTAGACAAGCTGTTTCGGGAGCCACTCAGCAGTGTTGTTCTCGGTCCCATAGCGACCTGTTGCGTTTTCATACTAAACGGTGTTTCTTCTACCAACGTAGAGAAAAGTCCCGAAAAAGGTACGCTATCGTGTGGTACACAAACGATTGTGTTTCGGTGGGGGAGTTTGAAACATAAAAATACCGACGCCGACCTTTCTTACGACACTTGGGCATAGGCCCGGACACAGTAGCAAAACCATAATAAAGCAACAAGAAAACGTCAAACACACTATGCTGTGACTGGTGTCTATTGCGCATGAATGCCATTGCTCGTGTGGTTGAAATGTTGTTCATGCGGTCTAGAAAATTGATTTCTTTAGTCGAAAGCATCATTCAGTCGGTGCCGTCGAGTGAAAGAATTTGCAGTTGAACAGAATTACAGATTACCCCTTTTACCTCAGCAACTATGTACAACTTCTACACTGCCAAATGATGCTTAAATACTGTCCTTTTTGTCGTCATCCAAGCAGTGAGGTACCGAGCAAAGCGCTCTTGTGAACCACAGTCCAGTGATTTGCTTATGAAAAAGCACGATTTGCCATAAACACGATAGCCCGTGGCGTGGTGTGTTGTAAGAAAAATTTTTCACCTTATCAACCGAGTTTAATTTGATAAGAGCCAAACGTAAGTAACAGTTGACATTACTTGAAGTTAAACATACCTTACTCACATTAAATATTTTTCTTTTTCCTTTTCGGTTCGGGCAGTTTCATCCAACCTCCCAGGAGTTGTGGTGTTACAGATAAGTAGGCAAATATGGCAACGCTTCTAAAAGCGTTTGGAAGCTTTTTCACTAAGCACCCCTTAGCGGGAAATGGACTTGTGTATGGTACACTGTACGTGGGTGCGGAATTTTCACAGCAAACAATCACAAGAAAATTCTTGGTAAGTTCTTTTACCGGCTATCAGCTACTGTTAATTGATGACATCAATTTGAATGTCATTACAGACGGATCCCCCACAGGACATTGATCGACCTACCATCGCCAGATACGCAGTTATGGGCACGTTTATATACTCACCTATTCTCTATAATTGGTGGGTGTGGAAAGGATCCAGCAATAGATAATGAAATCCAATTTTAAATCATGTTTAATTTTTCTAACAGCATTCCTATTTTTCTCTTGGTTTCTTTTTCCATTACTCTAACAATCATCACTGGGCTTTTTTTGTTATCTTCCCTTTATACTGGAATCTTCATGTGCATGAAAATGTCTCAAAAAAAAAAAAAATTCATGTAGCTGATGCGTCCGACGCTATATAGCTTCTTATACCCATTCGCAAGCAAATAATTTTCCACAATCAAGGATGAAGGATGCCGAGGCTTTTTGCTTTCGTAAGGTAAATTATGCACTCTTTTTCTCACACCAACAAGCACGGAGTAAAATCGTAACATTAATATGTATTAAACTGTTTACGGAACATGGGTCAATGGTTGCATTGCCAAAGTATTAACAATTGTAATTTTCATATTCTCGCCTAACGGTTTCTTGTAGGTACAAATGGCTAGATAAAGCCTTCCCCGGCACTGCCAAACGCATTGTAATGAAAAAGCTACTCCTGGACCAGTTCGTCCTAACTCCACCTTTGCTAGTTATATTCTTTACTGGTATGCGTTGGGCTAAGAGTTGATGTTAGCTTTACAACCAAATTAATCACCTTCTTATTCTTCTACCCATTGCAGGTATGTCGTTTATGGAACGACAGTCATCCGTCACCGAAGAGTGCCGTCAAAAGTTTGTACCAACTTTTGCTCGGTCCTGTTTATTTTGGCTTCCGGCACAAACGCTTAACTTCTTGCTGGTCCCCCCGAAGTTCCGCGTCGTCTACGTGGGCTCCTGTGCCTTCGCCTGGGTTAACATTCTCTGTTGGGTGAAACGCCAACAACTGGTCAACCGAAACGAAGTACAAGCAATCGACCGAACAATTTAAAACACTCAAAACAATGATACCATAACGCTTTTAGATAGGAAGTCAAAACGAGATATTTTCTATGAGAGAAGTTTTCACAATTTGTATATTTCACTGCTCACATCGTAACTCGCTGAATTCATTACTAAGGGAAGTTATCATTATTATTATTAGCGTACAATAAAAGCAATCTAGCAAGAATGATGGGTCTGCTGTACAAGATAAATAGAACTTTTTTTTTTCTAAAATCCGACGTAAATAAAGTCATATAAATCGCCCAAGTGTTTTCCATTTTCTTTCCCCAGGTATGTGTATTGGTGGGTCGCTGCATCAGTTAACATATTGTAAATAGTGGATTCATTTTCCGGCCTTCCCTATGTCCATTCTCCTGACCAACCATGTTGCTCTACTACGTTTAATCAACCGCAGCTGGCCACGTGGAAACGTTGTTGCCACGGACGAGAAAGAAGACAACCTATGCTAATATTAGCCACGATTTATAAAAATAATTCACACCATACTTTCCTCTCTAGTCTTCCGGTCTGCTAGCTTCTCCACCTTCGCCGCTACCATATGAATAAATTTCTATCTCGGACTGTGTGAAATAGTTTACTTGGAAAGCGGGAAAACTACACGACGTACGCAAGGATAGTAAAGGTTCGGCAGGCACAAAACCGAAAAATTGATTATAAACAAATGTTCTTTCTCGTATTCCACTTTCATCACTTTGCCTTATTGGACACTACGGTTACAGCTTTCAGGTGATAATGCTGTATGCTATATGACCGATTTTTAATTTCAAGCTTTGAACCATGGAATTACGTTTGTCAAACCCAAACATTTATTTATCAAAACTTTATAAATTGAAAGGAAAGCGAAGTTGTGTAAAATGCTACTTTTTTTTGTGGTTATATTTGAAACAAAATCCCACCGTCACTGGATTCCGTATTCGATCCTTACATCCCATGGCAATCTGCGGATAACCCTTCCACTTCCTACTGTTTCGTCCAACAAAGTTAACTGAACATGGCGGTTGAGTTGTGTATAATAAAAAATAGGAATAACAAAAACAACGCAGCACCCAGTCTTGTACGATCGTTGCCGAACGCATTACGCCAACAAATATGATTGCTCAGCACGATCAGCTCAGTAGCTGTGAGAGCTTGTACGGCAGGATGAGGATGTGTTGGGGAATATTTGTGTTTATTCGGATGATAGGGATACCCTGCGAGGGGTAAAGAAGGGAACCCCACCCTAGGTGGCCCAAGGGGAAGGATGAACATTTTCACATGTCAGAGAACGGCTTACGAGAAAACGCAAGAAGAACGGAGGAACGATTTATTTAACGACTAAGCGGACGATGGACGCGCGTATTTAGCGCCTCAACCTGTACTCTGATCCCCACCCTAAACGTCCTCCTGCTTCTCCCGTATACATCCGTCCCAAACTCAAAACTTCTTTTATTTGGCTATCTCTTTCAGTCTCGGTCTGGTGTGTACACCGCAACAAGCAACGTGTGGTTTATGTACAGGCGTAGTTTGTCGTAAACCACACCACGTAGCAGACTACGTTCGAATTTTCCGCTAGTACAATTGTGGGCTAAAATAAATTTCCCTGCCATCTACTACACCTTGGAAGCACCCACGAACCGATTTCTTCCAGCACACCGAACCGTTGTGAAGGGGAAATTTAGTTTTTCTTGGCGCAATGTTAGACCACACATTGAGTAGTGGCAAGCCGGATTTTTACAGACGGAGGCTCGATCATGCCGTGCATTACCGTACACATATTTCGTCAACTTGGACGATAAAGATCGATGCACCAAATATCGTACAGTTAGTACCATCCGCATTAGGACAGAGGAGGTGGAATAACTACGTAAAATAAACAACCTCACATTCCCTAAAGAGAACGCGGCTGGAAGCTGATGCACGTGTTTTTATTTTACCATGGTTTTCGTTCTCCTCCTTCCTGCTTTCATCAATTAAACACTCTGTCTCTTCCTGTTGATTCGTCATTGTTTCTAGAAACAATTGTCTACAACTCAAAATGGTACATAATCAAAACTGTTGATGCAATTATGACATTAATATTCATGCAAAAGCGGACGCCTGGTCATTCATATTTTCCCATATTTCCCCCCCATTATAGAAGTCATGCTGACAATGATAAATAAAATGCAGGTAAAACTAAATATATTGGAATTTCTAACAAATTCCCAGTACAGTACTTAAGGAGTCCATTCCAAACAGTGTCATACTTTCGATTCCAATGTATTCTTATTGCTCCGCACCTTGCTCTAAACGTAATACTTTGCCATTATCTTCGTTGTTGCAGATAGCGTCGCAATAGAATTCATAAGGATTCTCTCGGTAATTTACTTGCGTGAGTCTTTTCAGACCTGCAATGTACACAACACTTATACCCAACGGTGGACGAATAGTGGACTTAACAAAAACTCACACAGTGCAGTGAGTCAATGGCAATAATTTAATATGCACATGTTTATATGCTTAAGCTGCTTATTTTCTATACCGACTCAAGTGAATTCTATAAAATCTTTCGCCAGCTATTCGCTCAGCTTACTTCGCCCAGAACGGACACGCTGGTAACAGCGACAACGGCAACGACTTGCAGCATAATTGTTCCTCATTGTTAGATTTGAACACATTAGCTAGCTTTTCGACTACCGAATAACGTGACTGATCTCTAACAAGTGTTCTAACAAGTGAGGCTTCCTACATCCGTACATTGTGTAAACTTGTGTTAATCTTCCACGGACAGTTTAGAAGTGTACTCGTACGAGCGATCTGTGGTTCCAGAAATTATTCCGTCCGTCTTCGAGGGATGGCGTACGAAGGGAATAACTTCTTGGATTGGGCCTCGAGCCATGGGGCGACGATTTTTGATTCAATGGCACGGAATTTCTCCTCGTCCGATTCCTTTGGACCAGCAACTATTACGAAGGGTGATGTGTCGAGTGCCCAGATCAAACTTCATCGGATTTTATCAACTACACAACTCGGAGCGCTCTCCGGCATAGTTTTATTTCTGTTTGTGAAGCACAAAGTGACGCGGTGGAGAGAAGAACACAGTCATCTCAAGCTCCCCGCAGGAACCAACATTCGACAGGCCGCTTATACGTTCCTAACATTCATCGGATTTCTGATTCTGTCACCCTTTTTAATCACCGTACTACTAATATTTTATGTCTATCGCATCATGGTACGGTATATTTTAAAATATCGATACGGAAAACATTTCAAAGGGTTGCTGGATGGTGCTGATGTTGTGTGGGCAATCGAAGATCAAAACTCCCGTGGTATGATCAACATCCTGGCAAGCGTACATGAACCATTTGACGAGTGTACTTCAGGAGATGGATCTGTGAGTGTAAACCTGCTTCTAATATTGCGTAAACGAATCTCTGCGCGGCTCATGCATAGCTATCGGCCCCACCCGAAGATGCTGTGGAAACGAAACGTGGAATTCGGCTACTACTTCTGGTCCGATCAGTCAGAGCTAACGATAGAGGACTACATTCGCTTCCTGGATAGCATTCCACTCGCCGATGGAGAAAGTTACATCGATGAAGGTCAGCTGCGGGCGTTACTGAGCACGATAAGCAATCGACATTTACCGGCAAATCATACATCTTCCTGGGAAGTGCTCGTTGGACGACAGCCTTTGGTAGACCAGACAAAAAAGATCCTCAAATATCCGGTTTGTTCCCAATTTTTCTTCCCAATCGACGAAAGCTTATCTTTTTATTTTCTGTTCAAATCAGATTCTTTTCAGAGTTCATCATTCTCTTGGCGACGGTGTGGCTCTGATGCGCCTACTATTGGAGGCAATAGTTGATAAGGAAATACCTTCGCGCTGGAAGTATTTATCAAAGCTAAAAGTAATGAATATCAATTACATCCTCAAAAACCAAAGTACATCAGGCCAGTGCCAACAGCAACGCAGCTCTACGGTTTTCAAGCGCCTGTTGAAACGAGCGCCCTCTTATACTGATCTTGCCGCGAAATTGAACGCCATTCTCCGTGTACTCTGGACGATTTACACAGCACCCGCCTTCTTCCACGAGGTATCACGGCGTCCAGCGGACACCAACTGCATGCATTCTACGGAAATGGCAAATAAGAAAGTTGTAAGCTGGATCAACGAGGGACACCATGAAACTAGTCAGTGGGTTAATATCATCAAGCAAACTAAACGTCTTCTACCCGGAACGAGATTTTCCGATGTCTTCCTGACGGCTCTATCAGCCAGCCTTGAAACATATTTCACCAGACTAAATGGAAACTCACCAAAAAGTCTCACAGTGGTTCTTCCTGCAAGAATAGAAAAAGAATGTACGTATTACATCTCAGACAATGATTACATCCAATGATAACAATATGTGTTACTATCGTACCTCTAAAGCACCACAGTTGGAGTTGCACAACCGATTTTCCGTGGCTCTGCAGACCTTGCCCATCCATTCAGGTATACAGCTGGATGATCCGAATCGGCATTTCACACTTACCAAACGCATTCTAGCAGTAAAAAGATTTTCCGATACCTTACGATCTTCATCGGATTACATTGTAAGATTATTGATAGCGTTTCTTCTCTTTAAAAAATGTAAACTGATCCATTATTTTATTAATGCAGATTAATTATTGGATCATCTCTAAAATGTCATCTCTCTTTCCGGACGGTATTTTAAGAAAGATTTTAAAAAGCGCACATAGTACGATGGCGATCTCCAACCTCCCGGGGCCACAGCAAATGGCTCGTATTCAAGGCCGCGAGTTAAATAATCTTTGTTTCTTCATACCAAACCTCGGTACTACCGCTGTGGGAATTACTCTTCTCACATATGGTGGAAAAATGCAGCTCGGTATATTAGCCGATCGTGCGGTCATTCACAACGAGGAAGACGCCCACAGGATCCTTCAAGGAGTTGTAGAAGAAATCGTAAGGATGGGAAAATTACTCGAAGAGGCTTGAGCAAAAGTTGAATTTTATGGCAAAGCATGTACAACGGGTGAGAGTATTTTTGTAACTAAAATAAAGGAATAGGCATGAGAAAAGGATAATTTTTGAAACCATAAATACAACGTACCTATAAATCTCTAAGGCTAAGGCTAGGAATAAATCTTTAGCTTATCTTAAGTTGTTTTTTGCTATCTTATTTACTTGTCTTGGAAATAATCTTCCATCTGCTTCCTACAACGATGGACAAGATACACACATTCCGTCATCATTTTGTTAAACAACCTGCTTTCCAAACAGGTTTCTTAAGGTGTCTGTGAACGTTTATCTGAACGAAAAATCATTCTCGTAAGCTTGTGGGATAACCACATGCGTATCAAACTATTAACAAGCAGATTCAGAAAAACACCCTCAGCCCAAGGAAATGGTTCTATCCAGGTCAGTCTTTCTGTACAAGTGGAACGCAATGGATCTCAAACGAATTAATCTAACCAAAATAGACATTCATCAGATTGTTGCTGAGCACTTTGCCGGATGTAAGGAAACACGAGCCTTAAAGCAGTGGCGTGTAATTGGAGCTGAGCTAGAGCCTTTCAGTCCCTGTCCGGAAGGCTTTTTGTCAGCTCATTACGACCTTAAGGTGACCATCGAAGTTGCAATCGGAAAAACAGAAAAGCTCAGCTTTTTTGTCAAATGTTCGCCCGTCGACAATCCGGCATTAGCCTGTTACCTGAAGGAGATTAGAAGCTTTCACAAGGAAACTCACATACTGAAAGACATTGTTACTGCTATACAACAAAATTGTCCATGGCGTACGATCGCACCAAGAGCGCTTTGTGCAAAGGGGTTGAAATTACTCGTTATGAATAATGTAAAATTGCACGGCTTTGCAGTGATAAAACAAGAAAGCGGTTTATTGGATAGATCCTTTCTCCAGCAAGCCTTAGAAACGTTAGCATGTCTACACGCTGGTTCGCTTGTGGTTGAAGAAAAGTGCGGAAAATCACTTCCTGAACTATATCCAAATGTCCTCGAAGAAAACGCATGGGTTACTACTCCAAATAGTACACGCATGAAAGATGTTGCAAACGTTATCCAGCTTTACGCGGAGCTTGTCCAGGACAGTGACATGTGGGACGAGTCCCACAAGAAAATTATATTATCACAAATGCCAGAACATTTCCGAAAAATCTACACCTTTACCGCGCCATCAAAACAATTCCGTAATTGTCTCAACCACGGTGACCTCTGGTGTAATAATTTGATGTTCAAATGTGAATCCAATGGAAAACCAACCGAGTGTATACTGGTAGACTATCAGATGTCCCGCTATGTGCCTCCCGCCTACGACATTAACCTGTTACTCTATCTTACGACAAGTCTCCAAATGAGAAATGAACAACGAGACATCCTTTTGGCACATTACTACAACTGTTTCTCCGAGATATTGCATAAAAATCAGTTAGATGCAGCTAATATCCTTCCAAGCAACATATTCCTCGCATCGTGTGAACATTATCGACTAGCAGGACTTATTCACTCCACGCTGATAAGTGCAGAAGTTACACTACCTAGTGTGTTTTTGGAAGAAGTATTCAACTGTTCGGACTCAACAGCCGGGTTTATGCCTGAAGCCAAAGTGAAAGTTTGCATCAATGCGTTTCGTTCAAATACCACATACAGAAACCATCTTCTTGAACTGATGGGAGAGCTATTTTCACACATTCAAATCAAAACTTAAAATTACTCCGCTTTTTCTTCCCCGTATTGCTATCTACATTTTTGTATCAAATATTAAACTCTATTTTGTTTATGGTTCGATTGACTGCCTTTTGCACGCGTGAATTTTCAGGAGAGCAGGTTATGCCAAACATTTTCAGCCTATAACAAACGTATCAACCTTACAAACATAGTTAAAGTACTAAATTCACATAGTTGAACTTCAAGCCAAAATCAATCTTTATTTGCTACGCATGTCGGGATTCAGCTTTTACTCTTGTCACGTGTTTATTCTCTCGGTAGCAATATGAAAGAAATCTCGCATACACAGAAAGAACCAATCACATCGGCTCGTGTCTATTGAACAGTTCATATTGCCGCTCTCCTTGTTGCAGTGAACTTCATTACTCAAAATAAATACAACCGAGAAAAAGTTCCCTACAAAGGATTAACGACTCAACTGAAACATGTGTGCCAATTTTGAAACTAAATACACGAAATAGTGTTCCAATGGCAATGTTCCATTGGCATTCCGCAATCTATAATCTACTTAACGATCATGATGCATGACAAACAAATAAAAATGTATGGTAGGAACTACACAATTTGATCTCACAGAGGTTTTAAGGATGAAAGAATTGCACAAAGAAACAAATACGAATAGGATATGACTGATCAAAAGCGCATCCACTGAAACCTAAAAGCATAACAATTATTTCAGCTTTTATCTCTACTCAAACCTTTTCCTGGACTACTAGCGAATTTCCGCACACACAGCATGCAATCACTTATAACAATTAATTCATTGCAAGCGCTCTTTCCTTGCACAATCCTCGCCGATAGGTTCCAATCGAGCGAACAATTGATCCTGCTCTACACAGCTAATTTTTCTTCTAAGGACGATTCATCGGTTTCTATATCCTTAATTCTTAAAATACGATGGGGAAAGGTCTATGTAGTTTACAGACTTTTCGTAATGCTGTTGAATATTCTCTTCCCCCACCAAGTCTCGAGGTCAAAGGGTTGAAAGTCGACCAGTACGGGACTAGGCGGCTCGTTATAGTACATCGTCGATGTACTCGTGTTGGATGATGCGGAACTGGTACTGCTATTGGAGGATAGTGAGCAATTCGAACCTAAAATCATACAGGATATATAGCAGAATTGTTACAAAACCAAAATTTTCCAAGAAAAGGACGTGGCATCAATTCATACCCGTGCTGTTAGGTGAGCCAGGAACATCGTAAGGATTTGCCGCTACCACCATATTCCATGCTGGAAGAAAGGAAAAATAAATGAACATATGTAACAAATAATAGAAAAATTGTGCTGCTTTATTAGCGAAATTTTATCTAATTCAAATTGTTTTACATCCATATAATATTAACTATAAATGAACTGGTCCTTAGCTTCTATCTACTGGTACTTTTATTATGATACAATTTTAAAATAATTAAAAACCTGACCGAGACCTCACTGTCGACCAACAAAGTAGGTACGTTTTTGTTCTATTATGCTGTTCCGAATGAGAAACGAGGCGTGGTACGCCTCAACTAAGGTATAGTTATGGCATAAACGAACAGGCCAGTAAAGCTTGGATATGAACCAGCTTCGCATCCAACTGCGAGTGGCTTCGGATGGAACTTCGTACGACTAAGCTCGCTTTGCACTAAATTTGCATCTAAGTATGCTCTTTAATCCCTCTGTGAAATCTATATCTTTACGATTCCATTTTAGTTAAGTATTAGTTATCTAAGTAAGATGTATGTTTAATTACTAATAGAAACTCACAATCATTAATGTATTTGATTAACTCTTCATGCTGGGGACTAACGATCTCCTGTTCGGACTTCAGCTGTTTTTGTTGCTGTTGTTGCAACTTTACGTATTGTGCTGCTGCAGATTTCTTAGACGTTTGAAACACAGGTCGTGGAACACTGCAAAATAAATAAAAAAAGGAATGCAATAAACAGAGTCGCTGCTTACTTTTTCTGAGGCAACAATTAAGGTTCCTGCCGAGAAGATGTTCAATATTTGTTTCGAACAAGATGTATCTTTCCAACCTATGTTAAGAAGTGAGATAACATAAGTTTATTTGCGAACTGAACCTCGTTGTGGAACCATTTTCTTCGAGCTAATGTTATCTATCGTTCTGCTTTATTTATTCGCCTTTTATTCTGGAAAAAGTCTGTGTTGCCAGCTACGCTTCAAGATAACTGATTTATTTACATAATCCAGAAAGTTGCATCCTCTCCACGAGACAGACGAGAAAGAAATTAACCAAATGTAACAGATGGTCATAACTTTTAAAATTAAAATTAGCTAACGTTAAAGTTTTGAGAGGTACACTGTTGATAGTAATATTCGGCATGCTATAGATTGAAAATATCAAACCTTAAGGAACTTAGTAACGGTCAGAAACACAGCATTGGTCAACACGAAAGCCAAGTCAAGCATGTTTGCAACCCGTTCGATTAAATTTACTAAGTACGCCTTATCATTTGACTGTACTTTGCACGTCGATCATAAACAACGTACAAGATGGTACCCGTTAGAAACAATTATACCATATTAGGTTGTGATGATCATGGAACAATTTGTAGCAGCAAAGTGTACTCCTCAAACAAATAACTCACAGGCACACTCACATTGGGACACACCACTTTAAAAATAGTCCTGTCAATCATTTTTCTTTCATCCTTATGGAATGATCAGTTCAGCAAGAGAAATTATGTAAAAAATATGTCCATGTGCGTCCCACGTGCGCATTATGGAAAAAACAAAAATAGAGCATTTAATTCTTTAAGAACCCCTTGCATGATAGATTCACAGACAATCTATCGGTAAATCCATGCATCTCAGTGTTAAGGCAAAATAAAACGAATTTCTTCCAGTTCTTGTATTCAAGCAACAAGCAACATAATCCGGTTCAATAATAGAGCACGTGGAGTTCGTACTTCAACGCCTGGAAACCAACACTAGCATAATGCAAAGCTGAAGTACAACGCCTATGCTACTGTCTTGTGAATTAAATTATCACCTTCTATGTTGCTTCTTTAACGAAGGCAGTTTCTCCAGCTGCCGAAAGACGCGTCTAGAAAATACGAAATTTTGTCTGGAAGTTATAGATAGATGTAATCTTTCTATCCGTTACATAATACATAGTTCTACAGATTGCGGTACAAACAAATATTCAAACCTTCCGTCGCATTTATGCACACACAAACTCAGTTTCTACAGTGTACATCTTTGTCATCCTACCGAGCGCGAGGTAGCAAAGTTGTTATGTAAACTTTTCCGTAACGATAACTCACCTGAGTTCACTCGAAATATCATATTCATCGTTCGTCTTCCGTCCTAAGTCGCGCAATAATTCATACTTTTCATAGTTTTGTGGTATTCCTAGTTGTACAAAAAACACAAAAAATCAGCTCCATCTCTCCGCACATCTTGCAGGAGCTGCGATTTTGTTTTCTTCAAAGGATGCGCTTATGATTGCACAACATTACCCTCTCAGCTGATTTCCACCGGGCGATTCACACTGTGTTTTCTTACCTCTTCTCGTTTTCGCCACTAATTTACTAGGACCCTTGGACACCGTGTACATTATTTATGCGACACACTTTAATACAATATTGTAAGCCCCTACTATGACTAGCATCCACCGCAAGAACCGTTCTATTCCAATTATAATCTTCAACTTATCAGCACTCCGATACCGTGCTCACCGTGAAATCGACCGACCGAAACTGACAGCAGCATTCTCTGTGAAACCAAAACATTTAACTTATGACCAAGGTTAGTTGAACATACTGCTAACACCTGGGTCTCAATTTGAAATAATGATTGGAAGGACCGAAAACGACTGTAACTGTCAGTTTTGTTGCTTTTTTCAAAGTGTTGTTTACGTTTTGTATGGTACAGCATCAAGAAAACTAACATTTACCATCGTTTCGGTCTTTCCAAACATGATAACCTCAAATGTCTGAAATAGCCTATTTCCCGCTAGGCAGCTCGAAATATCGTTCTCAAAACGTCCTCCGCGCAAACAAACGTCCTCCATTTTTGTATGGGGATGAAACAAAAGGAGGACGTTTTTCGAGCAATCGTCCTCCTTGTCCTCCTCACCATACAAAACTGCTCGATGTTTGTGTCATGGAGGACGTTTTTGAGGACGATTTGCTCGAAATTGCCTAGCGGGTTCTTAAGAAGGTAAAAGTACCTATTTTCGTCCACTTAGGAACGTGTCACCACAAAAGAAATCGTTGCATTAATTGTACCGATAATATAACGATAAACTTGGTATGGTAATGCAATAGCCTTATCACTCTGGTCACCAATGGTGCCATGGCAGTCACTGGACTGTCTAAATTTGGTTTTATGTATGTATATGAGCAAGCTCATTTCACCAACGGACCCCTGCCACTCCAACGTCATTCTCGTTTGATAATCCAGTGAATTTGCCATGCCACCATTTGTGACCAGTATGATAACGCAGTAACGTTCACTTCCTAGTGCATGGGTCAATTAAAAAAAAAGACTTCTCGAATGGAAGGTGTTTTCAAGACAAACAATTTTGTTTAACAAAGTGGCCGCAAACGAGACAAGCCATGTGAGAATAACAGAAATCTGCGATAAAATTATGGCTAGCGGAAATTTTACAGTTGATGCATCAACTCATCATCCCCAAAATACATTTTAGATTAAACACAGCTTGCTTCCTAACATAATTATTCTTTATTGAAACATAATTAGTTTGCAGCATAGATCTAGCAATCATGATTTGTTTACATCATAACCTAAGAAACCTTCGTTGGTTTGCAGATTGACGTTGTGCTTTCCTGGAAACAGGAGATTGAAATCGGGACCTTCGGTATTTCGTTTCAGCGTCTGGCGAAAGTTGGTCTCGAGCCAATTTTCGATGATTACAAACTCCATTTGGCTCAACTGAAATTTGTGGGATATGCAGCTCACTGCGCAAAGACATATCAACCGCAGTGCCACCCTGGTAGTTGTTCCGTTTCCGGTATACATCTTCACCATCAGACGCATGTATGCTTGAGCAGTCTCTTGAAAACATTCGTTCGAAGTTAACGCTGTGGATCAACGGCGTCGATGTGATCAAAGAAATACGGTCGTTGTGGTAGTCTTCTGCTCTTCTATTGTTACACTCCGATTGCACCTGAGACGTCCGTTCCAAATTCGAACTATCTTCATTTGCTTGAATCATTTGTTCGCCAGAATATGCTGAATAGTAGATAGAATTAGAGTTCCACATCGCTGTATTATCCAATGATTCCATGGATTGACGAAGAGCCCATGAAATTTTGATAACTATGATCACAACTATCGCACTAATCCACTCAACCAATTCCATTATACCGATACGTCTGAATACGATGGTTTCAACTTGACTACTGACGAAACAGTTTTTGCTTTTCCGCAGTCCGCTGATTATTCGATGTAATAAGTCTACCTGCATTATTTCGGAAAAAACGGTTATTTGCCGGATACATTTTTTTCATTTTACGATACAACAGCAGGTAGAATTTATTTTTTTCTCCGTAGAATCTACGAAACAAAGACAACAATGACTCAGGAACCCTACCTTGCTTTAAAATGGTTGATAAAAAAAAATACCTGAAAAGTTCTATTCCCATTTTTGTAAACTGTAACAGGTATGTCTACAGTAACGATTAAAAAGTATGTACCTTCAAACTATCGTTTCACCGGCACCATTTTGAACTGCAAGCTGCATACCATGTGATATTTTTGTCGCTATGTTGACCCACCTATGTACCAGTTTTGACCCTCCTAAAAAAATGCTTTGGTGTTAGTCCGAACCAGATTTGCTTGCCCCTATTTTGGACCATTTTTGGCCCCCCCCACATCGAGAAAAAATAACGTTTGATATTTCTTCAAAATGCTCAAAATTTAATGGGGAATGGGATTTGAATCTTTGGAATCCCCCTAAGGATTGAATCTTCGAATCTTCGGAATTCAGATTCAGCCAACACTAATTTGTTTGTCGTCATGTAGACGTCAAACATTGTTTACTAAAGCTGGCTGTAGACGTCACATATTAATCTGTGCAGATCTTTGACGTCTACAGATTTCCTTTGTTCTCTCGTACCCATCGTCTGTCAAACATCCCTCCAGATATCTCGAATATCTCGAGGGATGTTGGAAATAGCTAAGGAAAGGCTGTAGACGTCAAACATCTGTGCAGATTAATATGTAACGTCTACGGCTTGCTTAATGCAGATAAACATTGCCGGTCAAGAAATGCAGAGCAGCGATAGTTCGGCACAAGACACTCTAAATAATCAGCTAGTATCTGATGTTATAGTCGGCGATCCATTCCACAATCAAGAATTTCTGCAACGGAAACTTTATTTCTTTTTGGAACACCTCAAAAAAATGCATGCCAATCTACCAGAGTAAGTGACCTCCTTTGTTGGGATCAAGTATACCCTGTAAAACATGTGTATTCCTTTTCCAGACAATATCAAATGAGAATATCCTATGAATTGCTTGCTGGGCTGGCAAATTCTCTTCTGAACGACACTATCTTTGAAATCGTCAAAGGGCTCATGGAGATACAGCATGTTACGGAAGCTCACTTAATGCAAGTTAGAGAAAAAGTAGAGAATGATCATCAATGTTTGTACATCAAGAATTTTAAAGATTAGTTCGATACGCTCTAAAAAGATATTTTTTCCAGTGGAGGTCAAACAATGGGAATCTAAAATTCAAGACGCCGAGGAGCTCGAACACATCATTGCTCTGATGAAAATCAAACATAGCAAGAATATGAAGGAAACCGACATGAAGCTTGTGCTGCACCTCGATCAAAAAGTAAAAGATCAGCAATCAACGTTGGAGAAAGCAGGTGTACCTGGATTTTACGTAACAGAGAATGCCAAAGAAATCAAAATACAGATGTATCTTTTAGATTTTATCCTCCGACTCAGCAGAATTAAATTTGATACCAACAAATAGCATTCAGAAACAGTGGAGATAGTATAATTCGCAAAAACTAAACGAGAGATCATTTGATGATATTGAAAATAATATGGATATGCTACCCCTTTTACCATCTTTTTGTGCTATCTGATTTCGTCCAACTCATTACTCGGGATCTACACTACACCGCGACGTCGCCTGACAAGCGCTGAACTCCATATAAAACAAAAACCTTGCGCGATGTCGCGCGAATCGCGCTAGGTTTTTTTGCATGGAGTTCAGCGCCTGTCAGGCGACGGTGCAGTCTGGAAAGCGTGTTACAGTGACTCCAGTATCGTTTGGCGTAACACGCTTTCCAGACTGCACTGTCGCGTAACGCGACGTCGCGTGACAGGCGCTGAACTCCATGCAAAAAAAACCTAGCGCGATTCGCGCGACATCGCGCAGGGTTTTTTTTATATGGAGTTCAGCTCCTGTCAGGCGACGTCGCGCTGTAGTGTGGACCCCGAGTAACGCGCCTATTTCATTTGATCATAAACACATATGTTAGAATGCCTGCATCTTTAAGCAATAATCAGAAAATATTCATGAACTCTCATTTTGTTTGAAAATTTAAAATAAAACACATTCGCATATATGTACATGCGGCTATGATATGGGTTGTCGATCGCAGTATTGTTTTGGATGGATGGGCAAAATACGCTAAAAGCTGTTACAATCGCAACCATGTGCTGGAAGTTTAATTATCAATGAATAAATATTAAATGAAAACAAAAGTTTTAATTCTAAATGCAACACTGTTCTGTTTCCTTGGCAACGTTTGTATGTAACTCGATTGAAAATTCAAACTTACGATGAAATGACTGTAGCTTAATTCCACGTGGTATCATGTGTGTGTTGGTTACTACCGCATACCATCTTATGCAGAAGTGTGTGTTTACCAACACATCACAACATAAGCCGACGGTCTACTTGGCGAGCCGCGAAAAGCGCGAATCAAAATAACCACGCTAAGCGTTGGTGACGTAGAGCATTACCCTGAGTTTCATTTAATTTCAACTTTAAACCTTAATTTCTGCAGCTTTTCCTACTTTAATTATTATAAAATATATCACATCCGATTCACATTAATGAAATCTTTCTAGTCATGCAAAAAAATTATTGTTTGTTTTTTTTTGTAAAAAAAGGTTTTTTACATTTTCATTTCAAATAAGCGCATGCAAAAAACGTTTGGTTCGAATTGATTCACGTGTATACCTTGTCCGGCACGCTGGGCCCCACATTGACGCATTCTTGTTTGGGGTCCCCCGCATTCCTCGTTCTACGTCAGCTGCATGCAAACGATCCAAAACAAACCACGAGTACATTGGCACGAGCTGTGGTACAATCAATGACTCGTCGGAGCATATGTTTGGCACGACCTTAAGGGTTGGTATCATTCAAAAAATATTTAAAATACTATTTACTATGTTTCCATAAATTAGTTTTTAAAGCTAGTTCATATTTTTAGAATCAGTACCACAAACAGTTTTTAAACCAGTGGTTTACTAGTTTACAAATGATAAAATTTTAGGTAAAATTTACATACATATAAATCTACTCAAAAACCTCATTCTAAAGAACATACTCTCACTTTTGTGCGTAAACTGAAGCGAAGTTAAATTCATGTTGAAAAAACAAATTGAATGAAATTGGCCCGTTCGCAGCATTGCCGGTTTGCGAGCACATTATCGTTAGAAACACGAGGAGAGGAATTGAGTCTTGAATCACCGCCAAAGATGCGCGGAAGTAAAGCAAAGGAGAGGCAAAAGCGGACGTGTAGATGAAAGGGAGAAATTTTCTCATTTTGCACTTGGACGCTTTTGTACTTTTTTATTTAATCTTGAAGCGAGAAGTTACCTGACGCTAGGTTTACTAAAATGGAAAAGGCCAACAAAACAAATTTCTGCGTCGCAATAGCTTCTATTTTTTTCTGAATGCTCAAACCATCGTTTAGTGCCATAGGCGAAAGAAAGAAGCGGTGAATAGTATACATTGGACCAATTTTTCAGTTCCTTAGCCACTACCACATGTGTAGGCACGTGCCCCACTATACTATCCCGGTACCCTCCACGCCACAAAACACTTTTCACTTGATAGCCCCATTTCTTAATCCCAGACAATCTTGTCTGCGCACACACGACGGACCCAGGCCGACGCGAACAAACATACACTACAAACCACGCGAACGGACGCAAACAACCGCGCACAGTTGCCAGCTTCCCGATAACCTTGTGATCATCACTTATCTGCTATATTTATGTCCATCAAATTTGTGCAAATCATCCTATTTTTCGCAGCCACAGCTATCAGCGATCATTGTAAAAAATTGTGCAATCTTTACACATGAAAGTATCCTTCACACTTAAATATCATGTTCTTTTTTATGACTGCTGTTAAAATAAGCGTAAGCAGGCAGCTCCGGGTCTTATAATATAGCAAAGAAAAAAATGTAACTTTTCCTTAAATTTGACTTTAGTCTTTTTGTATGTAAACTGATTTTATTTAAATGCATTCAGCTTTTCAATATTTCAAACTGCAAACATGAATGACTGATTTATCAAGTATTAAAATAGCTCATTCAAATAATAGATCACTGTTAGTATTTCCTTAACATCGGTTATCAAAGATAACAACGATAAGATTCCATTCTAAAATTGTCCAAGCAACCTAAAACTCGACTTTCTCATAACTTGTACAACATCACGGAATAATGAACACAAGGAATCAACTTATCTTGTTCTCTATCAATAAAAGATAGAATTTTCTCTAATTATCTCGATCATATAATTGCAAAAACAAACATCATCATTTAAAAAAATATATTTTATTACTTCATGGAATAATTAACATTAGAAACCAATTTCTACTATTCAATGTTTAGGTTATGCAGCCACTGTAAATAGTATTTTGTTGTTACTAGTTAAACATAAAATTAACTTTACCTACGACACGTTAGCAACCTGATTGCCTTGGGCAGTCAAATAATCTATTTGTGTTCTAGTTTTACGTATAGCTATGACAACATTTTATGAAAATATTATCAGTAATTTGTCAACTAGGGTTAGCGTTACCAATAGGCTCCTATGTACTTCGTACCTCACTAGTACCAACCCGTAGCTGAGAATGCATATTGTACTTCAACTGGATCTGATACATCCCTCTTATCTTTAGCAAAAAATGCCACCTCCTTCGTTATCAATGACGTAATCTCGCACGTACTGTGCTTGTTCTTTACTGAGTCCCAACAGACTGACTTCCTCATCAAACTGCTCCAGCCCTCCGACACCAATCAGGTAACCGTTTAGCCGGGCGGCAACATGAGACGAATGTAGTAGATCAGATGTCAGTCCGATACCCTTGGCCAAGTCAGAGTGGCCTTGCAGACGGTACTTTTGGTGGTAGCTAAATAAAAAACAGAAACATGAGCATAAGAATGCGGTGAAAGAAGAAAGTAAGTCTGTTTTGTGTTGGTTAAACATTGATCTGGGCAACTGACACCGAATGCTTGTTTAATGTTGGTGAAATAATCTACAGCCTGTAGTCATAGAAACCGCGATCATAGCCCACATCAATCACACTGTTCACGAACACTACACCATGCATGACCAATATAGCATTCTTGGCAGTGAACTTGGTCATGACGTGACCGATCGCGAGGCCGTGCACAACGCGGGTTAAACGTCCCTGAAAGTTGAACGGTCTTGCGAATACGTTTGTGGTTACTTACTTTTCGGCTGGGTAGAATGCACCTGCTGCTGCGATCTCAGTAATTATTTGCTCCGGGGCGCGCTTGATTTGTTCCTCCGCGCGGCTGTCTTCGGCGATCTTGCGCTGTTCTTCGCTATGGTACAGAATGAGCGACATGTACTGGCGCTTAATTCGCGTAGTTAGACCATACTCGTGATTGTTCCAAAACAGTTCCAACAAATCACTATAGCTTATCTTTTTTGGGTCGTAGTCGATCTCGATTACTTCTGTATGGTCTCCCCTGTTTAAGGAAAGGTATTAAATTGTTATACATGATGCAATAAATGACCTTGTTACACACTTACATTTTCTTGTAGACGGGTGACTCGGTAGTGCCACCGGCATAACCGACCCGAGTACGGAGAACGCCTCTGGTGGCACCAAACAACGAGTCGCATCCCCAGAAACAACCCATTCCAAAGGTGGCTTTTTCGAACGGAATATCCACCTGATGCAACGGCTCATGACGAACTTTCTCCAGCTCCTCCACCTTTTCTTGTGTGTTCAAGCGCTCCTACAATAATCAAATAATGTCACATTTAATTTATATTGCTCAAGCAACAAATAAAATATTTCTTCACTTACCGTCGCAACCATTTTTGTTTCGTATCGATTTGATTTAAACAGAGAATCACAACAAAACGAGTTTTTGCAAAAACTAATGTAAAAACAGAAGTCCTTCCTTGCGTACAGCTGAAAGCCGTGTACTGAAAACTCGTTTGCCGGCATATTTATATATCACCCCGAGCTCACACATTCTCTCGCGCACTTCATTTCGTCGGCCACGCGAAACATGATGTTACAGCATACATTCGCGAGCCACTATGCGAATAGTCGCGATATATACATATACGCTTCACAATACGTATTATGTAGCACTCGACTGCTTTATACACACTGTCACTACACCAGACATCAGACCATTTACAGAGTTTTTCAGTTAATCAATTCAATTCTCTATGCTTAAACTGAAAGTGATTACTATCCAGGTGGGTTCATCCCAAACAAATCGCCTTGATTTTATTAGAAAAACCCCGCTAACTATTAAGAATAACAGTAACTTTTGAAAATAACTATAACCGAAGAATTGAATACGGTAACAAAACTAGGAACGATTATCAAAAATTTCCTTTATCCAGATATGCAGCTCGAAATAACGTCCTAAAAACGTCATACGTACGAGTAAACGTTCTACTTTCTTGTATGTGGGTCATACCAATTTAGGACATATAGCAGTCATCCTACTTCCTCCTACTTACCATACAAAACTGCTCGATTTTTCTTTCACGTGGGACGTTTTTTAGAACGATTTGCTCGAAATCGCCAAGGCAGCTCGAAATATCGTGCTAAAAACGTCCTACACGCGGAACAAACGTGCTACTTTTTTGTATGGGGGTGAAACAAATGCAGGACATTTTTGAGCAGTCTTTCTACTTTGTCCTACTTCCCATACAAAACTGCTCGATGTTTGTTCCATTTTAGAACGTTTTTAGGACGATTGCTCGAAATCGCCTAGCGGGTTGTTGTGTGCACCGTATTGTTTTGTAAACAATCGGCTAACCTTTTCTGCTCGAAAAAGGTTCGCGAACTCTGCTCGATTCACTTCTTCTTCTTGGCGCAACGACCTCTTGGTCATGCCTGCCCGTTAAGGGCAGTCCTCTCGTACAGGGGAGGGTCCGGTCTCGGTTGGGATTCGAACTCGCTAACGAATCAAACCTGATTCGAATCCATCAAATGGGATTCGAATCTTTAGAATCCGTCCAGGGATCGAATCTTCGAATCTTCCGAGTCCCGATTCTGCCAACACTAATGCCAACACTATGCGGTCAAGCCGAAAAAGCTGTCAAGAATAGGAAACAACAAAATTATTCTCAAAACTAACTTGCTAAATAGTTGCTGGGCGTAGCTGATTTTCCGTGTTCAACAAAATGTGTAAATGTATCGCTGGAACTTGCGTCTGCTGGTAAGTATCCATGTAGTAGACGGTTTTATTTTATTTCCTGCTGCTGATAATGAATCACTACTTCGTCGCTGTCGCAAATTGAAAATTGTATTGATTTTAAATGGAATCATGATAGAGAGTCATTTTACGATTTCAAACACTTATGTTTTAGTCGCTTTATTTTGCAGTACAATTATACGCAACTATAGACATAAAACAGTTTTATAACATCTCAGTTTTTTATTTTTTGTTTTTCTGACTCATTCGCAGCTGCTGCCAGTGCGCAATGAGCATTTTCATTTCATTGCTGTTCGTTTTCATATTGATAGCAGTAGCAGTCTCCGTGGCAATCTACTTTGGCTTATTCAACGTGGACGAAACGGCACCAGGCGTGTCTGATCTAGTCCACAAAACAGGCAACTCTATCAGAGATACTATCAAGGAAAAACTGAACTAACAGAATCCAGAAAGTAACAACGAACATCATTTACATCACGCCTATAAGATTCTCATTAAAAATTATTGAACACATATGCCAAACTAAATAAGGTAAAATACCAACCAGGGAAACCACGACGTTTTTAAACGTTCTAAGTGTATAAGCGTATGCTGCAATCGTACAAAACACAAGTGCTTTAGTCGTCTACGTTATTAAATGGGAGTCATACTAAATTGAACCTGGACACCTCACCGCATCCATTAAACAAAAACAGCGTCACCATACAAGGTAAGTGAATTGAAATAATCCTATACAATAATAGAAAGGTGGATAAAAAACACTTACATTCTCTTCGGCGTCGTTAAAAAATCCAGATGCACTACCGCACAATCCTGAGTCATGTTTATTAGCAAAATTGCAATGACTCACCCGTTCCAACATTGATGAAAACACCTGAAACAATAGCATGTTTGTTGTATCTACTTATGTATGAGTGTAGTAAACATAGCTATGTTATAAATCGAAACTTTTCTAATTCGTTTAATGTGTACTCAAACATTTTCCTTATGCCTTGCCCCACGAAAAGTGGTTCAAGGGCTTCTCGGTCGTCGCGAGTATTCAAGGTTGAATGATGCATGGCCTCAGCTAGTATAACTCGAACAAACTTTGCATACTTTGCACTCCCTCGATAGACACTCGTTAGAAAATACCATCCAACTTGTGTGCGTACCATTACCGCGGTCCGAGTGAATATTTGAAAAAAGTAAAAAATGTACGGCAATTACAGAGGGGATTGTAAAACCTGATCTCGTCCATAGCTACACTCATTCAGTTGTGTTCGTGACTTTTCCGAGAGACGATCGATGGGCTTTACAACTCCATTGTAATGCTGCAAGCTGTTCAGTGTAAATAATCTGCGGGAATATCAAGTTACAAGTATTTCATGAAGATCAACCCCAGAAATTCATAATGTGTCATTGCGGAACTATCATCGTTTGGTAATGCAAATTTCGTGTTTCTATTAGTAACATCGTTGTAGGAGAAAAAATACCCCACAATGTAATAACGATTTGAGAAAAAAAAGTAATTTTCGATAGAAATTAATCATCCTCTTTTAAATGAATTATTTAACCCAGAGTATTGTCGCGATTCAACTACTACATCGAATGTAACTGATTGAATTTTGCTAGAATGTTCTAACAAAGCGACTATTATTGGATTGGTTGAGGAATGCTGGATGGCTTACCATGATATTACTTGTGATCAAGGGTTGCTACTAAAAGTTAACTTGTTCTTTTATTTTAAGCTGCATAACCTTTGCCATTGCCATAGCGGTAGCGATATACTATGGCGTGATTCACGTTGACGAGTCTGCGTCGGATGCAATCAAAGACGCTGGATCGAAAATAAAGCATTCCATAAAAGATGGCTTGAAAAAGCTCGATGACGATTAATTTCATTCACGAATAGAGAAGCCCCCCTAATATGTAAGTCAGATACCTACTGAAATTCAACCGAAAACGACGTCTACAATAAACCAATGTAAGCAACACAATGTATGCTGGAAACGTATTTAATTTTTTAATGATCTTTTTTCTATATTTCAGGTACCGACCAACAACTATTGCTCCAAATATAAACTACACTCATGAAATAAAAAATGATGAATATTCCCCACTGCAGTACTCCACTATGCATTGATATGTAACGAATCTCATAAATCGTTAATTCATAAGGGGATGAAGCTTTTTATATCAATTTTTTTACCTACTGAAGTTTAAATAAAAATATGATATAGTGCTCAATCCCGGGTTTCCTTGTAATAAAAGCTTATTCATTATGTTTGTATGGATGACACTGACCATATTTTTCCGTGTATAACGACCACAAAAACAAAATTGTTTTTAATGTTAATGAAATTTTTGTTTCTAATTTTTGTCAGTTGCAACAATGTTATACATGTTTTGACCTCCACTCTATGATCGCATCAAAAAGTTACTACCCGTGAATAACGACCCATCCAATCCGACTATCATCATTTTTGAACTAATCCGGGGTCAGCTTTTTAACAGGTTCCGCATTCGGATATTCTGATCAAACAAAAACAGCCTAGCCAGATTAGTTCACACCAATTCACCGTACTGCCAAGTGCATTTGTCATAGGCAAAATGAAACCCATCTACTATTAATGTATGAAATTGCATTTCACAATGCAATGTTTAATTAAACGCAGTGCAGAAGTACGTATTTATCTAAAAGTGTACATATTTGTTCGACATACCATATATAGTATTACCCTCTAGTTCATTCTCTTAGTTATTTTATTAATAACTGTTAATTTTGAATAGTATTTGCCATCATAAAATAAGAGTAAAAAAGCGTGCGATCAATAACGAAATATGTTTGTATTTCACACAAATCCATTGTGTACGTTTCATGATAGGGAGCTTAAAATGCCAACTTTTTCATTAACAAAAACATATTTTGATCGATTTCGAACCCATGTAAATTGTTTGCATCACCTTGTAGCCTCATTAACAGACCACCAAAGGAAACGTATGCGGATAGCCGGTTGGAAGATTCCGTCTGTGAATCATCTCCCTCGATCCTGTAAACTTTCCCGAACATCACGTATTCGAAGCTATCAGCCCGAGATCCTTCGATTTCCGCAGCGTTATATTCCATACTCGCTATAGGTTATAAAAATGTGTTAATCGCTATAGAAATATTCAATTCAAGCATTACAAAACTTCTAACATACCTGCTGTACCGTCCTCGTGTAACGTTGTGGCCAGAACAAGGCGGAATTTGTCTCCCAGTTCCATCGGATACAACCACGAATTGATGTCTAATATAAGATCCATTTTGAACGACTCTGATTCGCAATGCAACCGACTGACTCGATCAAATTTTTTGCCTTCCGGGTCCATATCTTTCACGTTGAAAATGTCCTCAAATAATATGCCCGACATTGCTTACTGTATGCACACTAATGTCGAAGAATTGGGGTATACTTCTGTAGCTTTCTGAAGCTGATGATATGGAAAAAGGCGGCACGTGCAGTCCGTTGAAAACACTTATAAGCGTTCGTTTTGGTAACACAGCATGCGAAACTAGCGATTATCGCTTGACTCGTTTGTTTACCGGCGCGTCTTTATTTCGACGTTTCCGCTTGGAAACATGCCAATGTGACAGATCGGTGAGTTTACACCTAGGCGGGACAAATATGTAATGCAACCTTTTAAATCATTGTTATTTAAAGCATTGGTGATAAAGTAAAGCATGTGATAAAAATTGAACTCGTTCTAGCAAATATTTTGGAATCGGATATTTCTATCTTGTGCATTTGTGAAAAAATGGATTGAAGTAAATAGAGAAAACAGTCACAGTCGCCAAATGGAACTCTAAAGTCTCTACTCTAAACACAAGGCTCATTCGTCTAGAACTGTCAATGGTTAATTACCTACCTGTGACAAAAAAGAAGAGCTCTAAGCAAATCGAATCAAAGCCTTTATAGAAACTGAAAAATGGCACCAGAACTCTCCAATTTCGACTACGATTCATCAGCCCATCAACAATACTCTGCACACAATCCGATCGAGCAGTACGTTCTTCTGGCCAAGGGTGCTAAAGGAGCTGCCTGCTTAGAGCTTATCAAGCAGGTTCTGGAGGCGCAGGGTGTTTATGTATTTGGTGAACTGCTGGCTATGCCTAACATAGAAGAGGTAAATGTAACATTTTTACCTTCACCAAAATCTAACAATCTCCATTCCTCCAGCTCCAAAATGGCACGAATGCCAGCTACTACAATACTCTAAACCTATTTGCGTATGGAACTTACCGTCAGTATCGGGAAAACGAAGCTCAACTGATCCAACTTACACCGCCAATGCGCAAAAAAATACAGCATCTTACAATCGTGTCATTGGCCATCAAGAGCAAATGCATCCCATATAGTGAACTGCTTGACGAGCTAGATATCAAAAACGTCCGTGTCCTAGAAGATTTGATAATCGAAGCCATTTACGCTGACGTCATTCACGGGAAAATAGATCAGAAGAACAAGCAATTGGAAGTAGACTATGCCATCGGTCGGGACATTCGCAAAGGAAATATAAAGCAAATCGTATCCACGCTCCAAGAGTGGAGTGATTCTTGTGAAACCATATTATCTTGTCTCGAAGCTCAAATAAATCGGGCCAATACTGAAAAGCAGAAGCGCATCAAACATAAGGAAGCCATCGAACAAGAGGTAAGTTATTGTATTCAGAGGTTCTGAAAGACTGCTGAACACAATAAATAATTTAAAAAATATGTTTTAGATTGCAAATTTAAAAAAAGCTATCAAGACACAAGCCGTTGAATCCGATGAAGCTATGGCTACCGATGCCTGTCGAGAAGTTGTAGGAGGGCTTGATCTTCGGAAAAAATCCACCAAATCCAAAAGCCTGAAAGGTTGCGGTAAGTCCTGGTTTAAAAATTTTCCGTAAGCTAAATGGTTAGCGATAAAATGATATGCTGGCGTTATTCAAACGCTTACTCATATGCCTAAGCTAGTTTCTGTAATTTTTCTTCCATTTTTTCCACTTTGTTTAATTGTCTTTTTATTTTCATTTTTTTTTTATATCTATCTTATTTGAAAGGTACAGGCAAATCAGGTTCGAAATGAATAGCAAAAGCATGCACAAAGCAGTCACAGGCATATCGTGGGATTGTCTTTCGTTTTTTTCCTATACGTTTTTGTTTATATTTTCAATACAAATTCAGAAACTGTAAGAAAAAACTTAATATACCATGTTCATCAAAAGCATAAAATCAGTAACTTTTTAATATCCGAAAAAACTTATTTCAGTATTGAAGCTTGGACTATTTTGGAGCAAAAGTATTTAACTTGATTTTTCAAATTTGAATAACTTGTGGTTGCAATGTAACCTCGTATGCCAACAGTACAAATGATTCTTTTGCATTAATTATAACATTATGTACCGTAACAAGCTCCATCGCTTTATGCAGCGAAGATACAGATACTATGACATAGAATGCAACTTCGACTTTTGATTCATATTTCGTAAGGTCTACAACCATTTCGTGATTTCCGAGGTTGGCGATTGTGTATACATAACTAAACTTGTTTTCATTTTCAAATTGTCGTAAAATAATGAAAACATTGCCTTCAACAAAAGTTTTGAAATCGGGGGACTTTACACTTATTGATCTTTTTAGCTTAGTGAGATTTCGGTACACAAAGAGATGGCTTTCTAATTCATTGAGTTGCTTCTGGACATTCACTTCGGTAAAGTTTGGGGCGACAGGAAGCCATGTATGATTCCCGGTAGAAAATCCAGCATTTTTTGTAGAATCCCACTGGAAGGGGGTTCGTTCGGGATCCCGTGTTGTGTACTGATATTTTTCTGGACCAGCATTGCAGGCTGCTGGATCCACTGTATCGTTGTATGATATCCATACATCGTCCATGCCGATTTCCTCACCCTAAAGAAAATGGAAACGATGTTCGAAAAATGTAAAACGACATTTCATTTTTGGTTTAAACAAATCCTACTTACATTGTATGTAACGCTTACTCCTGGTAGAGAAAGTAGTATCATGTTCATGATATCAATCATATCATTTCCGAACCTGCTGGCCACGCGGTGTTGGTCGTGATTTCCCAGCTGAAACCATAGAAGCTATTTGTTGAAAAAGAACATCAAACTGGACACCTTACTAATATTTACCACCCAATTCGGCACAACTGAATTCAGTTTTGGCATATGTTCAAGCCAATACTCGATTGTGCTTTGCAGTTCTATCGCCGACATGTTCTGTTTTAGATCCGTGATTAAATGAAAGTTGAAAGGGATTTGAGCACCTGGAACAGTGTCATTACCATAGTATCTCATTACAATTTCAATTGGAGAATATGTTTCTGCCATTATTATTCGTTCTCGTCCACCATGTTCCTGCTGAAATTGATCAGTAACGGCGCGCCATTGATAAACCATATCGAGTGTTTCATTGCGATCTTGTGTGAAAATATGTACTAGATAACCCGGGTCCTCAGGATCGTTTGTATTTCCGCTTAGTGGTTCATCTGGGTACTGTCCATTGACGTCCTTCGCCACTTCGAACAGAGTCGGTACAGCGTCTATGCGATATCCTGCTACACCACGAGCTAACCAAAATCGCATCACTTCTTTCATCGCCTCCACGACAGCTGGGTTACGATAGTTAAGGTCAGGCTGTTTGATTGAAAATTGATGCAAGTAGTACTCCTTTCGCAGCTCACTCCATTGCCAGGCACTACCCCTAAAAAAGCTAACCCAGTTACTTGGGGGAAGGGGTCGTGCAGATTTATCCCCCGGATGAGGACGTCCCGGATGCCACACGTAAAAATTTTCATATTCTGGGTCACGCATCTCAGACTTTTTGAACCACTTATGCTCATCACTGGTGTGATTTGGTACGAAATCCAATATAACTGCCAATCCACGTTCGTTCGCTGCAGCTACCAACGCATCAAAATCATCCAAAGTTCCATATTCTGGTTGAATGGTTAAATAATCTGAAATGTCGTACCCGAAGTCGGCCATAGGAGACTTGAATATTGGAGATAGCCAAAAACCATCAATACCATTGTCGCGCAGATAGTCAAGTCGCTTCATAATGCCCCGCAGATCGCCTATTCCATCACCATTGCTATCCATGAACGATCGTGGGTAGATTTGATAAAACACGCCTGATTTCCACCAACAACTCTGGCTAGGGTCACTTTTGTCGACATCGTGGTTTGATTTCTCCAAACTGAAAGCACTACTTTGGCCTGCTAACAAGAGAACCACCGTGAGGTTGCACCACCGAGAAGGAATATTCAACATTGCACAGAAACGGTGCGCAACAGACAGTGCACCAAGAAGTACTATTGCGTCTTTCATAGGGATTATCAGTTGGGACTATTTTTAGAATCCAATTCTTTGCACGCAGGGCAACGCCCGCTCGTTACATGGACTACGCTGTGACGCGCTTTGAAGCTCAGCAAATTCATGAATCATAATGTATGCCTAATGCATGCCGATGTTCAAACGAACATGATTTGTGAGTAATTGAATCACGGATTGTTCAATATTTTGAACCATTCTTACTGTAAATTTTAGGGATAAGTGACACTTTTAATGATTAATTGCTTGCTGAAAAATAAATGGAAGGTTATCCACTATTTATTTTTCCATTCAATGCTTGATTACTCTGTGGGAATGCTGTGTGGGTTACTGTGGGAATTATCGAATGTTCTTAGGGGAGAACTTCATTCGTGAAGAGCATGGCAAATAAATGATAGCGCCCTTGCTACTCTCCTTATCGTAATAAGCACTAACAGTGCACGTGTTTCCTCAAGTATAAAAGGCACTATCATTTCGCCAAGGACAGTTTTTAGTAATTTTTCAAACGAGGCAGTTGTGTAGTTTTTTTCTTTGCCAATAAAATGACCCGCAACCGTTGGGGTGTTCATCTCTGTTTCGCAGGACTAGTCATACTCGTGTTGCCATCAGTGAAGGCCCAGAAAGATTGGTGGGAAACAGCCAGTTTTTATCAAATCTATCCACGATCCTTCCAAGACAGCAACGGCGATGGAATCGGCGATCTTAACGGTATAACAAGCCGCCTACCATACCTCAAGTCGTTAGGTATAACAGCCTTCTGGCTTTCCCCAATCTATCCTTCACCGATGGCCGACTTCGGATACGATATTTCCAATTTTACTGATATTCATCCGAGTTTCGGAACATTGGACGATTTTAAGCGGATGGTAGAGGAAGCCAAAAAACTGCAGCTTCGTGTTATTCTTGACTTTGTGCCAAACCACTCCAGTGACGAGCATGAGTGGTTCAAGAAAAGCGTCAAACGTGAGGCTGGTTTTGAGGATTACTACGTTTGGCATGATCCCAAACCTGGCAAGGATCGCGAACCTCCAAACAATTGGGTTGCTGCTTGGTATGGATCTGCCTGGGAGTGGAATGAGGAAAGACAACAATATTATTTGCATCAATTCCACAAGAAACAACCTGATCTTAACTACCGCAATCCGGTAGTCGTACAGACTATGAAAGATGTGCTTCGTTTTTGGTTGGATCAAGGCGTGGATGGTTTTCGGATCGATGCTGTTCCTTGGTTGTTCGAAACAATCGGCTTTCCTGATGAGCCTCTGAGTGGAGAAAGCAGCGATCCACTTAGCCAGAACTACCTTAGACACATTTACACCTTGGACCAACCTGAAACGGTAGATATGGTGTATCAGTGGCGCGAAGTGATGGACCAGTACAAAACGGATCATAATAGCACAACAAAAGTGCTTATGACTGAGGCTTGGTCAGCTTTGGATGTTGTAAAAACGTATTTCAATGATAGTAACAATCGCCAAGGCTCTCAGATGCCCTTCAATTTCCAGTTGATCTTGCGTCTCGATATGAATTCGAAAGCTATAGACTTCAAAACGGTCATAGACTCATGGCTTGAGATTGTTCCTCCAGGACATACAGCAAACTGGGTGGTAAATCTTTGATCCTTTTTAATTTGAATGTTAAACAAAACTGTAATCATATATTTTTAGCTTGGAAACCACGACAAGCGCCGCGTTTCGTCTCGAATGGGTGGAGATCACATGGTAGACATAATGGCTATGATACAATTCATCTTACCAGGAATAACGGTAACGTATCAGGGCGAAGAAATTGGTATGCACGATGTCGATATCTCTTGGGCTGAGACCCAAGATCCTGCTGCATGCCAACTAACAGAAGAAACATACCAAGAAGGAACCCGCGATCCGTCTAGAACTCCGTTCCAATGGGATACAACAGCTAACGCCGGTTTTACAAATGCATCTGTCATACCATGGCTACCACTTGCGGCCGACTATCCCTCGATAAATGTTCAAGTTCAAGAAGATACGACACAAAACAGTCATCTGAAGGTATATAAGGAGCTTATGAATCTACGAGGTACGAACACACTTATTTGGGGATCGTACAAATCACAAGTTCTGGGCAGCAACGTTTTGGCAATTTTACGTTCATTCCCAAATGATGATCGTACTTATGTCGCACTAACTAACATTGGCTCTACGCTAGAAACTATCGATGCTACCACTTTGGATAGTTCGCTTCCTGCTGAGTTAGTATTCCGTGTGGTTGGAATATCCTCAAATCATGCTGCAGGGTAAGTAATGATGCTTTTTCGATTATCACCTAGAAGATCATTTAAAAAATACCCTTTTTTATTTAATCGATAGAGAGACTATTACAACCTCCAACATACAACTACAACCTTATGAAGCGATAGTGTTGAGTAATAGAGCAGGCAATATAGTTTCCAATGCTGTTATAATCATAATGCCAATATTTTTGTTTGCAGTGATTGTGAGGTATTGATGAAATGTTTTCTTACTTTAAATAAAGATATGTCTATGCGTTTTTCGCCAATGAATCCCAATTTTATTTTATTGCTTGGCGTTGATATTTTTGTGTGGTATAGTATAGTTTATTTTATTACTTAGCGTTCATTTTTTTTGTGCTGTGTGGTTCAGTATGTGTTCAAACATAAAATATGGTCACTAATAATAAAAAACTGGAAAATTTGCTCTTTGTTTTATATTATTTTGTTAAATAGAAAATTACATTAAATTGTTTTAATTTTTTTGTTTTTTCTTTGTCTCCCTAGTCTGACGTATTTTTTTTAAATTTATTTATTTTAAAGAATAACTTAAATAAGGAAAAGGTTTTCTGTTTGATTTTAAGTAATGTTAGGTTGGATTTTAAAAAGACTTTTTTTAGATATACAGGATTTGATGAAAATGGCTGTAAAGTTTATAACAAAGGATCATTTAAGTAAACGTAGCAAAGCCCTTCATTGAATGATTGGTAATGTTGCTAAATAGAAGGAACTCTTATCAGATAGCAAATCATGATGAATGTCTTCAAAGCATGCTGCAAGGTATGTAATGATGCTTTTTTCAATTATCACCTAAAAGATCTTCTAAATAATTCCTTTTTTATTGTTCTTTAAGGAGCCCACTACAGCCAAAACACACATATACAACCTTAATAAGTATTGGTGAGTAACAACGGAGCAACCAACGTACGCAGAAAGTTTTACTGTTCTTCTTGTTTATATCATTACTATTGTTTTTCAATAAATGTATAATGGGAAACAGTGTATAGACCAGGGGTCGACAAAGTCCGGTTCACCAACTGATATTATCCGGCCCGCAAGAAAACTTCAGTACTTCATGCAAAAAGTGTTTAGTTTATTTACTTGCCGAAAAAGAAGATTAAAATTGTTGAACGAGGTGTTCCTATTACATGTAGAAAAATAATCGAAATTCAACGAAAATAAGTATGAAATTGTTTAAAAAATTTTATTCATTTTCCCTTTTACCAAAATGCCTAATGTAAAAATATATTTTTTGTATACCCTTAATAACATTTCTTATGAAAACAATCTTCAGGACAAATTGTAATGCAAAAATAAAAATATCTTTAAATTCGTACCGAAAAATAACATAGAATGTTAATTTGTTAGTGAGAGAAAAAATCTCTCAAGTATGTAAAGATATAAAAACGTGGACCTCAAAAAAACAATTATCATGTTGTTTGCTTTGAAAGTAGGGCCAAGTTTATTAAGTCATGCCCTCAATAAAAAAACCAACCGCCCATTGAACGAGGCGAGCAAACCAAACTTGATTCGTTTTCTATACATAGGCAAACATCTTCGAAGTAATCGAGTGTTGAACAATATTGACATTATTACTATTTTGTTCGCCTTCAAACAAATACTCATCGTAATCAACAATTCCCACTACCGGACCACAGTTTAGATCAGAAACCGGAAGCCGAACTCATATAAAAGTAAACGCCAGGAGGTACTCAAAGCTGTAGTCGTACTGGTTGTGGCTTGGTGAAAATGTGGAAAATTCTTTCTATTGCTGTTGTGTTGTGCGTCTCTGCCGTTGTCGCCGACGAGCACTGGTGGCAGCATGCCAATTTTTATCAAATCTATCCGAGATCGTTCAAAGACAGTGACGGCGACGGAGTGGGAGATTTACGAGGAATTATGGAAAAAGTAACCTATTTGCGCCACGAACTTGGTGTCGATGCAATTTGGTTGTCCCCGATTTTCAAATCGCCTATGGCAGACTTTGGATATGATATCTCCGACTTTCGAGATATCCATTCAGAGTTCGGCACGGTTTCGGATTTGGAAGCCCTAGCTCAAAAATGCACAGAAGAAGGTCTTAAACTTATATTGGACTTTGTTCCCAACCACAGCAGTGACGAGAGTGAGTGGTTTCAAAAATCAGCAAGTAACGATTCAACCTACAGTGATTATTACGTGTGGCATGAGGGAAAAATACTGGACAATGGAACTCGAGTGCCGCCATCAAATTGGATTAGCGTTTTTCGCGGGCCAGCATGGGAGTGGAATGAGCAGCGTGGAGCGTACTATTTGCATCAGTTCCTAGTGAAGCAACCTGATCTCAACTATCGTCACCCGGCATTGGTAGAAGAAATGAAGGAAGTACTGAACTTCTGGCTGGAAAAGGGAGTACATGGTTTTCGGATTGATGCCGTGCCTTATCTATTTGAATCCTTGCCAGTAAATGGAGTGTACCCGGATGAAGTAAAAAGCGGCACTACTGACGACCCGGACAATCCGAACTATTTGATTCATACGTATACTCAAAATTTGGATGAAACATTCGATATGGTTTACCAATGGAGAGCAGTAGTAGATGAGTATAAGCAGCTCCACAACACAGAAGATATAGTTTTGATGGCCGAAGCCTACACCCCTTTAGATAACATCATTCGCTTGTTCGGCAACGCTATTTCTGAAGGAGCACATATTCCATTCAATTTTGAAGTCCTGAGCAATACTTTCAAGGATACCACCGGAAAGCAGTTCTACGACAACATCAACCGATGGCTTACTGTTGTGCCATCAAATCGCTTTTCAAATTGGGTGGTAAGAAACAGTGTTTACTTCAAGCTAAAATGCACAATCTAACCACAATTTTTTGTTTATACAGCTTGGAAATCACGATAACCGACGAGTATCGTCTCGGTTGGGGGTGGCACGTGCAGATTTGTATCAAATAGCGCTAAACGTACTCCCTGGCATTGCTGTAACATATAACGGAGATGAGTTAGCGATGGAAGATGTGTACATTTCGTGGGATGACACTATCGATCCTGCGGCATGCAATTCTAACCCCAAAGATTATTTGCTCTATAGCCGGGATCCAGCTCGAACTCCCTTCCAGTGGGATGATTCCATCAGCGCTGGGTTCTCCACTAATCGCACAACGTGGCTGCCAGTGGCATCAAACTATAAGACCCTTAACTATAAGGCACAAAAAGCCGCACCGCGTTCGCATGTGAAAATATTCAAGGCTCTTTTGCGATTGCGCAAACAGCGCACACTACGCGAAGGAACAATGGAGATGCAAATGATCGATGATAACATCATTGTCATCAAGCGCCATCTAGACACCGTGAGCACTATTGTGGCCGTGTTAAACTTCAACAAAATCACAAAGAACATTAAACTATCAGCGGTTTTTACCGGGCTCCCAGCTGCCTTTGAAGTGATTACCTCATCGTTGCAAACCAATTACATCGACGGGTTAGTAGCATATACTTAGTTAGGTGTTGGAGACAACAAATTATTATTTTTGTTTCTATTACAGATCTATTGTGGGTAGAGATGAAATCGCGTTGCCCGCGGATGCCGCAATCGTCTTGGAAGGCAGCACATCAAATGGTGTATAAAATGAAATGTTGTTTGTGGCAATTATTACTAGAAAATCATCACAATTATTTACAAAATTTATTCTTGCTGTACTACCTGCATATGATGCACTCGCTTACAGGTTACAAAACCACAAGAACATAGTAATTGAATAAATACTTAGACGGTGGTAGTAAACTTTATGAGACTCAACGCTAGCCTTAATTACTATATCACAGACAAATTATTCAAACCGCAAAGTTATTTTTTTAAATTAGCTGAATAACATGTATCTGCTAGACAGTTATGAGGCCGAAAATAGACGGGCAAACATATAACATATGTTTCCAACAAATATGTACTGCAGGTCCACCTTACTTCAAGTTACTTAAGTAATTACCATTGAAAACTAACAAGAATGTCCACCGTACTTTCAAAGTCATGAATGCAGTCATTTCAAACCATCTTTCGCATTCGTCGAATGAGGGGATGCAAACGTCACTTTGACGTTTGACGACTCACCAATGGATCACTGAGAGTGGTACAAAGCAGAGCGTTGTGAACAATCTAAACAAATTTCAACCTGCAAAATCTCCGCTTCCGTCAAGCGAATCGTGAGTCATTCACCGTCATCGTTCGTTTGGTTGTGCCTTTGTTGCTAGTCCATAACAGGGGTCCTAAAACAAATTACATGGGATGGATCTGGCCGAGGTTTTCGATTGAGGTGAGAAGAATGGTGTTTTCAACATGAACAGCTATTATTTCAATACTAGCTTGTGAAACAGCGGCCAGCCTCCAGTGCACAGTAAACTGGCGTGTGCCCTTCCTAAGCAGAATGAAAACAATTCATAAGACTGTCCGAGCCTGCGTGAATTCATACCCGCCAGTCCAACTTAGTTTAGGGTGGGCGGTAGCGCTACCGTAGAAAACATTGTTGAAGCCATCATATTCCTATATTCGATGGTTACGGCCAACAGTTGAGCGATAGATCATGTGATTATTCGAGCGAAACAGATAAAAGTGTACCGATCAGCAATCGCCCATAGGCTTCTAGGGTTGAGTTTACTTTTGTGACATTATCATATACCTTATCGCTCAGCTGGTACGCTATAGCTGGATCGAAAGATTATAACCGGTCTTATTCCTCGTGCTCTGTTTCATACGAGTGACTATTTTCTAAGAGATCATTTGGTTACTTCTTTTCTACAGATAGCAACTCCGCAGTGCCGAAGAAAGGGGGAAATAAAACCACTGCTTCAATTGCCAGCGGCAGCACTAACAACATTCCATCTATAACCCGCACCATCTGATAAGAGCAGAGGGTCATCGATTGACCTACACACGGAGTTACAAAGATCGGCCACTCTTCGTTTCATCAATTATGAAACCCGAATCTTGCCAAACGGTATAAAATTGAATATTCGGTGAAACAACATAAACCAATCGCGTTGGTCCTAATGTGTTCATGAAAGGGGTTACTTGGATTGCATCGCTAGCACGTCATGCTAAAGGCTCCATGGTGATTCGGTAATAAACCTTCCAGGTCAGTGTCGGAATGCAGCGATACAGTGACAGCTACACATCGGCATCGTTTCTGTTATCGCTACCGTTGTATTCGTCATCGTGGGCTTTATCAGCATCAGCAGTACATCACTCCAAAATGCTTCCCTCCATCTTCTACGGCTACTGACTGCTAGATTGCTGCATTAACGCGTCGTCCGCCGAGATTTGAAAAGGTCCAAGTGACTCACCGACCGAAAATAAGCGATCTCTAGTCTCCTTGTCAGCTGACGATATGATTATCCGTTCTCTTATGGTATTGCGAGAAAGATAACACTTTCGAATAGCACCACCAAACCGAAAGATTCACGAAGTTGTAAGTGTAGAACGGGTGTTTAAAGCAGTCCAAAATTGCGAGCATAGTGTGACATTTAACTCACGAAAAAGGAAGTGTAGAACTGTACCATCATGAAACAATGTCACCGACGATGATAACCATCATACACTGTTTGGCTATCGGGATCCTGATATTCTGGTGTGGTAAATGGATCATCCACCTAACCGCCATCACCTACGGAAAGGTGAAACTACACAAGAAAGCCTCTCAGCAGCCACGCGAAACGCCATACCCATCAGTTTCGATACTAAAACCACTGATGGGAGTTGATCCAAATCTGCAAAGTAATCTAGAAACGTTTTTCCTCATGGACTACCCAGTGTATGAGCTTCTGTTTTGCATCGAGTCGTCTGACGACCCGGCCGTAGAAGTGGTCAATCGGCTGTGCAATAAGTATCCCAACATCGAAGCAAAGCTACTCGTCGGAGGGTCAAATGTCGGAGTCAATCCAAAGATAAATAATCTCTACCCAGGCTATGTGGAAGCCCGCCATGAGCTGATCATGATTTCAGATGCAGGCATTCGAATGAAGAGCGACACGCTTACAGACATGGTGAATCACATGACGGAAAAGGTCGGGCTGGTCCATCAGATGCCGTTTGTATGCGACCGAGAAGGATTTGCGGCGGCTTTTGAGAAGATATACTTTGGGACAGTGCAGTCTCGTATCTACCTTTGTGCCGATCTGCTCGGGATAAACTGTCATACTGGAATGTCCTGTCTGATGCGCAAAGACGTATTGGACCAGCTGGGTGGTGTGCAGGCTTTCGGATGCTACCTGGCGGAGGATTTTTTTCTCGCGAAAGCCTTCCACGATCATAACTGGAAGCTCACCATCAGTAGCCAGCCAGCTTGGCAGAACTCGGGCATTTGTGATATTAGCAGCTTTCAAGCTAGGCTTACTCGCTGGGCAAAGCTGCGCGTGGCTATGGTGCCAACCACCATTCTTCTAGAGCCGATGTCGGAATGCATCATCGTCGGTATGTTCGCATGCGGGGCCGCCAAAGTACTCTTCCGGTGGAATCCATTAGTGTTTTTCCTCATACATACGCTCGTCTGGTTCCTGTCCGATTGGATCTTGCTGTCGATTATTCAGAACGGGCCACTCCCGTTCAACAAGTTCACCTTCTTCATCGGCTGGGCATTTCGTGAGATCAGCGGACCGTATCTGTTCTTCAACGCATTATGGAATCCAGCCATCAGATGGCGCACGCGTGTCTACAAACTCGCTTGGGGAGGTGTAGCGTACGAACTAACATCTCAAATTAAATCGTAATTTTTAAACAGTTCGTTACGTAACCGAAGGTAGCTTTTTATCTTTTCATATTTGTCATATTCCTGCTGCATTTTGTAATTCCTCCATTCACGTCTCTTCCTTTTCCCGCTCATAACTATAGATACGCAAATAACATGGAAAATCCCTAGACCGATCCGATATTTCAAGAAATCCTCGTTATGCTTGTAGTTTCAAAAGCTGTTAGTTAACTTTCACCTTCATTGTTTGCTTTGCGTTGTGTGTACTGTTAATAATTTATAGTTTGCTAAAACTAGCAAAATCATACGTCACCAATTTTATGTTCATAAGCGGGCGTTTAAAGCAGATAGAGGGGTGGTCCCGCCCGTTGAACATAGTTCAGAGTTACGCGAGAGTTAACTATGCCAATCCTAAGCTTTTTTGCATACTCCAGGGTAACGAAATTCAAAACAGGACGCTTAAAAATGGAAACGTTGTCTGTAGGATATTTTTGTTTAATTTTTCACTGTACATAATATTTATAATCATTGCGAAAACTATCGAGTAAGCTGAAATAAACCATGGAAAAAGTGACAAAAAACACGAGAAATGAGAGTCGTGAACATGAGTAATAAAATAAGCGGCAAAAAGTGCGGTGAAAATGGATTACATGAATTGGATTGGACGTTATTGAGAAATGCATTCTATAAATAAGCAGTCATCGTCATGTGTGCTTAATACATGAACCCTTCTTGACGCACAATCGAAACGAAGTATCATTACGAGTGTTATCAGCTTCATTTAACCGGAGGACAGTTCTTTTTTTGAGGATGATCATTGCTATCAAATATGGTAATGCTTTTTTCAGCAACGCTTCGTGCGGCCATTGACGAAACAGAAAAAAGGTCAATTTATGTGGTAATGTCCTGAAAATTGATAAGAAAGGAGAATCTAGTCCAATAAATTAGGTTCCAGTTTTGACGCTCAAACTGATAATAATGTATGCTGCATTTAACAAAATTTAATTTTCGTCTGACGGAAATGATATTTTAGCGATAGCCATGGGTGGTGATTAAGCGAGATTTAAATACTTTTCTAGGCCTTATTTATTGAATTTTAGTCTACTTAAAAGCCTTAAATGTCTACTTCATCCAACGAAACCACAAACACGTTCTTATCTTTGAGTCAAATTATCCTGCTTAAAATATTATCGCACATTTTTCTTATAAAATGTCTATATTGTTCTTGTTATTATCCACTCTTAGTTACGGTAATTAAAATTTATTTTTAATGATGTTTACCCTGTATCACTGGTCTAGGAACTTAAGATTTTTTCACTGTAAAAAATAAAATAAAATTAGAAGTTTTTTCGCAGGGTAAAATAAATGTGTAAAGTTAAATTTGATGGAGAAATTCTTTCATATCATGTGATAGTTGATATAGTATTTGTCTTGCCGTTGTTTGCGATCAAAATAACTTTCTTTTAAGGAGCTGATAGTGGCTTATTAATAAGCTTATAATAATCAATTAAAACTAAAATTGTTCAAACAAACTGTCTGCTAGTTTCAGCCAATTTGAATTATGATCCAAATTTTCGTTTGATGGTAGATTTGTTGAAACAACCTTGTTCGAAATATCTTCGTAATGTGAGATCAAGATAACTGGAGCAGTGTAATATTGGTTCAGAAGGTTAGCTCACACCAAGACGAAAATTATTTAGACGATGCTCACTCTAAACTAATCAGTTCGATTCCATTTGAAAAGAATGCTAAATTTATCATAGTTTAGTTGGGTACCATTTTTTTACAAAATTGATAGCTCGATTCGATCGGTTTCATTCGATCGATATGATTCTAAATATTTCGTCTATCACTAATCACTTACTGATATGTTATTCGTAGCTAAGTTCTGTAAAAGTGTTTCATATTATTAAACTTTAGTTAATTTAGTTTAGATACCCAATATTAAATTTTCAAACACAAGATATAGACAGATACAAAGCTATGTTCTCCAAACCTTTCGAAGCAAGTTTTGCTTTGCTCTAGTAACTTTGGGTGAGGTTTGTTTTGTTCTATTGCTCCAACATATCCGAGTTTACTTGAAAATTGAAGTTTTCACAAGCTGCAATCAGTCGGCAGTCACAGCACTGCGCGTGCGATCTTTGAAAGGATAAGACGGAAATTGAGCAATAGCCGAAGCGTCAATACAGCAACTGTCGACCACACAAAAGAGCACTTATCCTTCCTGAGGATATCTTTACGCGATGTGTAATGGTGAAAATCGTTTCATGTTTGTGCAGTTGCATTTGCTTGCTAGAAGACTAGTTGCTTCACGATTCTCGCCAGTACCCTTGTCTTCTTCCGCACGGTTACCTACAGCAACTCACTGAGGTGATTGGAAACATATTGTTTGTTTTGTTCGGAGGAAAATTGAGCATCAGCAGGAATGTAATTCGGTCTCGAGGAGGATAGAAAATGAGTGCCCCACAGTGCAAACAAATTATGCGAAAACAAAGTAAAAGCCAGATTTTAGAGTATCCATATCGTGAAAGTGAACTGCATCCCCTGCACCGTTTGACACATGGAAAATATGAAACATCCTTGAGTCCGTGGTACATAGTTGTAGTGATTGTGCCGACTTTTGCTACCGCTACCGCTTGGCAAACACCCTTTGCGTGGCATACGCCCTCTCGCTATGACGATGCAAAGTGTTGAAGCCGACGTACACGGATTTCGTAGGTAATTGTGCAGAGGATGAAGCGGTCTGCGCGCAGGAGTCCGGAGACAACGAATTGGTATTTATTTTTAGAACCGCCTTGCTCACGTACCACGTATCCCGTGTATTCATGAATTTATGCTTGCTGGCACAGGTATCCGCAGCTTTCCACCGCAGGTTTCGACTGGTATGTAACTGGGACAATCGAAACATCGATTCAACATTGTGAAAACTCTGAATGTTGAACTTGGTTAAAATATAGCATCAATCGAGCGCACCACGCTGGCAATAGAAAAGGCTTACCAAAAAATGAAAAAGGCATAATTCCACGTTGTCATAAATTGATGGTAAATATAGAAGCTGCGATTTCCGGCGGTAAATCGTGTTCGGGTTGTGGCCGCATCATTAAATAGTTTTACAACACAGTTCGCAGGGCGCCTCCGTCGAAATTGATTCGCAAGAAAATCTTGGCCAACGTGAAAAGCATTGGAGTGGAAATAAAGTTAATATAATGTATGTATGAGTTTGTGTGCGTGTTTGTGTGCCATAAAAGAAGCTATACCAAAACCTTTCGTTTTAAAGTTGAAAGCATTAAATTTGAGGAAAAGTATCCTCAAATACCATGGCATAGAGCTAGATGTATGCTATAGAGCTGGTGAAACATTTTATTCGGTAAACGTTCAGTGCCGGCCAAATGATAAAAAGTGCAATTCGACACAGTAACAAATCTAGTCAATCGTCCTGGTGAATAGAAAGTGCCAAAGAAAAAGTAGTGATTAAATAAATGTGGACAAACCGGCAGAGAAAAAATAACAAAAAGTGTATTTCCATCTATTAAATAAGAGAAGTGTTCATTCAGTACTACTATCGGTTTGGCCGTAGTTTTAAGAAGGATGAAAAGTTCGTTGCTACACCATTATTTGCATGCAAATGATAGAAAAACCTAAGAATGTGGATCAAGTGTATATTAGTTCGAAATTGCATGTTTCGCATATGACGGCCAAACGGGGGTGGCAATACATAGTTTGATGAAAAAGTGTGGCATTCTATCTCGGTGCAATGTCCTTAACGGTGTTTCTTGTAGATGGTTGTTACAACCATTTATAAGCTTGTGAAATCAGCACAGCTTGCATCCGAAAGGGGTCGTAAATGTCGTTAGAGTCCGTCTTTCATAGCATTAAAGGCGGTAGTTGAAAACCAGCCGAGCCCCACTAAGACCACACCGAGGTCCGACAGTGGTGGCGGAGGAGGGGGTTTGTGCAATATTTATGTGCAGTGGCCACCAGGACGGTTTCCGCGGTGGAGGTGTAAAGGCAAGAAGGAGGAGACACACAGAAGAAGGTGACTTACATCGAAGGAGCACGGTTGAATGTGCCCAAAATGCCCAATACAAGCGAAAACTCACATTCCGGCTCGACGACGACGACGGCGGCGGCGACGACGGCGACGGCGGCAAGCGCCGGTGATGACCTGGGGAGCACGGACGAGGTGAAGGTGTTCAAAGATGAAGGCGACCGGGAGGATGAGAAAGCCTCGTCCGAGAATCTGTTGGAGGAAAAGTTCAACCTGATCGATCTAACCGAAAGCGCGGAAAACCTGGTGAAGAACTCGGCCGCCCGGCAAGACCTCAGCCCACCCTACGTCGGTCCAGGTACATCCTCGCGCTCAGTGTCGTCGCCCGTGGGTGGGAGTGGTGGAAGCGTCAGCGGAGGTCCAGGGAGCGGGCCTGCCGGGAGTAGCTCTGGCAAGCTGTCCGATCATTCCCCTGACCACTCGCCGGGAGGCTTCGCGCCGATGGGAGGCTATCTACCGCCTTATCAGTACTCCAGCGGTACGGCCAGCGCTCTGCAAGCTGCAGGATCGATGGGCAAGGGTCTTGGCGGACTGTCGCAGTTCTTCTGCAACGAGGATCCCCTCTCAAATCCTCCACCCGCCCATTGCGGAATTCTGCCCTACCAGCTTGACTCGAAGGCGATCGGGTTGACCGCTCGGCAGTCGCTGTACTCGTTCTCCACCACCCAGTACCCGTACCCATCAATCCTATCCTCCAACATGCTGCCGGTGCCTCCCTCTTGGCATACGCCTTCAATGTATTCGACGGCTCCGAGTTTCCGTAACTCGTACCCCTCGTCTTTGCAGATTTATACCACGCTGGCCAGCGACCTGTACTCGCGCTACCAATCCTCTCAGTCACTGCTCAACTCGGTGCACTCTCACGCCTCAGTGCTTAACCAGAGCCTTCAGCAACAGGTAAAGCAGGAAGCAACGGGGTGCGGGGCGGTAGCCGGTTCCACCGTCAGTGTTGGCCAGGACATGTCTCACAATTACAGCGTCCGCCAGCATGCACACGGGCTCAGTCCTGGCAGCAAGTCGGTGGCGGACCTGCCCCAAGAACTGACGAACCATCGCTTCGGACGAGCGCAGAGCGTGGGCAGCACTGGTAGTGGTGGAGGCGGGGGTGGCAGCGGCAGCATTGGCAACGGAGCGAGCAGCGGAGGAAGTAATACCAGCGGTGGGGCAAGTGGAAGCTCCAAGAAGAAGTGTGCAAGCGAGCGAAGTCGAGATCAGCAGCAGCAGGGCAGTCATCAGCAGAATCCACCACAACCGAACAGACCACATATCAAAAAGCCGCTGAATGCGTTCATGCTGTACATGAAGGAGATGCGCGCGAAGGTAGTTGCCGAGTGCACGCTGAAGGAATCGGCTGCGATCAACCAGATTCTCGGGCGGAAGTGGCACTCACTGTCGCGGGATGAGCAAAGCGTGTACTACGACAAAGCGCGCCAGGAGCGACAGCTGCACATGGAGATGTACCCGGGGTGGACGGCACGAGACAACTATGGCTACGGTTCGAAAAAGAAGCGAAAAGCGAAGAAAAAGGACCAACTGGGTGGTAGCACCGAACCACCAAGCAGGTAAGTTGAAACTGTTCCTTTAACTATCATGTACTGCATATGTCCTGTCCGATCATCCAACATCCGTTTTTTGCTCCTATGGCCTTCCCTTTCCCCGGATCCGGTTGTTGGTGACCATCAGCGAAATAATGGCATCATCAGCTCCCCAGCAAGGATTGATTGAGTTACACTTGAAAAACAGTTTTTTACGAATTTTCGCTCGGGCTTTGGGGGAATGATGTTACAAGAACGTGCATTTTTCATTGAAGAAGGAAATATTTTCCCCAACTCTGGAACAGCTACAGCTCTAAATCTAAACATTTATATTCGACCACAACGGGCATGCGAGATGACATGTGTTTTCTGCCTTGTTCCGTTTTTTTTACCTCACTTTGTTTGGTTTCGTTTTTATCGTTGTTGTATCACAAACCAAGTTGAAATCGATGTTGAGCATCCAAGGCTGCACAACACATCAGTCGTCGCGTTTCCTTGGATGTTGCTCTTAGCTCATCTGGCTCAAACATGAAAGCAACAGTCTCCGGCGCCGGCGAGGTGTATTTTTGCGTTAACGCTTTTTTTTGTGTTTCTCTCAACTGTGCCAACTACAGCTATTGATCGCCAGTTGTTTCCAGGTTGAATGCGGGACGTACATATAATTTTTGCAACGCATCGTGCCATCGTACCACATCTATTTTGTGTTTCAAAAATAAAAACATAGGAAAATTATGGTTATATCATTACGTGCTAAGCCCAAATTTAAATAACTAAACTAGTGGCCTAAGTTTGATCAAAAGGTACATCTAAATCGGTACACATCATAAAACCCAACATGTGGGAAAGATTTCGTTGTCATGGAATCCTATTCTTATTTTGTTGTGCATGCATCATGATATTGTTGGGGTCGTAGTAAAATTCATCCTAGCGAAAAGCCACCGACAACCGGATACTATTTTTGGGGAAGGCTCGTCCGCTCGTTCTTCTCTGGTATCATGCGAATCATTCGGTGCCCCGTGTTTCTTCCTCTTGCGCCTCGTGGCTGCCCCGTAAATATAGCCCTTCGATCTACCGATCGTCACTTCTACCGCCTCTACCACAACCACCACCACCATCGTCAATACCATCACTACTACTTCCCGTACATCCATCAGTGCTAAGTGCAGCTTCTTCATTCCACACTACCGGAACCGAGTTGCGCGAAGCAATCGATATCGAACCACCGTCAAACGATCCACTTTTTTGCAGGCGCAAGAAAATATGTATACGTAACGAAGAGTCCGACAACTACGACGGGTCGCGCATGTCGGACGAGTACATTGGCAGCTATGGCACGGTGGTGTAATGAAACGATGGACGGGATGCCCCATGAAGCTGCCACCTTCGCCACAAGCAGACGTCGCTCAATGAAACTGAGGACCATTGGGCCAGGGACCATCGGAATATGGACTAACCGAGCGGGGCAGCTGGACTGCACAGGGAACTACGCGAGTTTGCCACACTCTAACGCACGCACGCAACGTGAAACTTTACCTAAAAAGACTTCAAACGACACTAAGTCACTGTATACACGCGATAAGAGAAGGCGGAGGAGAGGAGAAGAACGAGCAGACCCAAGAACATACCAAAGCAAACCGAGGTCAGTCTAAGTCAATGACAAAATTACCAAAAACATTATTTCCTTCTGCAGATACCCACTGTTTTGCTTCTTACTATCTTTAATTTTCTTTCGATTTTCTTATCTGCCCTCTTATCGTCTGTTCTGTATTAGGTTGCGGTAGAGGGAGGGCGCTGTAGGCCAAAGATAACATTTTAATAAAACCACTCACAATATAATGGTAAGAAAGCAATCTTTAGTGCAATCAGATTTATCATACCCCAGTGTCGTAGGCCCAATGTCATGCAGAGGGAGTTGTCCATAAAATCATCCTATTAAGCGAAGGGTGCCAAAAGTATCCCACTGATTTCTGTTCTAAGAAATTGTCGCAAACATCTTACGAATTTACTTTTCGCCACTCGTACTTAATACGGAGCAGAAAAGGGAAGTGCTGGTTTGAACGAGCGTGTGCGGTGACGACAGAGAGATAGCCTTATGCTGCAATGGCCGACGTAAATCGATGTCAGTAGTTACGACAGTACAGGGAGCGCCTATGGTTGTTGGTACGGGATGCACACAAAACGCACGGCATCCACAGGCGCACGCAGCTTTAGGTGGGATGTTACGAATCGGTGGTGTTTTACAAGTTATGAACTCTGTATACGGAAAAAGGTTACAATCTTTGTCTGAATGTCGATGCTGTATAAACATCAAGAGAGATTGTGCGACGCGCACGGTGAACTCGGCGTGTCAGAGCTATATATACATACATATAAATATACATAGTAGGTATTTTTAGAATGTAAGAAACTGCAGCTAACTACAGTAAGGTACCGATTGACGTTGATTGTAGCGCACCAGGCTGAGAGGTACATGGGTCGTTTATCATAGACAAATCTATACAATGCTCGGGAGCCGCTGTATTTTCTTGTACCAGCGACAGAGAAAAAAATCTTAACCGAATCCATAAAGAATGTATATATTATTTATCTATTTTCGTTCAGTTTAGATTGTTTCAGCGCCATTTGTCGAAAATTCATTCTATTGAAACTCCGTTGCTCAATCAAAATTTCACTTTTCAAGCCACTAACACATGGATTTTCTACTGTAGACCACTCCTTTTCGCTGAGAAGACACGCGGGCAAAACAGTTTTCCGGGTTCCGTTATCACATATCATTTTGGAGCAAGTAAGAAAGTACCCCAATCAGAGTAGCGTTATTTTGCAGTTATATTTGGAATATAATTGCCATACTTGTCACTACTTCTGTTAAAGATAAAGACCTCCGCGGGGAACCCTTCTGCCGATGTGCCGAACAATGGAGAAGCCAATGCCGGAACATGGCTAATTAAAAACTTCCGCGATGCCGAGCCTAACTTATTCCATTGCGCCAAACCCAAAGTTCATTCTTTTTCAATATTTTCCCCATCTAAAACCGGGAGAGGGTGTTCAGTTTGCTCTCCTTTTATCGACAACAAATTGGTATGATGGCGTTGGTTCCAGCTAGCTAGCTGGCTGACGAAGAGGCCGTGCGCCATTTTATGCGCCTAATTTGTGTGTCCTTTTCCCTGTGTTTGCGTTGCACAAGCAGCAGATACCCGGATGGGTAGCTGTGGTGGCTGTCGACGTGGTGCCCCTGTTTCAGTCAGGCGACGAAGTCAGTGCCATCATTAGTGGACGCGCTAATAATCGGGTTCGCGCTCGGCTGCTTTTGTCGCCGGCACGCTGTGGCGCAGGCAACCGACAACGTCTCCGACGAATTCTGACTCGCTGTTGAGCACAAGGGCCAGATGCGCTGGACCGGAACGATCGCGAAGGGAAGCAAAATTGCGCCCTTCTCGATACCACCTTCGCCATCGTCAACGAGTCGGCAACGGCGCCCGGAGACGTACTCGTCATCCCCAGTAACATTGGGACGGAAGGTAAGCGTGCAGCTTGTTAACATGGGTTGAGTTGTTCGGAGTGTGGCAACGAGGACCCCGCTTGAATTGCAAGGATAGTGGCCGACCGAATGAAAATGCTTCATGTGATTCGAATGAATAATTTTAATCTCCTAAATTAGAATCTTCGCACAACTTGGACAAGGTAGAGGGAGGCACAATAGGTGGCGGGATAGCTCTAACGATGCTAACGGTTCTTCACATCCATTGTATGTTTGAATTGTGTACGACTCAAGTTAGGTATGTTATTTTGCAATATTAGGAATGAAAAAGATGCCATTTCCACTACTGGATTACACAATGTAATTTAGCACAAAATCTTTAATAGAAGTCTTCGAATTGATTTTTCAAATATCCAATTTTATGATTCAGTTTAATAAACTATAATGAATTTGTTACTAAGATTGTCGTTGGAAAATTATTGCATCTCTAAAAATTACAATTGCGTTGGTAGAGTGCTTTTTTCATGCAAAGTTTGCTGCTTTCAACATGTTTTCATCGAATCTTAAACACTCGAGAGGAACAAAAATGATTCATATGCATACCTAGTTACCAACTTTAGCAAAGGCAAACCGGCAAGAGGCACTAGCATAGCGGACGAAATAACAAATGATTGTAGCATTACACCTTGATACATTCCCTACATCGGGAATGAAGATTTGAATACGCACAATGATTTGTACTTCATTGTGTTGCAATTGTTATGTTGGCTCTCTTTCAAATGAGCAGAATCTGAAGAGGTCTGAAAAGCCTTTCGGTGGATGCATTGGCGACTCCCGTTGTCTGATGACTTCTCCATTGTGCAATAGGGAGTGCGTATGCAGAGGGGGTGGTATTATCATCATCCCCCCGGCACATTCCAACCATCGATTTACGAACGAATGCAAACAGAACGCGCATCCAGGCTCACCCAGATCTCGACCTTGGGTCGATGAGTTTAATCTCTAAATGATTTTCAACTTAAAGAGAGCACACCGGGAAAAATATGTCCTGCCAGCTTTCCCCTTCGGTGTAGAATCCACCGTAAAGGCGCGGACATATTTACAACGGTTAAGCAAACAATAGCAGAAACTCCCAACAACAACAGTCACCCCGGAATAGAAACATCCTGCTCGGATGAGGGAGCGTGAACGTGTGTGTGTGAGAGAGAGAGGAAGCGATCTTTTGTGTGTGTGTGTGTGTGTGTGTGTGTGTGTGTGTGTGTGTGTGTTTGTGAAGTAGAAAGGGGCGCTTTCTAAAAAAGATGTAAATAGAATTATAAACAATGAAATGCTGCGCCTCTCACATCTCATCTCAAACCAGCTTATGCGATACGGGACAAGTCTGTAAGTTTCTCACTCGCTCCTTGTGTGCATCTTGTGCTGGTTTGCTTACATACGCGCTCGAGAAAGAATACACTTACCCCTTTGGTCGGAATAACACAAACGTTACTGATATGGCTCAGATGGCCGCGAATGAATTTCCACGCATCTTCAACGACGGAGGTAAAGATTAAGATGCTTAAAAGTACACAACAACAATAATAACATGACGGACGAAACGGCACGCGCACACATGTATGGGGCTAGCACAAATCGGTACTATGTAGTGCCTCTTTTGCTTCCATACCAACACAAAGCGAACCTGAGCGACACGCAGTTGTAAAGGCTGAGAGTTTTCCAATTCTTGAAATAATACGATTAATTTGAGTTTTCCCAGCGCAACCCACACAATGCCTCACGGCCTGGAAATGAAAAGTCGTTGCGGGCAGGGGTGAGGGTGTCTTTTGGTTAGCTCGGGGAGAAGAGTTTTGTGAAAAGTTTGAAACCATACCATGACGATCTGCAGACGAAGGGTGTTCTAGCTACTAGCGTAGAGGAAGGGGAAAACGGACTGTGCGTCAAGCGGTGAAGGATGTTCGTTTTCATGCAAAACCTTACCAGGGGTTGGATGGGGAAGGGTTCTAGAGTTTCTGCATGTGGCATATCCTGTAGCAAAAAAAAAAAACACACGTACACACACACACACACACTTACAAAATCATCCAGTCGAAAGATTATGGCATTCCCTGCTTAGGGAAAGTGCTCCGAAGAGCGAAGTTTCTGCGGAAGGTATTGTTTTCCCTTTCGAATCCAGGAAAAACAGAGCATATGTCTGCGTTCTAGGGCGCACCAGCGAAATTGTTCATAATCTACGGCGGGTGGGAAAGAGAGTGTCCGCAATGTGTGTGGGCACGCGCTGGGTGAAGGATGTTTGTGAATGTTGGATTACAAACTGCCAACACCACTGAAACCACACGAGCCGCTTCGCATCTACAGCATCCAATCAATGAGCCAACGTAGAATAAACTAACGGAAGCCAGCTAAACCACCCTTTGCATGCGCATTATCGATCTTTTTCGTTTGTTGTTTTTTGCCTGCAAACATAGCTTTATCGGCCAAATACCTCATTGCTATCACATAAGGAAAATTGCTTTGAAAGAACACACGGCAAATTCCATATGCGAAAGCGAAAGAGAGAGCCTTTCATTCTTGGCGACTTCTCACTGTCAATAGGTAAATGAAAATTAGTACGAGCAACCACAGTGCACAAATATGATTCATTTTCGGAAGCTGTGTTCCCAAAATACACTTCAATCTACCCTTCGATGTACTCCGCAGCCTCAACTGCTGCTTTTTTATGCTATGCTAATGCTACCTGTCGCCGTATCGGCGTGTCCGAGCTCCAAAGTCGGACATCAGAACATCTAAAAAATGTGTGTACGATAACATCAGACGCGCAACAACGGTGACTACGGAAGACTACGCGGGCAAACCGATCCGGATGTGTTGACCAGACCTCGCCAGACAAAGTATGTTGGCCGGTATAGAACGATCGGAACGCCAGGCAGGGAGGCAGGAGAGGAAGTTAAATAAACAAATATCCATGTGCGCTCGCTGTGTGCGCTCGCTCCCTCCGGTGTATAAATAACCGAAACAAAACAAAAACAAAAAGATTAATGTTTTGTTGTGATGTTCGCCGGCCTACCACCCACCCGCCCAACATCCCACAAGATGGGGTGGGTGGAGGTGGTGCACGGTGTTCACAGGATGTGCTGACGATGGGTTTCAGTTTCGGTTTCCTTTCAACTGAATGTCGTCGGACGCGTGGCATCAACGGCTGCGGTCGCTTAGCGGTGCGAGGTGGAAATTTGATGATTTCCATTAGTATTCTTTTTCCTCGGGGTTATACTTGTGCATGCGTGTGTATCTGCTGCTTGTATGTTGCTGGACAAACAGGAGGCGAAAGTGTTTATCAATGTTCTGTATTATCTTTTATCATATACGCACAAACTGTTGAATGTGTACCGAAAATGGTCATAAACATGAACAAAATATGTACAAAAAAGGGAAAAGAAACCATACTTAACTTTTTGCCATTGCCTTTAAAACTTTTCTCTATTCTATTCTGATCTCAAGCCGCCAACTATGTTGGTTTTTCAGCACAGAAATCCATCACCGGATCAGGATAAGAACACGGAACATCATGGAAAATCGATGCATGATGGAAAAACGGCAAAGAACGCTTGACGGTGGACATGCAAATGAGACATGGAAGCTGCGCAACCCTCTATCATGCGGAGAGAATGCAAACATTCGAGCGGGATCATAGATTCGGACAACTTTCGCTTGGCATCAACCTTACTCCCGGGGGAAATTTTTGAACCCTCCGGTGGCCACCTTCCATTTCCACTTTCCTGTGGCCGTTTTGCTGCAATGCTTCGTGTAAAACGCGATGGTGCTTGTTAGGCATTAGAAAATGCATTGCAAGAATTGAAAAGAAAAACTACAGCATTGTACCGATGGCAGCAACTTACTTGTGTATCATTTTGGTATATTCTAGTTTTCTGAAAAAGCTGTTGGCATCGGAGGGTTGGTGAAATAAAATGTCAAATATTTCAATAACAATGATGCTCACTTGCAAAGATGCACGTTTTTTCTCCTACCTTGTTCCAAAATGTAAGACAACAGAGTATGTGCAATGCGGAATTCTTACGCGCTTAGAATAAATGTGTTCTTACAGTGAAGGAAAATCCTTGAAATCATGACAGATTTTTTCGAGAATTAGACGCATCATTGCATGCATTCGTTGGTCAGTAAAATCTCAAGAGTCGAAGGGAAAGCTTGGCCGTAACAAACAAGCATTCTTTTCTCAAGCATATTCTTCTCCACGACCTTTACGTTGACGTGATGTATAGGCGTGCTTTCCGTTACAGAGGTTTTTCTTTTTCCCATATCCCGCTCTAAGCATTTCCAATTCAAATACCAAACGACAACTGAGTCGGCTAAGAAAAATGTAGAGCATCTCTTTGTCTCTCTTTCAAGTTTTGTAACCCGGCTACAAAACCCGTTTAAAAGTATGCAGGCGTCTATGCTTCTCCACTAACCCGAAAAGGGGGCAGTCTACAAAAAGCTCTTCGAGTTTCCTCCATCTCACAACTGCCCTCGCCATAAGGGTTTAAGGCAGCTCACAGAAGCACGAACACGGAAAAATATCCATGACGCTCGAGAGAAAGTGTGGGGTTTTTCAAGAGGCTTCAAATCACATCACGTCTTGCCGCTGGCTCTTGTTACTCCACATCCCCTCCACTCATCCTTTTAGTTGGAAGTTCAACGCATCATCAGACGGCAAAGAACGTACATCAACTTGTACGCTGGGTTGGAGCAGGATTTATGCATGCATGTGCATCTCACGGAAGCCACCGTAAGTCACTTGACATACATACATATTTCTCTCTTTGTCGATTATCACAAAACCGGAGTGAATAGAAGCAATGACTGTGCGTTCCTCACCATTGAGTTTTAAGTAAAACGAGCAGGAAAAATCAGCACCGAGCACTCTATCGCGCGGCGTTCAGCAAATTCTGCTGAAAAGAAGCCTAAAGGATATTATAGACTTTAAATTAATAGTCTACTATTTCCATAATCCTTTCAAGATACAAACGGTTCCTTAACACACAAGTTTTGATTTGTTGCTGATGAGTTGTAGAACATTGTTTTTTCTACTTGCCCCTTATTATCTGATTCGAGTAACGAATGTCAAAACCGGATGTGAAAACAGAGACCGTGCTCGTGACGGTCACGTGTCCTGCTTGACGGCATGGGCGCTCGGAATGCCCTGAAAGTGTGCCGGCAAAATGGCTATCCTTCCACGGCAGAGTTTTCCCTTTTTTGAATGGTTTTGAAGATTTTCCACCGATGTTTTTTTTCTGTCGTTTAGCGATGGGTTCAATCGACGTTCGATGGAATAAGAATTCTATTCTTTTTTCATTTGTAACGTTCGAACTGGGGTGTGTTCGGGCAGCATAATGATTGTGCTATTAATAGCATTGCGTGACTGCCAGCTTCATCCATGACAAGAAGAGCAATCCCCGTTGCGTCAAAAAAGGATCTCACGGCGCATTCTGAGAGGCAAACTTTAAAAGCAGCGGCGCTTAAGGGCACTGCATGAAGTGTGCGCGTGGCTGTGGTGTGCCAGAGTCGTGGGCCTGCCAAGGAGGAACGATGAAGCAGCGGAGGTGCTTTGCATCCCATACTGGGAGAAATATACGCTTCACTGGCAAATTGGCGAACTCCTGCAGAGGACCTGTTACAAAAAGGGCAAACGAACGAGGCACGAAGGCAAATGGGATACGGAGCAGGAGAAGCATCAGCGAAATCTGCGCTTGCGGCTGAGAATCGACCAACGACGTGCAGGGATCAACTGAAATTGCATGTGTGTGTGCTGCGGGTGGGTTGCTGATGACTGACAATTCGACTGTGTCAGCCCGCCCTGGGTGCAGCTGCACACCTGCTATTTACTAGGTAGTGATATTTACCGGTGTTATGCCTTGTCAGTGACTCAAAGGCGCCGCCACCCTCTATTGCCACAGGGGTACATACATAAACAAAATCGCTTGCGAAATTAATGGGAAGCTTTTTCGAAATCATTTAAAATGCAATCCGTTGGGGAATCCTTTCACCGTGCTCCTTTCGATGCTTGGTCGCTTCTTAGCAAGTCCCTGGAAAATGTGCTTTCACAGCGAAAACTACTTCAAGAGCAAACACTTTTCTTTGTCTGCGCCTGTCGTACGAGTGAATGCAAGACGTACGGGACGGCAGGGGCGCATAGGGCGAAATAATAATATGTCAAATGAGATCTTAACTTGTAGAAGGTTTTACTTACGTAAAACGACTATTTCGGAACCTCTGCGGAGCATAACATGGATTTTTTTCACTGTTTCTCTTAACACCACGCTTGTGTCTTTTCCCAGAAAAAAATAGTTGTTTCTCCTAGAAACATAAGATTCTGCATATGATAAAAAATACACAAACATGGAACAGGAATATACACTGTTTAGTATGGGCAACAAGCAGTATTTCGGGAAAATCATACCATAAATTTATTAATTATGTGCTGAAAGAACTCTTTCCATCCCCTGATTATTCTACTTATCTTTAAATAAGTTGATATGTTAGGTAGAGGCATTCATTGAATGTTTATTCTCGTTGGGTGGAATCCGTTATGGAAATAATACATTACTGTTTCCGTTCAATCGTATGATATTGAAAAAGTGAATGTTACCCATAGCACAAGTTTTGCAAAAGTCAGCAATATATTTCTTTCTGGTATCCTATTTTCGCCAAGAAATGCACAAATCAATCAATACAGGGTTTTTACATCTAAAGCGAAAATGCTTCAATGGAAACGAGAGTGGTAGATGAAGAGTGTATTCGATGGGCTTGCTTCGGCCATCCAGCATTGTTTGCTCTTCAGCTTCAAAATCCGCTTTATGTCCGCAAAATGATTAGTGTCTTGGTGGCTTGTTACTGACATTCAACGACAGTTTGAAGACTGAAATTTATCCAAAAATGCTAAGCTGTGGGAAGTCAAGCAGACGAAGAGTGAAAACGAGCAGAACAGTGCCTGGAATGCACTGTTTGCATAAAACGCACCCACTCGAGGCAGGTTTGTATGGGACCGGAACTTTCCCCTGGGCACTTTGCTGATCAGGAAGAAAATTTTTAATGAGTATTTGCCTATAGTATAAAACCAGCTACCAAACCGAATCAACGAGCTGCGTGCAGATGCTGGCTGAGCGCCTTTTCTGAATATGGACGCAAAATTCACAGCAAAACGGGAAAAATTGTTTGCGTAACTGATTTCCTTGCCTTCGTAGCCCAGTGTTAGACACGAAGCTGGCAAAAAATCTGTTCTCCAATGCGTCTTTCCGTACTGTAGAAAAGACGTCGCTCACCCGTGGCACTTTCATGGACGAATGATTTTGTACTGTGAATTGGCTAGCAGGTCCTTTAGGTCTAGGTGTGGGAAAACGATTTTCAGTGGAATGGTTTATCGACAACTGTAATGGCGAAATAGATTTTATTGTACGAAAAATGTTTAAACGGGATAATGTGCTACGCTCATGCAGCCGCTTATGTTGTGCAACATACGATAATCAATCGAATTTGATTAGTTTGTGCCAAAGTAGGTGATAATTGTTTAAGTTATAAAAAATTATAAGTTCCGTAGCTAGTCAGGAATCAAGAAGGGCGAATCGGGAAAATAGAATTAGATCGGTCGGACTGGTTCGTAATGACAGTGATAAGTGTTGCCATCGTTTATTCAGAATTACCTTCTTATACCATTTTGTCTCGATCTACACCTCGAATCCATTTTGGTTTACCAAAGCATGTTTATACTTTTCTATCAATGAACACACATCGTAGTAAAACGTGAACGTTGACATTATTTCACTGTAACAACTATTTTTTTATTACCTTTTAAAACACAACTACAAACACACAATGGATAGTTATTTATCCTGTTTTCGGAGAGCACGAGTAACTTAGCGAAAAGTGTTGGTTTTAGAAATACAGGGATATCGCTTCAACACATGTTAAGAACAAGCGAAATTATGTTGCGAAACAGGCGGTGAATAATTTTAGATTAATTTACTAGGGATAAATAGTCAAAACAAAGTATGACCGTACAGTACAGTTGGAAAACATCAAGACCATCGAAAGGGACTGTTTTCAAAGGAAAACGAAACACATACCTTTGACGCTGGATGACTGTGACGAAAAGTAAATCTCGTTTGAAATGCAATGGGGAAGCTTCCAGAATCTCATCCAACAAGCATAAATCATATTTGAAAGATGATGCATTCACATTGATTGATAACATTCGCATCTAATTGTACTTGGTCAAGATGGGTTCGAAAACAAAAATGAACATTTCCAACAGTCTTGTGTATGCCCACTAATTTTACAGCTCAAAAATGTCACTAGTTGGATGTTAATCGTGACTACGAGTTTCATTTTTATTCATGCAACGAGCAAACACCAGTCAATCCAAGGAACAACAAGCAAATGAATGGCAATTTTCTTACACGATGAACTTGATGAACACAAAGAAAGACTAGATCGAATGAGATATTCAGGATGCCAAAAAAAAGAGATAAAAAATAAATAATGAAAAAATCTATTAGATTGCCAAAGTGAATAAATAGAGCGGTGCAAAACAATTGCGAAAAACGATCGAATTTATCAGAAAGTAATTATTTAAAATAATGACTTTTTTAAGTGTTTTGTAAACAATCCTTTTTTAGAGCTTAAAAAACGTGAGCGAGACGTTCGCACAATCACATATAGGGAAGAAAGAATTGAGGAAAACAGCAGTAAATGTAGCCAACCAGTAACAGAAAGTAGGTCAATGAAAAGCATTGGAGTTTTGGAATACAAAATATTCACGAGATGCTTGCAATTGCACGCGTGGGATATAAGCTCTTGACCATCGAAATAGTAGAAAAATAGATGAAAATCATTATTCAGGGCAACAGGAAGCAGATACAACCATACAGTAAAAATAACCATTCATGTCAAGTTGAAGGGAAAACCTATAAAATCCCCGTAATGAAACAACAATCTCTGGCGGCAGAAAGAAATATCAAACCCGAAGCATCTCTCTACTCCGTTTCAATGGTTGGCAAAGAATGATTGTAGAAGTAAATGAAGCAAAGAATTTAAATGAAAGAAACAAAGTTAATTTAACATTAGAACCAGAATGTAAAATCTGGAGTGCAGACGGGAAAAGTATTTGTGCAAATAATAGAGCTATATATACAACAAGAAAACAAGATTTAAGAAAACAGGAAAACGATTCAAGACGATGTAAACAGAGAAAATTGTGAAAAAAGAGAAAAGGTTACTGTGAAACCACTTTAGAAGAAAACACTGTACATGTTACTGTAATCATTTAAACAAGTCTAGCGGTTCTGTGTAATTTATTTGTGGGTGAAGTGGTATTGAGAACCTAAGTATTTAATTGCAGATTACACTATGGAAGAAGGCGAAGTTGTCCCTGATTGAAACTCCTTTATGCTGCTTTAAAGTTAATTGTACGGTGAGTACTTAAATTTTACTAATTGTTGTAATCTATTGGTATTTTATATTGTATGGTAATCGAAACGAAAAACTACTCTCGTATAATTGCCCATCTTACATCGACTTTTGCTTTACGTCAAAGAACTCTTTAATTATGTTTGGTAAATTGTTTACCTACTATTCATAATAAACAAAAATTGACGATAAATTTTTCAAAATGGCTGTGATATTTTCATACGTTCAGCCGACCCTTTCTGTATCGTTAACGTAAAATTCGAGGTGTACATTAAGTTCGTGCCGAAGAAATTAAAATCTCACATGCATCTCGACCACTAGTATTCGTCATGCCAAATAGAATACAATTTCGTCTTGGCAAGCCCTCAACTTCTCTTCTCTTTTTCTATAACTAACAAGTGTCCGCCATGGGCACACCTCGCACGCGCGAGCATGTGTGCGACGAAATGTCCCAAGTCTGCACTCCAGTAAGTGCAATCCAGCACCGATGTGGACTGACTATTGTTTCTAGAGTGTTTTTCATCGCATTTTCGCCGGAAGGGATCTGGGAACAAACAAACTTGGCAAAGACGGGTGAATGGAGGAAGTGTAGTGTCGGCAAGTGCTAGGAAATGGTGGTGCAGCCACCGTCGTCGTCGGATGACGGCGTCGCAATGCTCCACCGGTCGATGGAGGCGCCTGGTGCCTATTCATTTTCAACCGGCTTCGTGCGTTCCCCGGAGGGATGAAGATGGAGACGCATCGCACAAAAGCATAGTTATTATTAATACCACCAAAGGCACATCTGGAACAGGTGCTATCGGTCCGCTACCATTAACGAAGCTTGTAGCAGAGGAAAAGTGTTGGTTGCAGCCGCAATTGTTCCTGACTGGATTTTGTCTTATTCTACATTGTATAACAGTCAGAATAATCTGAATGGGTTTGCATGGAAGTTTATTTTACTTATTTTTATTACTAGCTTGACGCTCCGGCGTTGCTCGGTGACGAAGGGATTGAGAAAAGAATTATGGTTTTAACTAATACTTGAAAGATATGTTTAAATTTAATAATTACAATAACGATATGTTTAAAATGCTTAATATTTCATCAATTTTCCCGTGATGTATAAACCTTAGGGTAACTATGTTGGATACACGTTGACATTTGTTTACATGTTTGTTTTATTTGTGTTAGTAAAACTGAGTTTAAATTGTAAAATTTAGATGATTTTATCAAAAAATTGTGGTCAAACAAACCTTCAACAACATCTGCAGTACCTAAACTTAATGTGTGAAAAGTTTCAAAAGCGACGGTTCAATAGTGGTCGAGTTTTTAGTGTACACAGAACTCCATACATAAAAAAAAGCTAAAATATGTAGTAGATTTTATGGGATGGTATGGAATGCTAAACATAATCTATATTTTGTCTTCATCTTCCGTTTGAAAGGGTGTATCCAATCTATATTTTGCAAAATTATTTATTTTACTCAGCTATCGTTATTTATCTACCATACAACCGCTAACCATCCACGAAAGCATCCCATTTCCGATGTTAGCATTTTTTATGTGTACCTACCCATAGTAGAGTTTCCATTATTCGTAGTAGAATGGAGTACATTTCCGGGATCCTTTACCAAGCGTGACGCCATTTCAATGCCGTAGTTTGTCTCGTGTTGAATTATATAATTTGTTATGAATTTTACACATCACGCAATCGTTTCCCTACACCGCACCCGCCATTCAACTGGGTCTCACGTACACCCAGACCCGACAAGTTCTTTTTTTCCTCAATTATGATTTGCCACAACCGGCATGGAGAAAGGGTTGGCTGAAAAAGAACGTCGCACTGATATGGAAACCCCTGAAGGGGAAATGGTTTCGAATGGTGTGCAAATGACAAAACCTGGTCCTATTGTTCTTTACCACCCGAAGTTATTAGACGGTGTGTGTGTGTTAGTGATATCTCCTGTTTTTGTGAGTGACGATGCCAGCCCGCAATGCAACGGGATTATTTTGCTAGCAACGAAGACAACTTACCAGAGCAAATCACAAAAATATGATTCGCTTGCCACTTGCTGACGCGGTGTGCCGTGGCAATAAACGAAGCAAACTGGAACATAGATCCCTTGGCTGAAGAAGTGTGACATGGATTGCAAAAATGTTTGCAATTCCGGTGGCGAGGTGATGGAGAAATGATAAATGGAACTGGTTTGCAATTAAACAGGACCTCCGGCAGCAGATTTGAGTCTTGCTGTGCTTCTCAAGCCGCAAAGAAACAAAAGAAACGCGCCGTGCCATTGTGCCGGTACGAAACAAAGCGTGAGTGATTACAAAAATTGCACTTCCGTTTACACGCTGAGAGGCTTTGGGTTTTTGTACTGAGGCTACAGGAAGCCGTCATCCGTTTACTAACGTCATCGGTGTCATTAACGATGCGTCTAAAAGTGCGTCCCAGTTTAAGCGATAGATAGGGAACGAAATGAGAGAAAGGAGGAGAGTGCAAGAAATGGAATTGAGGAGAAAAGTGTTAATGCAATTAGTTACTGTATGGGCACTTCCGGACGCGCACAAAGGTAATCTGATTTTTGTTTTCAACAAAGTGGCACATTATAGGCAGTTAACCGGTTATCCTGTTGTAGAGTAAATATTCGGGAATATTTAAAGTTATAAGTGTGTTTAATTTATGTTTCCGTTTTTTTCAACAAACTTTAAACGGAAGCAATGGTTTGCACGGTAGGTATCGAAACGATTCGTTCCTACGGCAATCTATGAAACTATCGCACGACTCGATCAGAATCAAATCAATAATCTCCATGGTCCAGCTCGTCTCTTCTTCTCAGTGTATTCCACACCTTGCACACCTACCCTTGGTCTTCATGGGTGAGTGAATTATTACATGATTAATGTTGTAAATATTTGGATAAGAAATATCCATCCCTGTCACGCCTTCCCGGTTTCCTTTCAGCGTGTTGCTAGCAGGCAGCGCCATATACAAGTGCTACCGTTGAAAAGGCGATGAGAGTGAGCGAACGGAAATATCATTTTGTTCGGTGTTTGGCAGCCATTTGTCGATTGGAATGTAGAACATTTGATACACTTTCCCTTATAAACTGCGCCAGACGGCCCAAGGATGTGCAATTAATTAGTCAGTTTTCCGAAGAGCCACTTCTAACCCTTCTCCTTTGGTCTCTGCCTCCTCAGGGACTTGTAGATCAGGGAACCATCCAACATCGTAGGTTAAATCGTCTAATTCTCGTTTTCTGTTAATTCTACGCTACAAATCTCGAATTTGGTGTATTGGGTATGATGGATGTTGAGATTTTTTTTTCTATAAGAATCTTTCCTGTTTTGGTTTACTAATATTCTTTTTTTTCAATGGTACTACTAGTCAAAAGGATTGCAAAATCTGGAAGGCAGAAAATATAAAGTAGTAAATATACCCAATATTTGCAGAGCAATTTATAGGCAATCGACTCTAGTAAACCTTCCTACAACTAAACTGACATTGTAGAACCGGTCCCTTGGTTCTCTCGCTCCATTGCATCTTACGCATCTATGCGATGCACTTTCATACTCACAGTTCTCAGTTCACTTAACTCCACTTCTCATTTCTCATACCTTGTGCCGATTACAAGCTCACTGTGCATTGTGACAAGGAGGGAATACACGAGTGAGAAAGAAAAGCGGGCAGACCAGAATTGCTTCTTTTTTCCAATTTACTATTATTGATTAAAATCTTGCAAGCGCAACAATCTACGAAACGAACGAAACGGAACAAAACAAACTGAACTGAAGCAAAGCTATTCTATGGGGCACATTGGCGGGGAAAATTGGAAAACTGGATACTGGAATGGGAGGAAAATTGAACGAACGCGGATATCGAACCGAACGGGAATGCGGCGTTTGGAAATGTTGGGTTTGCCATCGCCTTGCCTACGTTCCACTTCAACTCGCTATCGCCCGAGCGCGTGGAGCAAGAAATTGGGTGGAAACTGGCTGTTGCAAGGGAGGAGGTTGAAGAAGGGAGTGATTATGTTGTGTAGCGTCGACCCGAGCACAGGGAAGGCAAGGGAGAGAGGCCGAGGGACGAAATTGAAGAGGAATGCTGTAGTTGGTCCTGGCAAGTGGCAGCACACCACCGTTGCCTTGTCTCTTCCGCTTCGCTCCTCCTGCTCCTTACCATTCGTAGCGGTTTCCCACAGTTTTATTTTTTTAAATATCTTTTCCATCGCTAGAAAGAGGATGAATGAAACCTCTCGTTGGGTACATGCATTACAATAGCGGCAAAAATCTGACTAATGTACATGACACAGCGAGGCCACAGATGAATGTTGGCTCGGAAGGAAAAAGGAGACCTGCATTGGGCTGACGGGAGGGTATAAAAATGTTGAAAAGAACAGTGTTCACGTTGAATTGAAAAAAAGACTAAACCAACCCATCCGCTATACGGTTTATATAGTCATACATACAACCTCACACACATTCGCGCGCACACACACACACACCACATTTACTCGCACGTCTTCGGTGCTATGTAAACGCCGATTCACTAGCATGTTACATTATACCCGTGCACAGTTCGCGCGATGCTCTTCAAACGAGGTTGCAGCAATCTTTTCATAACTCGCTCCATCCCCTCACCCGCCCACGGCGCGTTTTCCCAGCATCCGGCGCGTGACACACAGCCAACCCCCCCCCCCCCCCCCCCCCCACACACACACACACACACACACACACACACACACACACACACACACACACACACACACACACACACGCAAACACACAGCCATACGCTCGCAATATCCCTCGGATCGGTTTCTTCGCCCGTGGGGTCGTTCCGCTACTAACGAGCGCAAAGTTTCGCGAATGCAACTTGTTAGGCAAATGGGACGGGGGTGCATGCGGGAGGAAGAAAGAGCAGGATAAATATCGCAGGCGACGAGAGGAAAACCCACGTTGCTCTCGATCAGAAACGCTCTGGAAAATCGTGCAGCATGGTGAACTTACTTTTTCTTCAAATACTGGATTCATTTGAAGATTGTCAAAAAGCAGATGAAAAGTACAATGAGCAAGAGAAACAGAAATATAGTGAAATAAAAGAAGCGAAAGATAGAAAAACGGAACGTATAGAGAGAAAAGTGGGAGAGAGAGAGAGAGAATCTAGTAAAGGAAACATTTTGATCATATCTTGTACAAGTTCGATGAAGAAATGCACAAGTGCAAAAATAGTTCGGTTCTCTCATCCCGTCATCATGTGTTTCTGTTCAAAAGAAAACTCTCTCTCCCTGCCCTTGCACACACCCTTATAAAACAACCCCACGGGAAAAAAGTGAAGAAGTCTGACTTCGACGAGCATTTGATTCCTGCGATGCAACCGATGATTGCAATCACCATGGATCGAAGGTAGGATAAAAACGCTCACAAGACGCAATGCGGCGTGACTTTGATCTTTTGAGCATTGTTTGTAAACCTTATAGATTAGAACGAATAATTTTTCGGGTCGTTTACAACGACTATATTTGCTCACTTGTTGGTTGCGAATTTAATAAAACAAACATAACCGGATCATCCGTGGAATATTACTGGAGGGAAAAATTTATATACAAGATAAAATCATCTTGATTAGCGTGCCAATGTTATACTGTACAAAAAGTTAACAAAACAATAAAAAACCCTTCTTAATGAATGGTGATCCTCAGGAAGATTGGAAAATGTGCAGAAATTAAGGAAGAAAAAAAGTAAACAAATCGTATATCCTGTAGAACACCAGGAAAAATATAAATTAAATACGCCTCAGCAAATAATAATCCATATTGAAAAGTAAAAACGCTTCGCAGAACAAAAGGAATGATAGCTTTTCCTGGTGCCTTGTGCATTTTCTTTTTTTTTTTTTGAGGCACAACGGTTCGAAAGAAAGGAGCAAAAGGAAATGCTAGACGGTTGAAAGCTAAGACAAGGTATCAGGGCCACTGGTTACACCAAGGAATCCGTCACCCGTGTACCCCCGTGCGGGTGTTAAGCGAACAAAAATGAAGGTTTAATCACGGTCCAAAAGAACGCATCCCGTAACAGAGCATGGTGCCTTGGTATATCCGATAGGAGACTATACCAAATGACGTACAATCCAGTAACTCATTTGTTTCCCACTGTAAGACTCTAGCAGAGTCTTGGTCCACTCGGAACGACCTACCTTTATGGTGAGGAAAGTATAGGTGTATAGGAAACGATTGAGCAATTGACTCTATGAATGAAAAGGAATAATAAAGTAGTAATAATTTACTTCGATTTTTCCACTTCGCCGGAAATGAAAGTCGATCGGTGAACGATGTTTATTACATAATACGAATGAGTCCCAATACGTACAATTGTATATTGAGAATGTGTGGTATTTTCAGAAAAAATACACAGTAAGACACACTTTGGTATCAACCCGTCATGGCCATTACAGTAATATGACGAAAAAGAAAAGTATAGTAACTGGTTCTTCGAGTCATTATAATATCAATTTCAACGGATTAGAACTCTGTCCCTGGTTAGTATGGTTTCTACAAAACAAAACGTACAAACTGATAACTGATTAATTAAATTATTCAATTTGATGTACCGATTCATGGAGTGGATTAAATTCTTTAACTTTTCCAAACTTAAGGGGACGACACGATTGATGAGTTGACGATGGAAAAAATACGTAACTGGATAAAAGATTTGAAACAGAAAATAGAAGACAGTCGGCGGGGAATCGTAAGCCAGCATGATCGAGAAAAGCTATGAGAATTCTTTGTCCTTGTCTATGCGCCGTGTTATCGACCAGGATATTTTCCTTCCAACTCTTACTTTTCTGTTGCTTTTCTGTCGTCGATTGAAACTAGTAGAAAAAAAACCTGTCGGAATTACCAGTAGCAGATCTATGTAAAGCGTATACAGGCACAAAATCTGGCCGGAGGGATGTAAAACAGAAAATCAGCATCGATACGATTGAGGGCACAATCTTCGAACGAATTTTGCATCACGTTTGCCGGCGTTGCCATTACGGTGAGCCAGACTTAGAAACCGGGAAAGAGAAAAAAAACAAGAATGAAAGAGAAAGACGGTGAAAAGCGGAGGGGTTGACAAAGGATGTCGGCGCGGAATCTGGTTGAATGATTGGGCCTCGGCGAACGGTTCGAATGGGGCGGAAAATCGAATCGAGAGTTGATAGAATGTAAAAATAATTGGAATAGGGTTGTTGAATTTACCGACGCTCGATGGAGAATTATAAAATGAGCGGATGCTGTGCCCAGCAAGCAGCAGGACGGTATTCCGGGCGGGGGGTCGGTTAGAGAAAATAACGAAACGGAGAAAATGGCGAACGAAAACGGTACTAAATGGTACGGCTTCAATTGAAACGGATCGTGGCCGGGGAAATCGGAAACGAGCACTGTCATGAATGATTCGGGAAAATGGGTGACCGGATTCGGAGAAAATCCGCAAATTGCCGAATCGACTTCCCGGAATTTCCGGAAGAAAGTAGTCGGTGGAGCGAGGGAACCGTGCATATAATAATATCGACAATAAAAGGCCACAGAATAACTCTGTGTGCTGCATTTCCCCGTAGCACTGATTTCCTATGTCTCTTGTTCCCGATAAATTATAAATATAGTCTGGGCCAACTGTGTAGTAATCGCTAGGAGAAATAGAGAATTGAAAGTAGCTTCCGGTAGATAGGTTGGTAGCTGCTTGGGAGAAATCAATTAAGAGGTATACGTACTCGTACTTTGCCCTGGATAAATGGAGTCTCGGTTCGCCACCGACCATGCAGAAATCGGCTGCTGTTATTATTTGCTGATGTTGCTTACTGAAATGCAAGCTCTCCACTCAAAAACCATTTCGATGGAGGGTCGACTTAGCTCACTACGATCCGGCTATAAATTCCTTGTTTCATCCCCCATGCATCACGACGAACATACATACAGCAATAATTTATATGCATTGGAAAAAAGGCTTCAGAAAATCGTTTTGTGCGATGTGTGACGCAGTGGGCATGGAACACAATAACATGTTACGACAAGGACGAGGTATTCACCGACCTGTTTTGCCGAGGGTTTTTTCGACCTGTTGTTATTTGTAATACTTTTCATTAGTATATTTTAATGCATTCAAACAGATTCTTTTAAATAGTTGTATGTTATTTGGATACCAAGCATAATAAATAAATCATTGGCACGACGATATAAATTATATTTTGTATAAAGATGGAAAATCCATTACACCATTTGCAATTAGTCGAAAGTTTAATCATAACATAATGGTATAAAACTGTGTGAACTATACATGCAGGGCTTGGCTGTTCATCAACTCGTTGATCGTATGTACTGTTCAAAGCAACACATTCGACTTTCGAGTCGTGTAATGAAAAAAACAGTTCAATTTAAAGTCAAAAGTTTAAAATCTGATCACATGTTTTGTGCCCTTTAACATAGAGTATTCTTTCATTCCTACGTTTAACATTGTATCATTGGTTTTGTGTCAGATTACGTTACATGCTTTATTAACGTTCAGAATTTGTGATTTTGTACATATCGCCCCGGGGCACAAAAGGGCAGCACCCAGCACAGCTTCTTTTATGAGAGAGAGAGATAAAGTTGGTTAGCCGTAAACGACTCCCAGCATAGCAATTATGCACATTTATACTATAAATTTGTGTGATTTTCTTTGTTTCGTGTTTCACACAATACACTTTTACATTTAACTACCAATTACTTAGTTCTATCGTTTTTGAACGTGTTTTCCTAAATACATTTATCGCTCTCATCTTAAGTTCTTCCTTTCTATGTTTGGTTTTACTTTGGGTATGCACTAGGAAGAAATCGTCACGACATCGACATAGAGATACAAAATTAACTAATCTACAACGTGCAGCAAAATATACCAGAAACCGCGTAGTTCTAACTAGATTCGGAGATGACACATAGACTGACAATGATGATGTGCTTTAACTAACATGACGATGTATGGTTCTAGTGCAATTAAAGTACTTTCCTTTCAGAGACGAGCATAAAGGGGTTTCTAAACGCCTTAAATGAGTCATTTTTCTTTTGATTTTTAATCTTTAGCCAGAAATAGAACTATGCTTACATGTATTGTGTTTACTTCGCTTCTAAAAATTCATGTTTTGGTATTCAGCTGCTATATTCCTCTTCTTGGAACAATAAATACAAGCATTCACGCCATTGATTTCAAACATAAGGAAAGAAATGTAATTTAAAAAAAAGCATTTATCTCTAAGAGTTATTTATCTAGCCTACGAAAAACGAGTGACGGAGCAATCATTTGAGGAAAACATTGGACTAGGAAAACAATGGCAACTAAACGCAGGTTTCGTACTAAACGTGCTAAGGCAGATATAATCTATGTCATTGAATATCCTCTTTCTTTATCTAAAGAAAGGAGTCTCGAAAGGACTCTTTCATCTTTAAATAAGTCTCGAAGACGATGCAAGAAACGGGCAAAACTTGTTAACCGATAGTCCCCTGATCAGAATCTTACTCCTATATTTTCCTACCATTGTTATCGAAATAAAGTAATTCAATTACGTAAGGATTATGGCATCAAAATAAAATGCATTTGGCATGGCTTTCATACGCTCATTGATTATTGTGCACGCAACGAATACTTCGTATATTCATGAGATAAAATCGCTAGTTTTCATTGAAATTTTTAGTTCCCTGATGCAGAATTGGCATGCATCTTGATCGTAATGGCAACAACGTAACAAAGATTTTAATGTAATATTAAATACACCACCACCATGTAAATTCCAACAATGACGAATGCCTGCCATCAAGATGGTGACTAACAAGAAGTGTAATTATAATGTTGAAAAGAGGTGCTACGAATAGAAGGGTAGAAAAAAAGCCTTACAAATAAAGCGTAAGAAGGCAAATGTAGGAAGATGTTGTTAGGTAATTTCAAACTGGTTTAAATCCAAGAGAAAAAGAACAGAGTCGAGGTAATGAGGCGCTCTCTCCCGATCGATCCCTAGTTTGTCAAATCCTCTAGCAGCTCCTCGGTGCTGCGATTCGCACTGCGAAAGCCTTCCATGTAATTGGGCGGAACGGTCCACTCAAGTAGTTCCTGCACATTCTGTTTCAAACGCTCCAGCGGATCGTACGTCTTGTCGTCCACCACCTTACGCCCGGCGCATTTGAGCGAATCGATTAGTACGTTGTCGATCAGACGCTTATCGAAGCCCAGCTCCTTCAGTCGATCATCGCTAGAGATTTTCTTCAGCAGAATAGCAACCAAGAACCGCATTCGCGAGATAGTCATAGGTGGGTCGACCCCATTGCAATCCGTTGGACGGTACTGTGTGAGTGATAGAAAAATATGGTGTAAGGTAAAATTCCGGTGGCGTATTAAAATTGACCATAAATACTCCTACCATTGGATCCATTAGATTGTCGAGATTCTTTGCGGCAGCCGGATCATTGTAGCACGCAGCCACATGTAACTGGTAGTCGATTTTTGTTTTGAAGAACTCCTTGCATTTTTGGCATAGGTATGATTTATCTTGTTGGTGGATGGAGAGCATATGCTTCTTTAGGTGTGGCAGCTGTGAAAAACTCGATGGGCACAATGGACACTCGAACGGTTTTTCTCCGGTGTGCTTGCGAATGTGCAGTTTTAGCACACTCGAATGAGCGAAAGCCTGCCAACAAACCTGTTGAATGGAAAATAAACGAACGATCAGAATTATGAACACACAATCGGCACTGTTTACTGTACCTGGCATCTATAAGGACGTTCGCCACTGTGAATACGCTGGTGAACAATAAGCTGTGACCGCTGCGAAAACACAGAACCACAAACGGCACACCCGTGCGGACGCACCTTCAGATGCGTTCTCATGTGTTGTGGTAAGTGACCCTTAAACATCTTGTTGCATATGTTGCAGTGGAACGCCTTCAAATTCGCGTGATAGCAGAGAAGATGTTTTTTGAGCGCATCTGGCCGGTAAAAGCCTCGCCCACAAATATGGCACGTGTAGTCGCGAATGTCCATGTGACTCTTGAGATGCATTTTCAAGTTTGCTGCGCAGGAAAATGCCGCCGTACATTGGTCGCATTTGTGCTTTTTCTCTCCATTGTGCGTTGCAAGATGTTGCGTTAGCTAAACAAACAAAAACCAAAAATAAATAAATTTTTACCTTCTCGTCACAACAAATTTAAGAAATGATCGGAACAATTATGATAGTGATATATCAAATTTCCGTCCGTAATTTTCAATTATTTTTTGTACATTTTCGGTTTACTGGTACCGTACCCTGCGGCAAACAACGAGGGAAAACATAATTATAGCAGAGTAAAATCAAATGAAAAAAACCGGAAAGGGAAAACATATTCGTTAACCAGACGCTACTCCCATGTTTTTGACATATTAAACCCGGAAGCGAAGCAAAGGATCGATAAGAGAAAACGAAAATAAAAATAAAAACCAAAACATTTACATTGAGGTACTAAGGTAAAACTTTCGTTTGCATAGTGTTTCGTCGAAGCAGATTTATCTACATCTAAATCATAAATTTAAACCATCAGAATCTGCGAGATACTTCCATTCCATTGCTACACGAACCGGTGGAAAGGCGAATCGATAAATTGTGCTTCCTTTCATAATTTGTTCCATATGATGTTGTAGTGAACAAACCCCAATTACCAAACTTTAAGGAGTGGGAAGGAGGAAAATTAATTTGGAAACGAATTCCGATTCCGTTTGAAACAGCCGGATTAGATTGAACGGATTGGCGTTGATTCAATCGTTGATTCGAGTTCCCCCGGTCCTTTATCATTTTCTAAACCATCCTTCCGGCAAGGTTCTCCATCACTACTACAGTGCATACTTAGATATTGGAGAACAATGTTGTAGCCATTTTCATTCGTCATGCTCGTAGCACTCAGAGGGAGAAAGTTACACCAGACGAAAGTTGGCTGCAGAAGGCTCTTGCCATTTTGCACAACAAATATACCACCTGCTCGGCTAAGCTTTCGTCGACAGTTAGGATTGCCTGCGAGCGAACGTATATTCTTGGAAATTATTTGCCTGTTTCTGACAATCTCTCCCATTCCCTTTGCCCACTCCTCAGCTCCATAACATTTTAAGGCGCCCTCGAAACCCTCCCGACTTTTTGCTTCCGTTTAAGCCTCGACAGGCAATCGCTTACGCGGCGTTCCAATTTTCCAATTCCCTCCCCATGCTTTGGGCGTTATGCTGCTGTTTGCCACGTTTTCTCTTTATCTACCAATATTTTTCGTTCCTTTTTTGCTGTAACACATTAAATAAGTTACAGCCGTTTAGTACATGCAAAGAATAACACGCTTTCAGCGGCTTGTTCTGCATGTCCTTGTGTTCTAAAACTGCATGATAAATTGGCAAAAGCACTAACCATGAAATGGCAACAGATTTTTCAAGCAGTAGTTATGCAATTAAATCAACAAACAAATCTTTTCATTTACAATAATTGTTTTCTTTTTACTTTTTTTGCAGTACACACAAACATGTTTTTTTCTTTTGCTTTTACAAAAATGTTTAAAGAAAGCTGGATGCGGAAACGCGTTGGTTATAATCATAAAGACTTTAAATTGATTACGTGCACAAATATTACGTCAGCGCTTGTTTGCCTGTGTCAAATTTACTTATTTATTTTCCTTTCTTTTTGCTTTGATTTTCTCCCCCACTCAATGCTGCGAAATAAGGACGAGGCCCAGTACAAAGTACGTCCCTAGTTTGAGCAAACCATCCCTTTTGCCTGATTTTTTTCTTGTTCCGTTTCGACACACATTGTGGGCCGTCAAATTCCTTTAGATCTTTCAAATCATCTCCTAACCAGCCGTTCGCTTCCTGTTTGTCGTTTGTAAAGTTCGCTTCCTACTCTTCTTTTGAATTTCCTTTTATAGCACGCAAGGATAATATGTGACAGAATGCGTGCCTGAATACGTGCAATTATTTTCATGTTTCTTTCTTGCACCAGTCTGATCGAAATTTCCATCAATCAGAGATTATCAATACAACAGGGAAAATGGGATAGCTCAATAATGTTTGGCCCAACAAGTACTTGCAAGGAACAAGGAACGGAAATAGAACAAAATATGTTCCTCAACTGTAAACTCGTAACAAGTTGTAGTAGGATCAGTAACAACATTATAAATTCATTCCTCAATCAGATTTGGCTCGGTTTTTTTGTCTTTTTTGTATTATCACTATGAATGTTTGTAAGATATCAATTATCAATTCAGATAGATCGAAGATAGATAGAAGAATAGAAGAATAATATAACACAAGATAATGTTTCAACCACCCATAAAGCAAGCATTTTTTTTTCTAGACTCACCTGACCTCCACGTGCGAAAGTTTTCGGGCAAAGCGGACAACTGTACGGTTTCTCGCCGGTGTGGATTCGCATATGAAGCCGAAGTCGCTCCTTGATTGGAAACGACTTTCCGCACAGATCGCACGTGTACTGATCGTCCGTGCCATGTTGTGATGCAATGTGGTTCTTCAGACAGCCTGCCTGCCGGAAACGATTATTACAGTGCGGACAAGGATATGGTCGCTCATCGTTGTGTATTCGTAGGTGCTTGCGCAGATCATTGGTGCCCATGAAGTCCTTCTGGCAAACTTCGCAGCGGTACTGTTTGCGATCCCTACGCTTCCTGTCACGTTTACTTTTGCAGTTCGGTCCGCTAGCAAGGCCATTAGAGTCGAGCCCACTTCCACATTCACCACTCTCATCGCCTTGACCCTCGACGATCTTTTTCACCACCGTTTTATCATCCTCGCCGTCAACGACTGTTTCCTCATAGGTTATAGACTTTTCCACTATGAACGAGGGCAGCTCACCTACGGCAAACTCAGCCGATGAAGACCCTTCCTCATCACCACTAACGGTTCCCATTGTTGTCGGCTTGATGTTGTTGCTACTGCTGGTACTATCGCTGTTGTTGTTGTTATTATTATTGTTGCTTTCCTCAGCCGAAGCAATCCTTGGCGAATGTTGTCCCACGTACCGGGACATTCGCGTATGGCCGGTTGTTTTCTTCATCGTCGTAGCGAGCTTATCGTCAAAAACACACGTGAAATGGAAGCTCAGGCGAAAGATTCGAGGCGAACGCAAAACGAACCTTTCGAGCAGTGGCCTGCAGGGGAATTGTGTTTGCCTAGGTTATCGGAACGGGGAAAGGTTCCAATGCGCACGAACACAACGCTAATGAACACGGGCCGCAGTTGACTGAATTGATTTCGCTTTCATTTGTAATGTCACACATGCGACCTGGGAGGTTGTAACGCGCGCATATCGAGTTATCATGTTAGTAAGTGTATCTAATGCGAAAGATCCGATAACAGTATCAGCACAACCACACCATCACCAAATATCGTTAGTTATAGAAGCACCGAAATCCATACACCACCACCGAATGGACCAGATTGGTCCGAAAAGCGTTCCACTAACACATCCTGTTTAATTCTTGTTGGCAATTCGTCCTACGCACGTTGGCTACACTAAGAGAAGAGGTTAAAAAATACAAAAGCTACAATAAGCAGTAACACTGCCAAAAAGTACTACCGTCATCTTTGGGAAGAAACTTGTAATCTACATGGTAGCGAATGCAACGAAGTTCACCTTCCTCCTCAATGCTTCCTCCTGGAACGATCCACCATTCAAATTGTTCAATGCTATATGTTCCTGCTCCAGACTGCTCTGGTCGATCATCTATTGGCAGTTCCTGTGTTCGCGGCGCTGCTGTCGACTGCTAACCAAATTTACGACAATATTATGCATGCGCTACATTTCCGTTAGCGCTGTGAACGTTGTCGTCCACTGGAACTCGTCGACATCCGCGCAAGTTTCGGTGATGACATTTTGACCCGTATCGGCTGACCTGAACCGTTGTAGAGGACGTTCTGTGTAGTGCGGTTCAATCAATTCACAGCAAACGAACAACCGTGGCAGCGATCGGTATACCTTCTTTGATGAAAGATCGTGATTGAGTGACGATTGCCTTCCTGTTCCTTATCGATTCCAGCTGGGGACGACGAGTACAAAGATTGTGAATGTATGCTTATGAGACAATCAAGCAAATAAAATATTTCTAACTATAAATATCATGGCACAACTTGGGTAAAGCAAATATGCAAGATCAACCAATTTCCATATCTACTTACCTTCACAAATGTGTATCACCTGGTCTGCCATTCGGCCGCACATCTTACAGGACACTTCTACGTTTTGTCTACTCTTCAGCAACACAAAATTCAGACACACAAACGAAGCAGTCAACGTGGACAGAGCTTGATACAGATAAGCTGAATAAACAATTTAAAACCCCGTTCGACGGCATTCGCCGTAGGGCCAAATAGTCACGTACCAAGAGCGCTGTTTTACGTCACATGCTTCTTCTCAGCGGGATTAAAGTGAACTGAAACGAAGCACAGCTACCGGGTTCGTGTTCTAACGAGAATAGCAAAACGGCGGTGATTTCAACGTCAACCCTCGGATTCATTTCCTTTGTATTAAACACACAAATACATCTGCCTTTCAAATGTGTCCTTCCGACTTTCTGCCTGCGGAGCAACAATTTCCAATGCGGGCAGAGCCTTTGCTATCCAGAAAAACTTCAACACGGCCTCAAGTCGGAAACCCATTCGAGGCGAAACGAAATATGGGTCCCTTTTCACGATGGCTCGTTTGCCGAGTTTACTAAACGGAGAACATATACAATAGCAAGCAAACGGAAGGAGGAAGCTAGAGACATTGAAATAGTTAGCATATGGCAGGGAGGAAGAGGGCCGAACTTTGTTCCGATGGATACATAATATCCAGAACCGATTCTAGACACTGGATGTTATGTGACGTTCGAGGAGATGCTGAATGGGAAACACAAGTAAACATAATTTGATTCATATCTATTATTTACTCGATCTTCTTGTGAACTTCTTGAGGGCATAAATTTCAGAGAAATTGTGATCATATGAAACACATTTGAAGGGTTCTATTCAAAGTTTATAAAACTAAAATAAAACCATCTACGTATCAAAGGCTCTTTAGCAGCTAAAATAAAATTAAAACAAATAAACCATCCGGCTGCCGACGTTATAATAAAGTCGAAATGTAACAGATATCCAATAGAATAACATCCCTCTTCTATGCCAGAAAAACATTTTCCCTCATCTTGTCTATTTGTTCATTCGCTATCCTCCAGTTTCTTCTCTTCATATTCCAGTCATAATTTCCTCAAAGAAACCTTCTTTTTGGCTCGATCATACGAGCACATGTGCGAGCCACATTTGCTTAGACGCATGCACTCTACGTCCACATAGAGAAAACGTATGCATTTTCCGAAACCTCAACTATCTTTCTCTCTCTGTATGCCTCTCATAGCATGAACTAAAAAAACATAACAGTCCCTCCAGCCTCTTCCACTCTCAGAAATTTGAGTTCAGATGCCTCCTGGCATTGAAATCTTTACTTTTTTTCATTGAAACGTGGTTCTCTTTGGGATGTCAAGAAACCATGTAAACAAAACCATTCTTATGGGACTTATAAGAAACACATGCTGGCATAAGAAAAATGAATAAATAAGTTACTTTAGTTAATGCTGTTCCTTAAGCGCGGTTGTTTACCAGTTAACCAAAAGATCATCTCCCTGCGTTCCCGACCTTTTTACTTCCAAATGCCTTTTCGCCACGATCGACCCTTCCTGGTCCCCCAGCGTTTAGCTCATGTTCTCTTTTAGAACTTATGTCAGCAAAAAGAATATCATCAGCAAGCAGTCATCGTCGCTGTTCTGGGGTAAGCAAGCGCAATGCGCACAGCATTGAAGATCGCTGCCCGCATTCGTTCTCGTTACACCGCGTCTTTATTGGACATGGTGCCACAGAGACATGCACACAGCACCACCAAATGCAAACCGTCGCATAGTCGGCCTTATAGAAATTTAGATGCTTCTGGTGAAGATATTATTAGCCACGCCTGGGATGGAAAGAAAGCATTGGCTTTCAACACGGCTCGTCAACAAGGCAACCCGGCCGAAATGTGCTCTCAGGGTGGGGTTCAATACTTAACCGATACTGATTTCTTAACATTGCTTGCCAGCCTGAGGAGGAATCATTCCCCGTCTCGTTGCAATGGTTGACTGATTAAAAACAAACCCTTTTCGAAAAAACCCGGTCCTTCGCATCATTGCTTCAAACATTGCTTGGTTTCCAACCCACATTGCGGGACATAAAGAGACTTTGTAATATTAAATTAAGATCGTTAGGCAAATGTTATATCATGCGTAGATTAATTGTTACACTTAGAGTAAGGAAAATTGGCTTGTGAATATGTTGTCCACGACGACTAAAATGGGTGCTATTGTGACATGTTTTAAACTGTGCGACTAGCAAATCAAACACGGTGCTATTGGATGTAGCCTACAAACAGGGCCATCTACTTATGTCTGTCAGTAAATGTTTACGGCTTTTAAGTGAACCATGAGATCGTTATTATACATTGCTTGGGGAGCATATGCGTCATGGAAAATTAAGGAACGTGAAAATAGCGCAATAATGCTGAGAAAAATGTCACTCATATTCGAACTGATAATGCAACATGAATATCTAGGAAATGCGATGGTTCATTCTATATGTTTGAACCTTCATCCAAGAGGCTCACACAATTATGCCCTACTATCCCGAAAGATAAAACTGAGGCAATGTTTTCACAAATAACAGCTCATTTAAGTCTCTGTCGCTTTACGAAGTCCAACACACACGACTAAACACGACCGACACGAACGTAAACATACTCTTATCAAAAGGGGCCACATGCCAAGACTAACACCCCTTCTTTTATGTTACCCTGTCGTTGGTAACAAGACCGATGTATTTGAAAGAAATTTGAACGCACCATTCACCAACGAACCTTTGCTTCTATTTATCGTCATTATTAGAGATGATCAATCATCACTTATGCTACTTAAACAGAAACAACAACAGTACAATAAAATAACAAAATTAAATAGTTGCAACTCGTTGTGCACACTGCACACTTCCTCTATAATGCGAGGTAATTCTTCTAAAATAAAAAGCAGTTTGCTGATGGTTCAAATAGAAAAGTAGAAATGTCCGTTTAAGGATGTGCGATCGAATGAAAAACTTTTAAACTACCAGATAGCTGACCAAAAAACCACAAGCAGAAAACAAAATCACGTAAGAAAAATACTAAACTGTACTTACGGCTAAGTTGCAATTGATATTCCCTTAAACTTCCAGATTCCCGTCCAAATGGTCGAACCGAATATGCACGAATGAGTTTGCGGGTGGTGAGATCGAATCCTATCGCGCACTAACAGCGATCTGAACATCCAGAATGACGGTGTACATCACTAACACAGTTATGTTGCATATGTCGAGCATATGTTCACCAGCGGTCGCGATACGAGCAAGAGACCTCGAGGATCGACTTCTCTTCTTCTGAATGCTTTGATTGTCAAATGGTTACTGCTGTTCCGGCGTACGCCACATTTCGTTGTATGTGCGCCGTGTGATTCCTCACCCTCAAGCATGTCCCCTTTTAAACCAAGATTTAAAAATACGTTGTGTCATACAAGCATGTGAGTGTTGGCTGCTTTCATTCCTACTATGAAATTCTAGTTAAAAAAATAACAACTCCGGCAACAGAATGTACAGCATAGAGAGCATTACTGCCACCGCTGTTTATATAAGCCTATATACTGAACCGTTTAGTTCTGAGTGTGGGTAGTCGCGGAATGCATTGGCAGCATGCGGCTTTTTGATGGTGTAAACAACCACCCTGAAGATCCGAGTCGATTTAGTCACCCTTTTTGTCGCACCAATACCCTTTTCATTTGAACGACACGACGATAAGCCTTCTTTTCTTGGCCTAGTCGCTATCGTGGCAAAGATAAGAAATTTCATTTTCCTCAACTTCTTACAATAATCAGACATATTCGGTAAATGCATTTAAACAGACTTGTTGTAAAAGAGAGAACGGAGGGAATGGAGGGCACAGGGCATTTTGATAAGAAAATGCGATCACACAAACACGTGTGCCAGTAGAAGTAACGAAAGGAGGATCTACCCTTCGTGCGATCGCGGTTGTTTGCGACCAACGTTACACCTCCGGTACTCGAAATGCACACAACGCGACTGTGTATACGATGCACGATGGGGTAGACAGTTTAATGTTTAATTGAGTGGATGATAGATAAATTAATCAACGCAACCACACTATCCCGTTTGCACCAGTTACATCCATAGATTCAGTTTGTTTGTTCCAAACTTACATCACTTTAAAGCATGTACATCCTGTCGTTTTCGTTTCTCTCTGATTGACAAAATGATTTTATCCTACCAAATCATCATTATTTTGAACATATATGTATGTAAATGGTAACATGTTGTATTGCAGTACAAATAGTGTTATGAAAATGTCTTCGTTGGCTTCACCAAGTCGCCAAAAACGACAAGACAGCGAACTCCTTCCCTCGTTTTAATCTTAACTATACGATCGTAAAGATGGAATTGGGAAACTGATTTCATAAAGTTTTTGTGGTTTTTGTCCCCAAGTTTAAGGTTTAAATTATGTTTTTTATCTGCTTCCATGCATATTTGGCCGGAGATGAGTACTGCTTATATGACAAATTTCAGTAATTGATTCCCTTCACTGAACTCAGATGCATGGCCAGATGCATGTTCCGTGTTCGTTGCTGAATTAACAATTTAAAAGGAAAATTATGCACTGAGAGCAGCAAATTATTGGTGGAGAGAACTCTGAGAGTTTGGGTTCGGTACTGGTACAGAGATAATCTCTAAGGAAAGAAATTACATTTGACACGGATTGCTTCTCCTGCTAGCAAATTTCATGATCTGCAGCCCCATCTGCATACGATTTCGTACTCGCAAATGTTTCTTTATTTGAAACTCGGAAATGTCAAGAAGACCGCGCATTGAAATCTTTTCCGTATACTTTTCGAGTTCTCACCACTTCCTAGGGCTGATAAGAAAACATCCGACGGAGAGGGGCTACAAGAAACATGCGCAGTAGGAACAGTGCGGAGATAATGCACGAAAACTAGGTGCCTCGATGGTGATAACATTTTCAAGGTTCCTTGCCTGTTGTTTCTGTGTCGTTTGAGGGTCCATCATTGGACCTAAACAAGTACAAAACTGTAGTTCCCATTATAATACGTCCTAATACAGCATCACAGCAACTCAAGCGCGATTTGCTTGAGCATTTCACCGGGCTTCTGCTGTTTGCTTACGCAATAATCTATTTTGGGATACACACCGACGCCCGATTCGCTCTTAAAGATTAATACCGCAAGATAGAACAAACCTTCAATGGAAAAAAATAACGCTATTCGTTGCTGAATTGAAGGAATAGAAACGGATCTGCGTTAGATGTAGGTTTTCAGACAACACAACCACATCCGTTCGATGTTGGAAACGAAGCATACTCAAGACAGCTTCCAGCTTTGTTAAGGAAGATTGAACAAAAAAAAACATCAATTAACAAAATGCTCAGCCATACATACCACAGAATCTTGGAATTATTTTACGAGATAGCCATTTTTGAATCCAATGGTAAACGAGTTTCTTTCTTTTGCAAACACGAATCACTTCACAAATCGCATGCAAACTGTGCCTCCCTTTTCGCTAACCATGTTCTCCATGAGATGTGATGCGACTAACGATAAGCAACGATAATATGGGTCAACAAACTCAACGAAAAGCACTATCCTTAGTATTTACGGTAGACATTACCATAACCGGAAATGATCCGATTTGTATAATTTTACTTAAAATTACAGATCCTTCTTGGAACCAACCAATAATAATCCCGAGCTACCGACTGGTCTTGCTGTTCATTTGACAGAAATACTGAAATTTGTTTTGTTTACATTTTGCGCAAGCGCGCCGGGTTGCCAGCATTTCGAATTCGAAAGATTCTGTATTTTCGAATCACTTAATATTTATATTATTTATTATAAAATTATCATTAATAAAATTAAACATTAATTATTATAAAATTACTGAATCGATTATTATCAATTATTATAAAATTATCGATGCGAGAATCACCGATACAACAACATTGCACAGGTTCGACACATTCAAACAATGAAAATTTCAAAAGGAGACCTTTCATTTGTTTCATTTGCTTATAATTTTATGCTTCACTTTTGTTAGTTACGATATGATTCTATTAACTTCTGAGTTTGGTAAACCCAGAAACCTGTCTTTTACTGCAGATGGTAAAGAAATAGGCCAATTTTTAAACGGCAAAAACTCGAACGTAATCTACCAATAAAGTACTGTTTCCGTTCCACGTGGAGTACCAGTTATTCCTCGCATTCCAAAACGTGTACATCGCCTTTACACCCAGATCCTTCCACGGCTTTGCATCAAACTGCTGGAAATCATAATGACCCCCTACTGCTACTCCCAGGCCTAAATAGAAATCTTTATCGAATGGAGCCATCGGGTTACCACTCAATCGCCACAAATTAGAGAGTTGAAATTTTGATGCCTGTATGCTCTGGTACAACCCATCCCCAGGTTCGATAGTACAGTATACCTCTCCATCTACTTCCATCCATATTCCTTCGGGTGTCCATTTGAGTCCATACTCGTGAAAATCGTTGTTCCACTGTAAATTTCTCTGAAGTGTGCACATTTTAGAACACCGTATCGGTTCACTTTCACTTAAAATCAATCCACCAGATAGTTGGTTCTTAAACCTGGGGCCGCCGGGTACGAAGGCCACACGCATCAACCCCGAAGCGTATCCATCCCGTCCATAGTAGTCAGTTGCAGGAATCAAATACAGTTCTGAAATATTGAAAATGATTGAAAGAGTGTTCTAAAAGATTAAAAGTTAAAAGTATCTACATCTGAACATACGTGGAAAAATCCAATTGCCTTGTGGAAGTTTGGCTCTTATCACAACTTTTCCAAATGCAAAACGGAAACTATTGATGGTTGTAATTTGCGCCGTCAAAACTGGAGGAATCATATCGAAATCAATTTGGGAATCGCGAATACAGTCACGTGAGCTGCGATCACCAGTACATTCTTCTGCAAATCTAAATTGCTTGTTCGTTGATCCAGGACCGAATTTCTCCTCAAACAATGTTGGACGAATGACTAGTTGGCCATTTTTGATTTGCACGTTTTCGTTGAAATCAGCGTAAACTACAAACTCATTATCGGGATCTGATGCAAAGCGATTTTCAATTCGCCACTTTCGTAGGTCTAATGTAGGTCCGTTGAAGTTTTCCTCAAACAATAACTCGCCCGAGCAAATTTTTCTTCCTTGAACGATCGACGCTGCTTTGATGCAACCTTTATTATCGGTTAAATGTATGTCATCTGTTTGTGTTGCTGTTGATCTCACATCCTTAGTTCGCCGTTCATTGGTTTTTAAAACATATGGAAACGTCTCAGATGTACCAGCTCGTACCACAATGCTGGAACCCGGTAACGGTGTGGTGGATGCCGGGCGGAGTTCTCGCACTGTAAAAGATCCCGCATTTGTTCGATATGTTTGACCATTCCGAACAATCACTGTGCGATAATATATTATATCCCCAGGAACGACTTTTGCTTCGCGATCGATAAACAAGTAGCGGCCGTTCCTGACCTTAGTAATTGTCTGTGCCCAGCGACCTACATCGTAGAACTGTGAAAATTGTTGATTAAGTTTCCCATGGAAAGTAAACGAGCTTATTCCTGGATCAGCGTTTATCCACACAATTAAGCCGTTTGGGTGGAACACTTCAAATTGTGGCTTAGGCGGTTGATAGTGACCAGTTCGACGAGGATCACTGCGACAAAATGACAAAAGGAAGAAAAACCACGTAAACCGAAGAAAATTCTTCATCCTCACTCTCTCGCTTTTTGCGTTATAGTATATGATCATTCAAAACGTACTTTTCTAAGACTCTGAACGGACAGCGCAAATTAGCTGGAATTCCCATCCCTTCCTCTAAACTTTCAATCGAATCGTGTGAAACTTTACTTGAGCATCACAATGGCGAGCAATCTAGATTAAATATGTGTGATCTGGGGAGCTAAGTTATCTTCTCGTGTTATGATACGTCATTAGAAAATCCAGGAGTACGTCAGCACAAATCATCCACAGTATCCAACAACGGAAACTAAAGATTTTTTTTTATTTCGCTATTACTTTCGGTAACAGGTGACATTTTCATAGCACATCATATCCCATCGGTAGATTCGGAAGTTGGGATAATCGTTTCTTCTACAGTTCCGTTTTCCGGCTCACGTTCGAACAAAATAACCAATTCCGTGTGTGGTGTGTGTGGGAACAGATCGACCGCGATCGCACGTTTGGCGATAAATGGTTCCCCACGCAACTGCTTTGAGCAGGGACGCATCAAATCAACCCAGTTTTTAATAGCGCTTTGCGGAGAGCACGATACATACACTAACTTGTTCAATCCACGGGCATTTCGAAGCTGGGTTATCGATCGTACATCTGTAGCAAAAAAAAAAAAAGAAGAAAACAACACATAGTGATCATTAATAACACAACTCAATTATGCCACGCTATAAAACTTACGAAGTCCTGCCCTTGGAGGATCAAGAATCGCTAGTAACGATTCATGTTGAGCTGGTACAATATTTGCATACCGAATTAGAGACATTATCAAATCATCCGCATTTCCATCGAAAAATTTACAATTTTCAATTTCATTCCGTTCTGCGTTGTGTTTGGCATCTTCGATAGCCTGGGCAACGATATCAACTCCTAATACCTGCTTACAATGTTTGGCAAAACATAATCCAATAGTTCCAGTGCCGCAGCATATGTCCAAGATACTTGTATTCTTATCTGGTGATGCTAGATCAATAGCGCATTGATATAACACTTCGGCTGCTGGTGTATTGATTTGAAAGAAAGCTTGCGGACTTATGCGGAATTTCAAACCTAAAATTGTATCCTCGATATGCGTCTCTCCGTACAGATGCTCGATCGGATTCGTGAATTGGCCTTGTTGGCGTTTTTGAATAACTTCAAAGTAAACTGAGCAAATGCCAGCATTCTTGCCTACCTCTGAGGTAAGACATTTGACTATTGAATTCTTAAGGCTTTTTTGCTCTTCCAACGGGAGCTCCTGCAAATGGACACCTACAACCACCATTACCTGCCCAGTGGCATGCGACATTCGAACCGTGAGCTGCCTGAAATAGCCTTGATATGTCTCGGAACTATATACCTCAAGCTTGGAAGCTTGCACATATTCTTCAAACAGGCTCACAGTTTGCTTCATACAGTCTGGAATGTGCTTCAGCTCCTTTATCGGTTCAACTTCCAAAAATCCGTTGGAGTAACTGCCCACACGGAAACCAACGCGTTTTACACCACTTGCATCTTTTCCAATGGAAAATTCACATTTGTTGCGGTATCCATTCTGGACAGGAGATGGTCGAAGTGGTTCCAGAGCACACGGCAATCCATTGTTATGCTCTCGTTGCTTTTCAATATAAGAGCGCAAGGAAGGAACGGATGACCAAAGCTCTTTGCCGAATTTTTGCAAAACATTCTCCATTTCCGATTGCTTCTGCAGTAGTTGCTCTTCGTAGGAGAGGTAAGCAAGAGCCGTAGCACATGCTTCTACGGAACGACGTTTCGTATTCAATGGTTCTCCCTCAGCTGCAGACGCTTCTTTGCGCCGTCGAACTAGAGGATCAGGAGCTGGCTTTGCCTCAAAAGCTGATAGCGTCTTTCCTTTCCATTTGAAACCATCCAACGCCTTTATTGCAGCTTCTCGATCTTCTTGGCAACGGAAGCATATGAAAATAAAAGGGCTGCCTGGTTTCATAATTTTTATCTTATTTGTTGACAATTTCATCTTCACGTTCAGCAGCTTTTTCAATTCCTGCGACAAGCAAATCACACTTTTTGGGTTATTTAAAGCTTGGTAGAAAGTTGTAAAAGTTGTACTTACGCTTATGCCATAGTATTTAGGCAGGCCACGAACTTCGATCTTGAACAATTCCGAAGTAAATCCTGTTGCTTCAAGATACGCATATTCATCGGTCTCGGAATTCTTTTTACTGTTTTCCTCCGTTAAATCCTGCTGCTCTTCGTTTACAGCTTCCTTCGCAACAGTCGGAACTTTTTCAGCTTCTTTGACCGCAACCGGATCCAATTGTTTTTCAGAATCTTCGGTCTTATCCAAACCATCGTAATCCTTAGCTTGCTCGGCTACTACGAGTACGTTTTCAATATCCATGTTGTCGTCCTAGAACGAAATTCCACGATAAATTTTGCTGAAATAACCGACTAAGCACATGTATTTATCAACAAATCGATGCGGTCAAAAACATCCATTGTGACATGACTGTCATGGTGACAAGCGCTCAAAACGCATGGGAACTACTGGATTCAATCGTTCGACAACACGATTGGAAAACTACTGATTTGATGGTAGCTAAATATTTTGTAAACTATTTATATTTTTTGAATAAATCAATCCATTTTCAATCACCTTTTTGTTTAGCTGACGACATCAAATTTCTAGAATCCCAAGGTATACTCTTATATACACCTTGTTCTGCCAAATGACAGATCTGTTGATCCAATGAAGGATAAAGTTGTCTCTTTCTGTCACTTTGCTGTCTTGTTCTCACCGAGAAACGCCACGTCAGTTAGTTGTAGACGGAACGTCGTGGATGTAAGTGGTTGCTTCTGTTTAGTTAGCTTGTTTCTGGTCGGAATTTTCGGGTGCTAGTTTTTCCAGCCTTTTCCCGTTACCGACGGCGGAAGAATAAACAGTTGCCGGAATTTGGCTTTTTAGATATATCCCATTCACCTGCCACCAGTTTCTTGGTGCACACTTGAAAACACATTGGGCTAATGTCATTCCAGTTCACTGCGGAACGACGTGTGTTGTAAAGGCTCTTAAAGCGCGTCCCTTTTCGATTTGGTTTCTCATTGTTTCCTCGTCCGTTGGTGCGGCCGGTACGACACGTCTGCCCTGATTTTCCTCCTTAGCCTTAAACTGTGAAATAGTGCAAGACAATTTTGTTCCACGGTTGATTGTATCGTATTTCTTTTTGTTCTTTCATTGTTACCATTTACCTTTGAGTACAGTTTCCCCGTACTTTGTGCCTGAGACAACGGTAGTCGCGTTTTCCGAGAAGACAACGGCATATTTTCCGCAAGGCATCAAGATGAGACTACTAGCGGCATTCGCACTGGTGCTGACAATCGCCACCGCGGTGATTGCGGAGGAAGAAGTTAAAACGGAAGACGGAGTGCTGGTTCTGACGAAAGACAACTTCGATTCTGTCATCGCCAACAATGAGTTCGTGCTGGTCGAGTTCTGTGAGTAAATTTATGCATTCTTTTCTGGGTTACTAAAATAAGAAGTACAACCATATGGCGATCTTCAAAAGTCGCTAATCATCATTATTGTTGAGCCATTTGCCGGAAAACATTAACACCAGCTCGCAAAGACCCTTAATGAAATTTACAAACTAATTGTGAATAATGTTAGCAAAAATTTCGCCAGCGCAACGAAATTGTCCGGCACCATTCCGTCTTTGGTGCTATGTGCTCCATCCGGTTCTTCGTTCCTGTTGGAGAAGCTTATCTGTGAACAGTACGCCATCGTGCTTGCTGGAGCGAAACAGAGAAGGTGCTCGGCTTCACGTTATTCGTGGACACGAGACGACCAGTTGTGGCCAAAGTGGAATCTATACGTATACGTGGAAGTTTTTACGTTCTCCTTTTCTAACGCTGTTTTTTTTTGGATTTTTGGTGTGTCATTTAGAAAATTTGCGTTGCCGGCCGGTCGAAGTAAAATTTTTATGCAACCGCTATCTAGAAACTTGTTTACCGTTCGATATTAGAATTCGCTCATTGCGTATAATTTAATACGGTTACATTGAAACATATTAAAAAATGTACTTGCTTTTTGCCTCTAAAAAGCTTTTTATCAACAAGGATCTCTTGATTTACTATTGATTCACGATTTACAAGTAAATTTCCATTCATATAACGACTTAAGCAAGAAAAACGCATGGCTTTTTATGGACTTACAGGTGGAACAGGTTTTGTATTCTGTGCATTCCACTTCCACGTTTTTGTTCTACAGTTCAAAATCTTGATCACGGTTGCATCATGGATTATTACGTGTACCTGAGGTGGAATCGGCTTACGTGTACCGATTAAAACAGATTTCACGATTCCACCAGGCCACGTTGATAACATGCTTTCTTGAATATTTCTTATCACACAAGCATCAAATCAAACATATACATTGCCCCTAGGGGGAGTTCGCCGGCAACAACAGGTAAACAGTAGAAACGGTCTGTGAAATGTTGGATGATAGCCTGTTTATCCTTTTTTGTCTCTGAAACAATTAAACAAATAATTGGTTTTAACAAAACACTAGAAAAGCCATACTTTTTGTGGAAGTATCCAGATTTGGCCTATGTTTACTCAAATGTTTCCGTCGCTCTTCACTGTGCTGTATATGAATGTAACGGCACGTTGAGTTGGTTTTCCCTCGCTAAGAAGTTATTTATTTACCTTTATTTCACGCAATGCCGACGCTGCTGTTTGGAGCTCGCATAGGCGGAAAAGTGCTACGTGTCAAAAACCACCAACATTTTCCAACCAACGTGGCCTACTTGCGAAGGTTTTACTTCTCAGCCTTCTCAGTTATCTTTTTTTCTCTTGTTCTTCGCATGGAGCAATTTCTTTTCTACTACCATGTTCTTATCGGAAACACCGCGCCCTGCCCAATTGCAATTTGATGTAGTGACTGTTTCCTATCAGTAACAACAATCTGTGTTTTACGATAAATTAACTGTTTTTATTGCAATCAAGAAAAGATCCGGGTAGTTCTTATGTTGGAGTACTGACACTGGGGTTTACTCGCAAACTGACATTTTGTATTACATGGACACTGTCATCACAGTGTTATCAAATAATTTTCTTCATTTTGGAACATTCTATTCACAACCACGGTTCACGGCTTTGGAAGCTATTGGTCAGTTTCCTATTACCAATGCCGATGTAGCTGTGCTAAGCTTATTTTTTAACCGAGTGGGTTAGTTATGTTTTCATTGGCTGTCCAAGCATGACGTGTAGCCACCGAGACCGGTTGTGCGAACCAATACCAGACAAGGCAACAGTGGACCACTCCACTAATGTCGATCCATTGCACACCCCGACCACCAGAAAAGCATAACTTTAGAGTTGTGTGTGTTAACGCGGCTCGCGTAGCGTTTATTTTTCCGGTCAGTAACCTCCAGATACCGGTTGGGTGGTATAAGAAGAGACGAGGTATGATCATCTTTTGCTGCGTTGAACTGGTAAGGTTTGCTGAGCCAGTCTCCTTGGCTCCTCGTGGTGCTAATGGGGACTACCGTAGGTTGTTTCGCAATAATCCGACTGACTTGTTCGGCTTGAATGCCAAGTTCAGGGTTTTGGAGTTTTCATCAACAATACAAGTTGAACTTCGACCAATTTTTGTTGGTCCAGTCGCACGGAAAGCTGTTGGAAGTGTCGTAGCTGTTCATATTAAATGTTGTCAATGAGGAGTAAAATTATGGAGATTTTTTTCGTTATGATCTACATTTTCTTCCCACTATTCGTGAGTTTAATTACATTTTCATGGTAATTTATTCGATTACCATAACATGCTAATCATTCCAGACAGATGCGTCAATAGCGTTTTTCAAGTGTTTTCGTTTGTAGACGCTGGAAAATAAAAGTTTCATTCAACAATAAATGAATTGGTTTATGTCTCTTATTTTTTAACAGATGCTCCGTGGTGTGGACATTGCAAGGCTCTCGCTCCAGAATATGCAAAGGCGGCCAAGGTTTTGGCTGACAAGGAATCGAAAATCAAGCTGGCCAAGGTCGATGCTACCGTGGAGCCAGAACTCGCCGAGAAATTCGGCATACGCGGCTACCCCACACTGAAGTTCTTCCGCAGCGGATCGCAGGTTGACTATACCGGTGGCCGCGAACAAGACACAATTGTGTCTTGGCTGGAAAAGAAGACTGGTCCTGCCGCCAAGGAGTTGGAGACCGTCGAAGCTGCCGAGGAATTCCTGAAGGAAAACAATGTGGCTGTGGTCGGATTCTTCAAGGACCGTGAGTCGGCGGAAGCCAAGGCATTCTTGGCTACGGCCGTATCTATCGATGATTATCCATTCGGAGTGACCAGTAGCGAGGAAGTGTACGCGAAGTACGAAGCCAAATGTGGCTCGGTCGTTCTGTTCAAGCACTTCGATGAGGGCAAGGCTGTGTTCGAAGGAGAAGCCACCGAGGAAGCGTTGAAAAAGTTTGTCACTGCTCAAGCATTGCCGCTTATCGTTGACTTCAGTCACGAGACTGCCCAGAAAATCTTCGGCGGAGAGATCAAGAGCCACCTGCTCTTCTTCATTTCTAAGGAGGCTGGACACTTGACGGAATTCGTTGAGCCAGCAAAGGAGGTCGCTAAGAAGTTCCGTGAGCAAATTCTGTTCGTTACGATCGATGCTGATCAGGAGGATCATACCCGTATCCTGGAGTTCTTCGGAATGAAGAAGGACGAAGTACCATCCCTACGAATCATTCGTCTGGAGGAAGACATGGCCAAGTACAAGCCAGAGACCAACGATCTGTCGGCAGAGAAGATTAACGAGTTCGTCCAGTCGTTCCTCGATGGCAAAGTTAAGCAGCATCTACTGTCGCAAGATCTGCCTGAGGACTGGGACAAGGAACCAGTCAAGGTACTTGTTGCCACCAAATTCGACGAGGTTGCCTTCGACAAGAGCAAGGATGTATTAGTTGAGTTTTACGCCCCGTGGTGCGGACACTGCAAGCAGTTGGTACCAATCTACGACAAACTGGGTGAGAAGTACAAGGATAGCGATAGCGTCGTCATCGCCAAAATCGATGCCACAGCTAACGAGCTAGAGCATACCAAGATTTCGTCCTTCCCTACGATCTTCCTATACCGAAAGGGTGACAACGAGAAGGTTGAATTCAAGGGTGAACGTACGCTAGAAGGTTTTGTCAAGTTCCTAGAAGGCGAAAATGATGAGGTATGTTTTTCTTCAAAAAATTGCACCGATTTAATTTCAACTCATGTAACCGTTGTTGTATTTTTTACAGCAACCCGAGGAGGAAGAGAAGGAAGAGAAGCCTGCGAAGGACGAGCTGTAAACAACAACTCAGGCAACACTTTAAAGGGTTATAACAAACAACACAGCAGAATTACACTAACGCCATCAGTGTTAACCCTCCAAACTAAAAAAAATCCCAACAAAAGCTACAAACGTAATCTAAGTCCAAACCACCATCAATCCAACGGAGAGCGGAGATGTTCGGGAGATCATCAAACACGAACATATTTCAAAAACCACTAACAAACAACTATTCGCAGAAGAAGCCACAAGAATGAATGTGCGTGTGCAAATACGTGTAACTTCGCTAAGAGACTGTAATATACTATATTTTATGATGGAAATGTTAGTTGAATCATGATATAGAAAAAACAGAAAATGAGATAAACTCACATCGATCCCCTGAGTGGAACTTAATCATTGCATATTTCCCAATCACTGTCTTTCCGTTCAACACAAGCAAGGCCTGTTTCGCCGCGAAAGTCGTTGTATCTTAGATTTGAGTTTAAAGAAAGCATTTGCTGATTATTGGAACATTGAAGGGAAATAGGAAATTAATGATCCAGGACATTTAGCATTGCAACAAAGGTTATTTAAATTCCGTATTTGCATTTGAGGATGAGCACAACGCGCTAGCCACTAAATAAGTTCACAAACGATTGTTTGCATTTGATTAGTTTTTTGGTTTGAAGTAAGATAAGGTGAATGTTATATTAACATTATGAGCTAAATCTGTCGTTTGCCTGCGATGGGTTGCTAGAAAACTTCTTCCGGCACACGGTGCAGTGGTACATTCACACGAAACATACAAAACGAAAGCATACACCACCAATTGATTGAGGCATTAAAAACAAAATGTTATGCTCGAAACAAACCCAACGTGTTGTCGCCCTCAATTATTATATCGTAATATCTCAGAATCTTAATCAGGTAATTGTATCTCTTTAACTTAAAAAAATCATTTTCTTTTTGTCTACATGCATAAATTCAATCGAAAAAGGATTAATTGCAACATGAATTGGCTGTCCGGCTGAATCTGGGTTCGATAAAAATGTAAAAATCATTGTAACCGATTGTAACCATTACGATCGTAATTTATGACTGGCTCTAGCCATTCATAGGATAATTTGACAAAGGAACTGTTTTAGAGATAGTTTTGAATAACAAATTAGATTACTTTCGCAGCATTAGACAAGTTTCATAGTCAAATTTGTGCTATGGTACTGCACATTTGAGATTAACTGGATCAAAACTATCTGTGATTTAACAACCAACTTGATCAAATTACAGACTTAATCCGATTGAATATTAAATTATTCAGCAACCATTTTCATAAACTACACATCGGTTTATTATGCAGAGATGTCAACTTGGCAATATAACCACAGTTAACGCACTCATTATGAAAAAATGAGCGCTTGACAAAAAGAGAAGGAAAATATTGAGTTATTACTCTCCGTCTATGTTATTCGTGTTTGCAAAATTAGGTTCCAAGATTTTTTCTAGAGCCTAAGTTACAAATCGCGTAAAAAAAAAAATAAATAAAATGTATGCCCAATCCATTCTACCCAGCTCAAACAAGTACCAAACAAATCAAATCTGATTCGAATCCCAATAGAATCAAATCTTTAGAATCCCTCAAGTTGGGATTCGAATCTTTGGAATCTGTGTAGGGATCGAATCTTCGGGTCTTCCGAATCCCGATTCTGCCAACACTAGGTGTTTTGCATCGCGAGCTGACATTTCAGTCCGTCGAATGATTGTCGCGATGTAAACATGTCGTTCTGCTCGTCTGCGGTCTATTTTCATAGGAATAATTGATGTGTTGTTTTTACCCCATTCGGAATACTGTTACCTTGCGCTAAATAGCACTGATGATGCACTGGGTGTTCAGTTGCTAGCAATTATAGTGGTAATAATAGTAGTGAAACAGTGTTTGCCGATTGGAAGTGTTGATACGTTTTCATGGCGGCGTGTAGTCGTAGTGAAATTTTTCAGTAAAGCAAAACAAAATGCAATTTTTGCAGCAATTATAAAAAAACACGTAACTGCACTTAAAGTTTGTCTCCTCCAAGGTGAGCAGTGTAACTTCGTAAGTGTCAATGAAAAGTGTTTCCTAATTGTGCACGTGGAAGTCAATCCCTGTGAGGTTAATTACCGAAAAGTTGTTGCAAGATATATGTAAATTGTGTGCAGAACCATTGCCGAAGTTGCTGATTATAAGCCAGTGCGTCCTTATGTATTCTATCAATGAATTTGTTTTTCTAATGTGGTGACTGGTTGATGCAAAACATAGTTTTGTGGAAGTTTCTTTCATTCCCTTTCCTCAATTTTACGCGGTCAAGGCAAAGGCAAGAAATGATAATCATTACTTTCGCTTGGGCAGAATAATGGCAGAATCAATTTTCCATGGTAAACCCCAAATAACCTACTGTGTGCGTACATATATCAGGTCAGGAATGCACTTTTTTTTTTTGTTTACTTGGAATATTATCAAGCAGCAATGAAATTGTAAGTTTATTTGGTAATCGAATATTTGAAGTATTGTATCAACAAAACTTTAAGTTCTATGTGTAAACAAATTCAACACACTATACTAACTTTCAACAACAAAGCATGTCAAGCGTCGACTTCGAAAGTGGGATTTTCCTTTTTTTCACTGCTTAGTTCCGGGTGCAGAAAACTTTCACTCTTGCTGTTTGGCTAACATGACTGAATTATCGCTTCTTGAAGCATTAGTCGTTGATGGGTATAGATCTTTCGACAATATTAATCTGTGGTTTAAATGCAGTAATTTGTTGCTTTTTGAACTTACTTGTTCCTTTGTATAATCTATAATATTTAAAATAAAGTTTAAAATAGACTTAAATACAATTAGTTTCTCATAAACGGTGAATGGATTGAACTAACCATCAAATTTATGGGCATTTTTCTTGATTAAATGAGGTGTTGGGGATGTGTGAATAAAGAAGTAAAAAGTAACATGTTGATTGATATCATTCATTTTAAATTAACACCATCGGTGTTCACAGTGAGATCGTTGATTCCAGAAAAGCATGAATCTTCCGGACGAGGATGGAATCATATTCGATGAAAAAGCAACATTATCGGATCAGATGTCGAAGACGAGGACGACACAAGGCAATTGCAGACAGGTGCAGTGTTCTCCATCTTCACCAACATTCTTCAACACGGCCACTTTGCTGGGCTCACCCACCGACACCGAAAAAAAAACACATTCATTCGTGGTACCAACCAACTCCTGGAAACGAGAGCCTTCAGTGTCAGAAATAGCTTCAGCACCAACGACATTGGATTTTTCCAATGCGGTCTATACCGTAGTATCGCTTGAAGGAACAAGTCCAACCAAATCAAATACAAAAACGCCAAAATCCTTCCTGTTTGATTTCGATCCTGCAGGGAAGTGCTCCTTACCAGACGATTTGCCAGAGTATATCCTAGTTCCGGAAGCGCCACCTGTCAAACGACCAGTTTCTCAGGATCCAGAGGATAGGAAAGATTCAACAGCCATGCGAGATAATTTGTTCTACCGAATGCAGCGAATAGTGGTTGCACACCGCAAAACCATGCTCAACTATTTGCTACCCTTATGTCTTCTGTCGGGGCTCGTACTACTGATCTACAGCTTTCGTGAGACAGCCAAAGGAATCTTATACTGGATCGAGACACAGAATAGTTGGACGGTCTTCGTAATCTTTCTGTGTATGTTCACCATCGTCAGCTTCCCGGTGACGGTTGGCTACTTGGTGTTGATCATCGCTAGTGGTTACCTGTTCGGATTCGTTCGAGGGCTGCTGACCGTCGTGATCGGTGCGAACCTGGGTGTGCTCATCGCGCACAACACGATTAAATCGCTGCAAGTTAAACTGCCGGTGCATAAGTGAGTATCTATTTCCTTTTTAAAGACCTATAGGTAAGACCTAAACCCTTCTCACCACCATCTGTAATTGGCATCGATCGTCAATCGTTATCAATGCACGATGTGAGCTATTTAGTTATGACATACAGAAGAGTAGAGTCCGGACCCTTCCCTATACGAGAGGACTACTTGACTATCCACGTACGCAAAGGGAACAAGTAACCCCATTATCGGGCAGGCCGAGCACGGTCGTTGCGCAAAGAAAGAAGAAGTACGATAGTAGAGTAGGATCGTTAATGAAGGCTATTTGCTCAAAATAAACGCTCTCTGCAGCTGGGGTTATGATTAACATTTACAACAAAAATACGCTATTTTTTTAATTTATATTTGTTTTGATTCACGTGTTTCGATTCCAAGCACCGGTGCTGACGTTAACGTACAGTTGATTTCGCTTTCGGTTGATCCGATGTGTTTCCCCTTAGCATCTAGGGGTGGTGATAATTCCTCGTTAACTTCCTGCCTAGGGGAATTTCCGTTTTACGAGCGAGAGATTGCATCGTGTTCGTGGAAATAACAGTTTACGTACAAACTTAAATGTATCAACTGACCGTGGGACTTTCTGACATAGTAGTATTTTGTTAGTTGTAGATAATTTAGTTATTTGGATTAGTCTATAGGAACAGCGAATGTTAAAATTAATCTTATGAATGCCCACCTGGTAAACTATAGCCGTTCATCTTTATAATACTAACACTCAACAGATATGGTATGAAAAATATCCATAGGCCGGTAGTGCATTAACAATCAATTAAACGAATAAAACAATTGCCATTAATATCTATAATGATCTTTTGCGTATTCAGCTCCACAGTAAAGGGACAGTTAAAATAGATAAAATCAAGTTTATCTCAGGGTTGAGAATTGAATTCAAGTTCGTTTCTAGCACTCGATGCTCGGGTGCATGGGTATATGAAGGTTGTTGCTAGCAGCCAAATATATTGTGATATGTACTCCTACTATAGTTAATAGTTAACACAGAATGGCACAACTGATTTTTAAAACACTTAAACGTTGATAGTTTTTCTAAAATAATAGTTTTTTCATTGCCGCACAAAGAGATCTGGTTCGTTAGAGATCGTTTATAAACTGCTGCAATACTGTATTGATTAATGATGCAATTTTAAAGCGCGAAATTAATATTCTTTTTTTATGTACAGTGCCTGTTTGAAAAATAAGTGCCATAAGTAGTTTGAAAGCATACTTAGCGCTTAAAGCTGGAATAAAAGACGCGAAAGACTGCGTATAAATAGCACTGGCGCGAGTGGTGAAAGGTTGAAAAATAAGTACCGAATCACAAAGCATTCTTAGTGTTTAAAGCTGGAATAAAAAAATAAATCTTCTGTTTGTGTACATTTATAATTTTTTTGCTTTCTCTTTTTTTCTAGGCTCATCAAAAACGAAACTGGGCGTGCCATCTTACGGGTTATTTCTGGACCGAGAGCCTTCAAAATAGTGCTCTTTGCACGTTTAACGCCTATTCCATTCGGCCTGCAAAACACAATATTCGGCGTAAGTTGTCTCCCATTTTTTAAGCTTTAGAACCGTGCTGTAAGGTAAAGATGTTAACCGACGGGTAGACAGGTAAATACTTAATGTAGTTAGCCACTAAACCACTCTACACGTGGCATCTTAAGGATTGTTCAAATACAGTCGTATCGGTGTGCGTTGCGCCTATCATGCAGTATGGTGCGTAATAACTGGAGGCGCTAAAACTGTTTATTTCACGTCACAGCCACGTGCCCAGGGTATGTGTATTTCTGTTTTGAAACGAGTTTATTTCTTCTGGTTGTGTTAATGTTCGCCCATGACTGCATCATGGATATATTTTGGAAGCAAAACTCGCGAAAGACTGCGTATAAATAGCACTGGGGCGTGTGGTGAAAGGTCTGTTTTTCACGGTTCACCATGAGAACAAAAAATACCGACGGGTATCAAGAATTGCGTGGAAAGCCTGGGGTGATTTCTCTTCCTTCAGTGCCACAAATTTCAAAAATAATCTCGATGCTCCTCGAAGAAATTGAAATAATATCACTTGGTTTCCTAGCTTCTTTTTTGGGTGTGACATTTTATCTCAATATTTCAAATGTTTTCTCTCCCATACAACGCACATCTCCCAAGCAAACTGCGTCAGTCAGGCTATATTTTGGTTCGAGTACAATGCCACCTCGTAGTAAATAGCTATTTTTGCGTGGTAAGAAAATGTAGGATCGTACGTTCACCGTAACGAGAACACTTTATTTATTATTAGACACATTTTTGGTTGATCTGAATCTGTATGAAAAATATAGTTATATCGATTATTTCAAATAAAAAATCGCTTAATGTGGGTTAATGTGGAGTGAGAGTAGTTTTGTTGTTAGAAGATGTAGCAAACCTGTTCGAAACCGCTGTGTATTACTTCGGCTATTTAGGTGTGAAGTGAATGAAGGACACAGTAATGTTACATTTTAAGGCAAACTTGCTTTGGTCTCTTTCAGATAAGCTCGGTGAACACACGCAGCTATCACGCCGGTACAGTTATTGGATTGCTCCCAGCTCAAACCATCAATGTGTATCTGGGCTCCAAGCTTCGATCGATTCATGAAGTGCTAAATGATCACAACGCCGCCCTGGGTTTGGCCGGTTATGGTGTTTTCGTAGTGGAGGTAGGCAACTGTTCTGCAACCATCTTCCAGTCCACTGTGTGTGTCCATATTTAAACATCTTTTTACCATTTCCTCGTTAGGTGATCGTAGGGGCTGCGTTAATGGTGTGGGTGATTCAAAAAGCCCGACTGGAACTGTCTGCGGCTCTACTCGCAACGGCTGATGGCGATTCCGACGAGAAGATATTGATTGAAATTGAGGCGTAGTTCACATATGACACCTGGTTGTCCTACACCAGGCTGTTTGTCCAAGTTCGGCTAGTGAATTAAGTCAATCACATGTTAAACCTTGTATTGATCTAGACTGTAAAGTTATTTATTGGCTCCTCCACGAGATCGTTGTTAACATTAAAAGCCTAGAGCAGGGAAAGCTGCATGAAAGAGAACAGATGATATGAATGCGATAATTATATGAAACACAGAATCATTCGTAGGAATAAGAATAAAGCGTAGGAGCTGTAAGTAAATATATTTTTTAAAAGTAGAATAACTATACCTAACAGAGAGCCATCAAATCTCTTCACCTCCTTTAATGTTAACGTACCGAGCACGTACTCGTGAATGTCTGATTCGGCCGTCCATGAATAACATAATTCAAATCTTTTATGTATGTATATTCTTTTTTTCAATGAACTTTACACCAATAATATAAGTAATGTAACAGTAATTGGCTTGGTTGAACTTTCTGAAAGCAACGTGTTCTATCTACACGTCATCGATTATATTATTTTCAAATAAGTGTAAAACCACAACTATCCAATCCTCTCTATGAACGCTTTTTAACTAGAACAATTACTATTTATGAAAAATCTGCGTATAGACGGACTTCTTTTCGATCTTTCGATGCTGTATTAAGCCTGCGTCTGTACAATATTTTTGTGCAACTCGGCACTCTGAACTTAACGACACGTTCTGCCAAAAAAAGGAACATTTGATACATTGACATTATACTGTAACAGCAAATTTTAAGTTACTTATCTGGTACTCCCTAGTTTTGAACATGTTGTATTAAAAGCAGGGTTAAAAGGTTGTAATGCAGTTTTTGTGCAAGGCAAACAAATACTCCACCTATTATACGGTAAAATTTGGCCAAGACTTGGTACATTCTTGCTTGTAGCGTTTTGTAAAAAATGTGTATGTTTAGATGCAGTATGTCAAATAGATAAACCAAATCGAATAACCCTCGAAATGTGTGAACAAAACACGAAAACCAAACGTGGAACCGACCACTGAAATGGAAATAGAAATACCCCTAAATATTATTCAATCTCACTAGTATATCCCATAGCAACTGGGCAGTATTATCCGAAAACTGGTTAAATTATAAAGATAGATTTATTTATTTATATCCACAGTTTCATTTTAGATTATCACAAAATTCAACATGGAATGTCTTGAAACGTTGTAGTGCTAAGGAAATCTTAAACTGAATTGTCACAAAATATCCTTACATAAAAAAGTCTGGGGTGGAATATTGCAAATCACAGTCGAACACAGTTGGCATCAGTCGTTGTGTTATAAAGTTTAAAACGAATTTTAGGCACGCCGGCAGCCACGTTTGCGCTTCTTCATATGTTGCTCGCAGCAGTAATCAATGACGGCCAGAGCATAGTCAGCATCGGTTCGGTTGATGCACATGGGGGGCTTTATACGTAGCACCTGTTGTGAAAAGGAAGAAATAATCAGATTAACAAAACACACTAGAAACTAATGCTAAATGGAAGTTTGGAACTAGCAAACCCACTAAAATAATGAATTAAACTGCTAGAATGGAAGCCCAATGAAAAAAAAACAATGGACATTTTGGTTAAATGAAGCAAGCAAATACTTTATTGTTAGTGGGAAAATAAGGATTCTCTGAAGATTATGCAAACGCCTTTGACAAAAACACACGTTATTTTCTTATTCAAATAAGTGATGAAGAAATTAAACAACCATACCGTCTGCCTTATGCCATCATTGTTCTTCTGTAGCTTAATGCCTAGAATACATATCCATGCAGTAAAGATGATCGACACATCGACGTCTTACATTATCATTTACATTTCTCATTAGTTATTTATTGAAATCATTTCAAATCAGACAAAACGATTGCAACATAATACATACATATGATATGTACAAAATCGAAGGAAATACGTGTTGGCATAAAAGGTTCAGGTTGCTTGCGGAATTGCATAGCAATTTATTTGCATTTCCTTTTCATTATTATATTATCATTGCACACAGACAAACGGGAATACAGACTTATTAATTCAAGACTCTCTGTAGCATATTCTCTTTGATGCACTGGTTTCGAGTTCGAATTTTCAGGCCAATTTGGTTGCCATTTCGGAGTGTTTGGTCAGGGCAACGTCGAGAACTTGCAAGGAAAACTCGACGTCGGCTTTGGTTATGCACATCGGAGGCTTAATTCTAAGGACCTGTTGGAAAGGAGGGAACATCGGGTTTCGTATCGTTAGTGCTGTGGTGTTCATTTTGATATACAGTATGCGTACGTCAGCTTTCGAGGAAAGATGGTCATAACGCAACATCACTGTGCGTTGTTAGTTTTTAACTTTTTATTTAAAACGAAAGGTCAAATAAGTTATTCTAACTACGATACTATTAGCACACAGAAATATACTTACGTTAGCATTGAGACCACCACGTCCGAACAGTACTCCCATGTCCTTGCACATTTCCCAGATATCGACAAAATGCGGAGCACTCAGATGCTGCCGACTTTCTTTATCAGCAACCAACTCCACGCCGATCATTAAACCCTAAGATAAGGAAAAAAAAGTGGGATGATTTTAAGCGGTTCAGCCATGAACGCCCCTTTTGAACGAGAATCAATTGCTACAGTTTGTGCTAAACACTCAACATGAAAGGATTAATCATTCTACTGTTTGTAGTGTTCGTGGCTCAGCGAACGTCGTGCTCCAAAGTTTGGCTACCACGGGTAGACTTTACACTCAGTTCCAACTGGCAACCAGAAGGATTTCCTGCATCCGGACAAAGAGTTGTTTTCCCCAGCAAGTTGAACGCCATAGTAGGTTTCCCGGTGGGAGTCCTGACGTTGTCATCGCTTGTTTTACCGCAGCAGGGTGGACTATTTTTTCCGGAAGATTCATTTTCGTTAAACCTAATTTCGCGAAAACCTTCAGAAGTAAAGCAGTCTACTTTTAAAAATCCCGTCCGTAGTCCATACTATTCCAGCAGTAACTGGGCTATCTACGATGAGCAACAACAAAGAGCCATCGTAAGTCTCGCTAATGAAGCCATTCCTCACATCGAGCGTGTCCCGTGCCAATACGAAACGGCTGTGTTCGAGGCAGGCAAGAGTATGCTACAACCTGTCGATTTTCAATACCACGAATCGATCGAGGTTGGAAATATTAGACTTGGTAGTTCAGTCGAAGGACTAGAAAACTTCCAAACCTTCCTACCGACAACCCTTGGGCAGTTCCTGTTTTACAATGCAGAAGATACCCTCATTCGCCAGGGAAAATGTTCTAACGCAGAAAAGTGTCCTTGTCAGGAGGAGCAAATGATGGGCGCAATTTGTGCCAATGTTGGCTGTTCCAACCCACACTGCTTGTCGCCAATACAACCTTCCGGTCACTGCTGCCCTCTCTGTGGAAGTGTATTTCGCATAAACATTGCCAACTTTCCGGGATCATTCAACTTCCCAGCGTTTACGGACAAACTACGTCGTAAAATTGCATCTGCTGATGTGGATGATTCGGACGTGGCTTATCATGTTGGTATAGATCGCAGCAATGGAGCGAACGTGGTGCAGCTGATCATCGTCGATAAGGGGGAGTACGGCGAAAGAAGCTCCCGGTTGATGGACAGTTTGGTTCCGTTCTTCGAAAAACAATTCAGATCCGGTAAGTGCTTGGGCATGCCGTCAGTCTCATTGCAATTATTCACACTGCTTTCCATTTATTTCCGCCAGGATATCATATACTGCATGCCGGTCAACCGCATACGCCTCTCGAGGGAGGACAACTGTTGGCGTTCCTTTTACTTTCCCTGTTGGCCACCATAACGTTCTTCGGCGTTATCTATATATATCATTACGATGATCGTGTAGTTCCACGCATACGCGCAGCCATTCGTATCCGAGCCGTTTTCACCACCCCTTTCGTTTTCGCTCGGTTTGATCCACACAACGAAAATGATGGGCTTTCGGTGGACGTCAACTTTACCAGCACTGTACAATCCATTCCAGTTGAGGAAAGCGAAACCACACCTAGCGTAACGCAGCCTTCATCCTTCGACAATCCCATGTACGATGAACGGTCGAATGCAAAACTTGTGGATTCGGCTACAGAAGTATTCGATGATGTTGAGTTACTGGTTAAGTAGAGTTACATACCTTTCCTCGGACGTCTCCAATGACGTCGTGTTTGTCGCGAAGTCTCTCTAATCCCTTGAGCATGTAAGTGCCAATTTCAAGTGAGTTTTTCTGCAATCCTTCTTCGTCGATAACCTAGAGTTGAAATAAAAGGCAAACTATTAAAATGTATGTTCAAAAACGGTGCGAAGTCTATTCCTTTTACATACATCAAGGACGGCCATTCCAACGGCACTTGCCAGGGGATTTCCTCCATACGTGTTGAAGTGCAATGCTTGCGAGAGTACTTCAGCCACCTTACGTGAAGTAATGACCGCTCCCATCGGGAATCCATTTCCAATACCCTTCGCCATTGTTACTATATCTGGTACCACATCATGTCCTTCGAAGCCCCAAAAGTGCTCCCCCGTGCGACCAAATCCAGTTTGCACTTCGTCTGCAACAAACAGGCCACCATTTGCGCGAACTAGTTCCGCAGCCCGTTTAATATATCCCTGCGGGTACTGGACTGATCCTCCTACGCCTTGGATTGACTCAGCAAACATGGCAGCAACTTTTCCTCGAGGTACCGAATATTTAAAGATCTGCTCTAGTTGATCGTAATACATGACCGATGCCTTACACTTCCCATCACTCTCCAAGCAGTCGCAATTGCGTGTGGTCTGCACGGGCGAATCACGACAGTGTTGTCCTCCCCAGATCCCTGTGTACGGATCCGGGTTCATAGCATGATGGATGCCGCTATTAACGCCGGGGAGTGGATAGCGCCAGGTCGAGTGGGCCGTTAGACCCATGGTGTACGGTGAAGCACCATGATAAGCGTTGCGAAAACTAATGATATCGTTGTTACCAGTGTACAGTCGGGCCATCATCATGGCCAGATCATTTGCTTCTGAACCGGAGTTCACGAAATATACATTTTTTAAATCTCGTGGAAGCCTGGCTACTAACTTTTCCGCATACTCGTGTATCTTCGGATGCATGTAGATATTGGTTGTATGCCAGAGTGTTCTTAATTGGTCTTCTAGGGCAGCATTTACCTTCCTAAAAAGAGAATATCCGGTTTAATGGATTCGAAAAAAAAAATGCGAAGAACCTGACAAATCTTACGGATGACAGTGACCAACGGAAACGGTTACAATGCCGCCAAACATATCCAGGTAGCGTTTGCCTTCATGATCAAAAAGCCATTGCATGTTACCCTTGTGGATCAGAAGGGGTTTCTTATAATAGGAGGTCACATTCGGTGTGAGATACTGCTTTCGTAGGTTCGAGATGTGGTCGTAGGATTTCCCTTTGTACACCGGAGGCTCTAGATGCATTTTAGGCAATTCAGGCGAATCCAATGGATGCATGTTGGGCTGAGTGGTGAGCGATCGATACATCTTTTTACCGCGAACCGAAGACACTGGAGACAGGAAATTCGCAGAAATAAAATTGAAATGTAAATTATAAAAACCGAAAGCGAAACGAAGCGTTTATGATGACTGTTGATTGCCTAATGCTAGGCGCAGCTTGCAGGATTATCGCATTGATCACACAGTTTCATAATTCTGGTTCAGCTGACATAGCAAACCCGACACATTAAAGGTTATCAAATTTGATAGACGGTATAATACAGCAATCTGGAGTGTAGAATCTCGTTGTTTGATTTCCAGCGATACGATGAACGATGAGCAATGTGTAAAATACGTTTTTTTAAACCATTACTTCTTCTATTCAATTACAAAATTTCAACGATCTGATCCACTGTTTCCTCATATTTTAAATGACAAATTGAATACAAAGGTCATTCTTTTAACCCAATGGTGGCAGTAGTCACTGCCTCTCAATTGAGGCAATGAAAGTAAATAAAAATATCGTTGCTGTACGCATGGCGCTTACGTACTCATGCACGAAGTAACGTCTTTGTTGCATCACACTCTGGAATGTAATTTAAACGATCGGGAAGACCGTTCCCTTATTCATTGATGCGTGCTCCTGTACTCGTGCAACTGGACTTTAATCTCGTTTGTTTGAAACTATTCTACTCTCAGTTCATGGAGTTAATTAATACGACACATAGGGTGGCTTCCTTCATTCAATTTGATACTGTTAAATAATCAGCTTTGTGAATCGCGATCCTTTTCCAAAAATGTGTATATGGCGGATACCTATTGTCATTCGAATGTCAAGGTCAAGTTTATTTACATTTTTATTTGCGCATCAGAACCAGGAATATATTTTTTACCAACAACGGAATCAAGGGCCATCGCGGGTGTGTTGGTGCCTTGTGGTGCGCGGGGGTCAAACCGGTTAGGCTACGGAGAGGTAAATTTTTTGTCTAACCGATAATAGTTTTGTTGTAGCTCAGTTACAAGCGCGGGTCCCCACATGGTCCGAAATAAGACCTTTTGCTACCGGCGACAAACCAGATTGGAACACATAACGGACCGTTAGGATGATAGCGTAGAAGCTAAAAATAGCACAGACCCAATCATAGCTTGTGCGACCTGGCGTGCGATTATTGTCTTGATGAATCTTGCCTCAGTATGCGACAATTTATGCCTCATTCGCATAAGTTAACCGAACAAAGGCAAAGCACGGCAATGACCATTGCCAAAACCTGAACTTTTTTTGTTCTCAACACAATTTCCACTTCCTTTCTCTGCTGGCAAGATGGAGTATTATTTGTATCAACCGAGGTCATTGTGTTTCTTCCATTCCTGATGTCTTATCTTCTGCTGTTAGTCCATTCTCGTTTACTCTCGGGCATCAGGAATCATTCGGTTATTTCTTTGCGTCTTACAAATCGCACATTTATATTTTCTTGAGGACGTTTGACCTCGAGCCCCGTGCTGGTGGACTAACTCTACATAAGCGCATCGCAAGATATACATACTTGCAAAAGCGCACGTACGCTCCCACAGTGCATTTTAGTTGCACATTCTCTGTGATCATCAATGCTTCTACATATTACTTCATTTTTTATGCTTCCCATACACATGTTCAAACCGTGAGAAGCACGTGTTTGAACCGTTTTCTTATTTGTGTTATTGTGTGCCATTTCAATATTCCACTATTGTTAGTATATTATGTATTTCAATCATGTTGTTTAAAACACACTACATTGGAAGCTTAACTGTTACTCGCTATCACTGACCCAATATGGTACGTATGTTGATAAGCAGCATCTTTGTTGTACTGTATACAACGGTCGATGAGGCAGTAACAATATTTTATCCGGTCTGTCTAGTTTCAGACACAATTACTGAAAACCCGCTTTTCTTGCTCACAAACCGTACACTTTTTATTCACAAGGGATCCGGTTATGACCGGTTTCTGTAGTTGATTCCTCTGTGGAATATAAGGTTTGATTCTTAACTTTCTTTTTCCTGTGATACGTGTGACGCGATGGGAGTCAATTCAATACGCACAACCGTTTGCGCAGCGCGAACTCTTTTGTGCCCGGCAGTCGACCGAAGACTGGCGCGGACGGTATAGCTTCGAAACAATTTAATTGCGACGATCTGTATAGAAGAGCGAATCCCTACTAAAACAGTCATCGCTTGTGGTCGTTACAGCTGTTTTTCCGAGTAGCTGTATCACAATTACATGAAATGAAAACAATCAATCAAGTTTAACGATGCAGGAAAACGAAGAGCACCCTAGGGAAGAGAATGCACAAATTGTGGCTATTGAATGCCTATATGTTGTTGTTCGAAGCATGTGAAGCAATTATGTTGCTTAAAAAAAAACCTCATAATAAAAGATAATGATTGAACACAAGGGATTGAAGCGTGTGCTATAATTTTCATTAAATAATTATTTGTTGGCCAAGGAAGCCGATTATTAACCATTCCCGGCCATGCGTTTGCTATTTCAACGGCAACAGTTTCAAACCTTGCAATTTTTATGAACTACCTGATTCCGTTGTCAGGAGCGGGATACAGAAACTAGGTTCAAGAAAGAGAGCTCAACACGAGTTTGTTGACATATGTCAGGTATGTTAATGTGAAAACATTTTTATTAAAAACATTACTACCCAAGGTATTATGAAATACTGATCGAAAGTGTTTACGTTATACTATTCTTGCAAATGTTGTTCTTCAGTTTGAGGCAATTATGCCGACTGCGGCAATCCCTATCGGTGTCTCAATCGAGCAATACATTGTATCAGCGCTACTATGGCAGTCAAGCTAAAATCAACAAAGATACGATCGATTTGTACCGTCAGCAGTACACACGAGATTCGTGGACAAACCTTACGCCGAAAGTGCTTTCACATCTGGACAGAAACTTACATCTGCAGCGCAATCATCCACTGTCGATTGTGCGTGAGAAAATAGTAAAATACTTCTACGGAGCATACATAAGCCCTCGAGGAAATCCTTTATTCAGTGTGTACGACAACTTGAGTGCAGTGGTTTCCATAGAGCAAAACTTTGACCAGCTGCTTATACCCCAGAACCATCCGAGTCGAGCGAAAAGTGATTGCTACTATGTTAACAAAGATTATATGCTACGAGCGCACACAACGGCCCACCAGGTTGAGCTAATTCAGGCCGGTTTGGACAACTTCCTTGTGGTCGGAGACGTGTACCGGCGTGATGAAATCGATTCAACGCACTACCCTGTTTTTCATCAGCTAGATGCTGTTCGCATCGTGCACCAGGACAAGCTTTTTGAACGTAATCCGGAGCTAAAAGTTCTCGAAACACACTTCAAAACACACTTGTCCAATGGGAACCCCGCCACCGGAACAACTAGCCCACTAGCCGATTGTATCGATCAGCACAAACAGCCTTGTCACACGCTAGAGGCCGTTAAATTGTGTGAACATGAGATGAAGAAAATCCTCGTTGGTTTGGTACAGTCACTGTTTGGGGTTGGCATCAAGTATCGCTGGGTTGATGCCTATTTCCCATTCACACAGCCATCGTGGGAGCTAGAAATTTTTTTCAACGGCACGTGGCTTGAAATCCTAGGTGGCGGCATTACGCGCAATGAAATCCTTGAAAGGGCGGGAGTTCAAAATTCAATTGCCTACGCTTTTGGTGTGGGATTGGAACGTTTGGCTATGATACTATTTGAAATACCAGATATAAGATTGTTTTGGAGTAGCGATAGTGGGTTCTTAAACCAGTTTCGCGACGATCGAATCGTAAAGTACAAACCCATATCGCAATTCCCACAGTGTTCCAATGATTTGTCTTTCTGGCTTCCTGAGGCTATGTCGGCTGATCAATTCTCCGTGAATGATTTCTATGATATTGTTCGGAATGTCGGTGGCGATATGGTTGAACAGGTGAGATTAACAAATGGTTCGACGATGGTTTCGTGCGGTTTCACAAATTAACTGTATCTCTTTTTAGGTGACACTTATCGACCGCTTTACACACCCTAAAACAGGCAAATGTAGCCTCTGCTTTCGTATCGTCTACCGACACATGGAACGCACCCTGACACAGTCGGAAGTGAATTTAGTGCATGCCAAGATTGGTACTGAATTGGTTGAATCATACAATGTTAGCATACGATAAGAAGAACTAAAGCTATTAGTATTAACCGTTGGAACTTAAGCTTTATCATGTGTGTTGAACTGTTTGAAAGTATTGAGAAGTGCTTCGTTGAAACGTTCGTGAAATAATTTGATTTCAAAATCAGAAATTATTACTGTACCATTTTCTAAAATTACTTTGGGAAACGGTTGATTTAATTTAATTGCATCTAGACTGTCAAAAGTGAGCTGTCATCGAGAGAGTAAGCAAGATACCGTACGCGACAAAAAGAGACCAGCGTTGCTTGACAGCTAGCCGGATCCAAGCAAAAATGTAGTCGTTGAACTTGGGGATTCTTCAGTCCAATTTCGTCCATCGTGAAGTACATGTATTCGTACGCTCGTGATAAATAGTTTCGGTTTCCCATGCCCACCTGTGAATAAGACATCGAATATCTTTCCCCTTTCCTTTCGTTCCCGTCATTTTCAATCTGGCAGACTTTTCGTGTGTGCCTTGAAGAAAAGCAACGAATAGTAGCATTCATATCTTATTCCACGAAATCCCCACCTGCTTCGATTGATACGAAAAGCGTAGATTTAAAGTCTACCTTTCACTGCACAGCGAAACGTCCTCCAGCATACATTTCAGTAAGTGTACCTTGGGCCGGTCTAAAAAAGGTCACAAACTAGCCAAAGGGAACCGATAGACCTAACATAAGGCGATAATACAAACGATCCATCAAGTAAAATGACTGGCAAAAAACGACCAGTTTATGTGCAATATGTACTCGGCGGTCTATCTGGGTAAGTTGTAAATTTAACCAATCATTTTTTAGGAATCATGCATCCATGCATAGTCATCAAAACGAAGGATAGAAACTCTTAGATAATAGTTTAAAATTGGTACTAGCACCCGTGACAATGGGACGGTGCTGAGCTGGTCAAGGGTATGTTGTGGCTACAATTGCGTCAGTAGAAGCTGCTACTTACGCAGATGACGCATAACAGCATCCTTCTTCCCATTCCCAAATTTTAACGGAATCCCACGCCACGGGACAGATGGGCCGTTTAAATATAGACCTTGGGGTAGAATGACCTTCTAAATGATTGGCTACGTAGTTAACTAAAGCCGGCGGTGGAAGGGAAAGTTGGTATGTTCCGTATTGCCAACGCTGACACTAGAAATGATTAACGTATGATCACATCGATCAACATCAACACTGGTTTACTGAAGAAAGGGTCTATGGCTCTTCCTTCAAGGTCATGTTACGATCGTATGATCAGCTGATGCCTTTTTATCCCGAAGTAGTAGGGTTGGTTGGATGAAAACACATTTCGACCACTTAAACCAGTGGCATTCAGTTCGGATCCCAGAATAAATCATGGTCAAAGGTTGCACAAATCTTATCAGTTGTCCGGCTTAAAAAAGCGATTTTATTGGAAAGCGCGAAAACGAAGCGATATTGATGCATTTGTACCACCAGTCGTTTCTAGATAGTGATTTAATGTTTTTAATTTGCCATGTGCGTGGCATAATTCTAGCGGGACTACCGTCGATACATCATCGTGTTATGCTCTTCATCTATCGTTCATACTTGCGTAATCGTTTTTTAGCCCTGGATTGAGTACTGCTTGACAACGCACGGAGTCATCTACTCAACGAGGCACGGTAAACACGTTTGTTAGCACTGTGCAGTAGATCAACAGTGAATACTATTGGCATTCAATATTACAACCGACGAGCTCGTTATCAACGTGTTAATTGGTCGTTATTTTTTTAAAAGCATACAAAGCATGCCGAATGTAAAACTCGATGTTTGTACAAATAAGAATATTGGAATATATGTTCGTCAGGCAGAAAGGCACTTAGCTACGCAAAAGATTCTTTACCATATTTTACTCATCTTGAAAAATAACGTATCTACGGCCTTGTGATCTAGATCGTCATAAACAAACTATTAGTAAACATACGCACTGCTTTACGATGCTTTTGTTTTGCATTTATTTCAGAATTGGAGCAACATGTGTGGTTCAGCCGCTGGATTTAGTGAAAACCCGAATGCAAATTTCTGGCATGGGTGGAGCCGCGAAGGAGTACAACAATACATTTGATGCAATTGGCAAAATCATCCGTCGCGAGGGTCTTCTGGCCATGTACAAGGGCTTAAGTGCGGCAATAATGCGACAGGCCACCTACACAACGACTCGTCTCGGTGTGTACACGTCGCTTAATGACACCTACAAACAGTGAGCCTATTGATATTCAACATAGAAGAAGTAATTCTTCTTCTAGTGGATTGTTAAGTTTGTCAATAACTTATAACATTACCCTTTTCGTGATTACGCTGTTTTAGAAAAACAAATAAAGCACCCAACCTATTGATATCGATGGCAATGGGCATGACGGCAGGGGCGGTCGGATCGTTCGTCGGAAATCCCAGTGAACTGATTTTGATCCGTATGACTGCCGATGGAAGACTTCCGGTTGCGGAAAGGCGTAACTATACGGGTTTTTTTAACGCACTTTTCCGCATCGCACGGGAAGAAGGTACAATTCTTTGCATTGGTCCAGTAATCTTCTCGCTCGGGGTTACCAACACAATACCATTAATCAATGTTATTTTTTTCAACTTTCAGGAGTTGTGTCTCTTTGGCGTGGATGTGTTCCAACAATGGGCCGCGCCATGGTAGTTAATGCCGCACAGCTTGCTTCGTACTCACAGGCCAAGGCATACTTGGTCAGCTCTGAGCTGATGAAGGAAGGCATTGGACTTCACTTCACGGCTAGTATGTTTTCGGGTTTAATCACCACCGCTGCTTCACTACCAGTTGATATTGCGAAAACAAGGTAACAATCAATCAGCTGGATTGTGCATGAGTAATTTCAAAAATTCTTCTTTTTTTTCCAGAATACAAAACATGAAGGTTGCTCCTGGTGGGCAGCCGCCGTACAAGAGTACCATCGATGTGATCGTCAAAGTAGTCCGTCACGAGGGTCTATTTGCTCTTTGGAAGGGTTTTACTGCCTACTACGGCCGACTCGGACCGCACACGGTTCTTACGTTTATCATCCTTGAACAACTGAACGGGTTGTATAATAAGCACATTATGGGTATCGAGGGTTCCAAATCGGGTCTCTAGAATTCGCTGCCAGATCGATCGGTCCGTCGATTATTGGTTTATTAGCGGGATTCTTCCGCAGAAGCATTTCTTTCGATGGCAATTCAAACCTTTTTTTTGTTGTTTTTTTCGTCACTAATTCGTCGTACATAATAGTAAAAATATCATAATTCGATGAAGCACTTGTTGCAAATGAAAAATATCGCGTGAAACGCATGTATATCTGAATCAGTAAAAAAGTAATGAACTATTTCCAAACTTCTGTTCCTAACTGGCGGGTGACCTTCATATAATTGCACCTGTTGTTTTAGCGACATTCTTTAGACGATTTATTTGCACTTTATTCACGGTTCCGGCAAGGGTGCACTCTGTCAACAGTCCGTGTCCGTCCATTGACATTGGCATCCTGCCAAGAATGATATGAACCATATGCGCATTACTAAAAAGATGTAGTGACTCTTACTAGTGCATAGTGCAATTTTGGCCACATGCCAACATTGGTTTGCGTTTGATGCGTAAACTTGAATGGAAGCGATTCAACATTGGTTTGTTTTTTTTTTCAACTCGTGTTGCCTTTAGATCAGTGGAGCAGGAAAGCGGGAAAAGTAGCCAATGCTCGTCACAATATATGCGGGATTACGATGAAAGAATGAAGAAGTAAATCAAAGGCACTCCCGATCCTGTTTTCAGGAATAAAGAAACCCCGTTCCCAATAACACGTGGGGTAGGCTTACGTATATTAGATGTAAACATGTATATTTTTCTATAGAGCCTAGAAACGAATAGTAACAAAATAATAAAGCAAAAGATCGCACAGCGTGTAGATAGAGTGACCTCTTTAAGAAACACTCTGTAAAAGAGAATTTTGAGTCTCACAATCTTTAAGAAAACCCTCGAACAGCTTCACTATATTATCGATGCCCTCCAGGTAGTTCCGATCGATAGTGGGCTTTTCTTCAGTACCCTGCACAGGGAATGTGTGCGCAAAGTCGATCATCCGTGCTTTGGCCCAAACCTTTTCCTCGTACGATCCGACGAGATTGTCCAGCATGAAGGTATAGTTTTCCTTCATTGTTTTGATTTCCTGTTGAAAAGGCAATGAGAAGAGATTTATTCTTATCCTAAACATAATCTACAGATTGAGATCTCCTACTTGCTCGTAGTTGTGATTGACGGAATGACTGCGTTGGATCTTAAAATAGTGCTGCAATGGTTCCACGTCTCCAAGCTCGTTGATAGAAGTGGTGTAGAAGGTCGGAGTCGTTGGTGTGGTACTTTTGCTACTGGATCGCGAAGGAGTTGCAGCTGGGCTAATAGGAGACATTGTGGGGGTTCGTGGTGATTTTTTAGAAGCGTGTTGAAGTACTGGTTTCAATCGACGTGCATCGTAAACGAGTAGTACCGAGCTGGCGTACAGTCGAACGGATGTTTGCGTACGGGCCCACTTCTGTATGTTCCACAAATCGGTGAGAAACTGTATTAACAGCTGGCGACAAAATCCAACGTCGGCGTTGAGAAACTTGCGCATTGCATCACGCACCGTTACCTCGTTCAACTTCTTGCCGTACTCTTTGCCATAGCGCTGTAGGCGCCCATTCTGCAGGGAATAAAACTGAAATCCGGGTATGCAGAATCCGTACGCTTCCCTTGTTTCGATATACTTGGACATTTCGTATCGACGCTTCTCCTCCGTTGCCATTGGATCCCAGGAACGACGTCCAATTTTGATATCCATAATGCACGGTTCCAGCATGCCCTGGGTGAGGTCCTCCAGCTTCAAAAAATCGATTAGCTCACCGTTGACCACTAACTTTTGGTTACCCCTGTATTCTGGTGTTATTTCACGCAGTAACAACAGTTCCTTCGACACTTCGCCCGATGAACCATTTATCTGTTCGTAGAACTTTATTTCACGCGTACCCGCTAGTAGTTTTGCAGCTGGCTTCATGACAGCACCATCGTCCACGCTTTTCAACAATCCTGCAACAGAGCATTCTTCCAGTTATTTTGCGATTACAATGTGAATCCATACTGCACTTACCCAAGGAATCTGTTCCTTTATGGAATGCGTGCCCTGCTACTTGACAATGCAATGGTTGAAATCCGTCTGGCAGGAGAGGACAGTCAGATGTGCTTTGGATGCCATACCCTAAGGAAATTTTCCTTCCCGGGCTAGAACCTCCTGAAGATAAGGAACCGATGCCCACCACGGCCAACGTTGTTGGCCGGCTAGTAGACGTTTTGCGCTTCTGGTATGGTGGCAGCTTCAGTTGACTCATTTTCGTTTTTTCGTGCAGCTATCCGATTCACAAGGTGGACACATCCGAACTAAACAGACCCCGTACGATTATTATCATTCCGAAAGTGAAGGTAAAGTTTATCGTTCCAGCAGGAATTAACCAAGTTAGGGGAAGGTTTCGATTTATCTTTTCTACGGGCGATGCTGGGCAACGGTATAAAGTCGCAAATGATAGCAAATGGAAAGGAAGTTGGATTTGTCATAAGATTAAATTCTTCCACGTGAGTGCATAAATTGTATAGATAAAAACATTGATAACAAGTTTACAAATTTTGCATTGATATTCTGTATAGATACTTTGTGTCTGTGTGTATATGCTTGATTTGTATATTTTATTCATAACTAGCTGATTAACCCGATTTCATCCGGGTGGAAAAAAAACAGGCTAAAGAGTGTTTTCAATCAGTATTTTGAGTTTTAAACTCTTGAATGTTTGGAATTAGTAAAAAATGCTAGAGTTGCTTAAGTTCATTTCATCAACTTCAAATTATTTTTGCGCACAATTGACATTTATTATTTAACTGAGATTCTCACAAAAAGCTTCCATTTAAAGTAAACAAATTGATGCAAGTATGAGAAAAACTGTGCTTGAATCTTAGTTAGATCAAGACAAACAGTTTTAGTTTATAGTAAGTAGTATGTGTACCAAGTTTTGTAAATATCTGTTCCATAATTGTTTAGTAATATTTCTTTATCATCATTTTTAAGGGGTAGGTGTTCGGAAGGTGGATGATGAAATCAACATACGACGTTCGAAAGAATAAAAATTTAGCTTTATTCCAGCCAAGTTGGGTGCAGATACACTTGGTAGATTTTGCTTAATGCTGTTGCATACATGTGATAAGAATTAACGCTTTTCGTTTTGAGCATTGCTATTGTTTTGCTGAAGGGGGTAGATAGAGGGTAGAGGGAATCTGGGCTTAGATTGAACATTAAGCGTGAGTCAATTCGATTTGGAGACCACAAATAATGTGAAATTGATACCCATATTGCATTTTTACCATTTTTTTTATAATGCTGTTGCTATTGTTTTGCTGAAGAGGGTAGATAGAGGGTAGAGGGAATCTGGGCTTAGATTGAACATTAAGCGTGAGACAATTCGTTTTAGAGACCACAAATAATGTGAAATTGATACCCATATTGCATTTTTACCATTTTTTTAGGTAGGGGATAGTGTGAGAGCCCCCTTTCTCCTTCCTCTAGATAAATGAAATTTTAACCCATGCTATGTCCCTATGTAAGCAGTATGCGTACAATTTTTTGTGAAAATCTGTTAACCGTTGAGCTTTAATTGCTTTTCATTAATTTTAGAGGGTAGGTGTTCGGGAGGGGTAGGGAGGTATGGGGATATCAACAAACGAGGAACAAATGAGTCGTCCTTGGAATATTAGCTACCATCCAGGCAAGTTTGGTGCAAATCGGTCCAGTAGATTTTGCGTAATGCTGTTGCATACATGTGATAAGAATTAACGCTTTTCGTTTTGAGCATTACTATTGTTTTACTGAAGAGGAGGAAGGTAGAGGGAGTCTGGGCTAAGATTGAACATTAAGAGTAAGGCCGTTCGATTTAGAGAACACAAATACTGCGAAATTGATACCCATATTGCTTTTTTACCATTTATGGGGCAGGAGGTAGTGCGAAAGCCCCCCTTTCCCCTTCCCTTAGATGATATTTTAACCCAAGCTTTAATTATAGTATACCTGTAGTACCTGTAGTCAATGAAACCATGTTAATATACATTTTGCATTCATTATCCGACTGTGCTTCCATCTTAGTGCAACCATTTCAAATTAATCCATTGAAGCAAGTATGAGGAAAACTGTGTCTATACTTCAGTTGGACCAGGACAATAGATAATCGACATCCGGCTGTATAAACAAATGATAAGCCAATCTATGAATTAATTATGGAAGTTGCAGAATTTATGTATCGCGTTTTTAAGCACGGTTAAAAGATTAATTAATCTCTGTTGCTTGATCGCTTATAATCCTTCGTGAATGTTTTCGATAGAGGCAAAGAAAGGTGATCACATCTGCAAAATTAGGGTTCAAAAACAAAATTTACTACCCTTAAATCTAGCTTCTTGCACAAAAAACCAAAACAGTTTTTGAGAGATACAATTGTATGTATGTCATCAAAATTCACCGCTTTTTGAGTCAAGCCAACATTATTTAGTTGTAAAAGAGGAAAAGGAGGAAAATATATACAGACAACGGTGACTTTAATATATTAGATATATATATTAATATATATTAGATGATACAGTTATACTAAAGACTGGCACTAAGCAATGGTATGTATAGCGACAAACTATCTTAAAGTAATATTTGCAACATTCACTGTGCCATAATTTTTGTATAGATATTTACTGATTAACTTTGGCATGATAGTACCGAAAAGAACAAAAGTACAAAGCGAAAACAGTGCATTTAAAAGCAATACGAGTTACATTAAGTTCAATTTTCCTGCTTCCAATATTTGGTCCAAAGCTTTTACGTATATTTTTCATTTATCAACAAAAACTAGACACTTATTACCCTTGCATAAGGCTTTCCAAAAAAGATAAATTGTTTTACAAATGCTCAGTTATGGCCAATGCATAATACATGATTTATACTTTTTATGCTCTACCTAAAGTGATCTTTTCTGCAGCAATTTTAATTGATATCGCTGGCGAGAAATTGGCGAAAGAAGCCTACAAGACTCGCTATTCCCTGTAAGTAGTTATCGTCTACGCTGTCAGTGCCCTCCTCTGCCGGAAATGCATGCGCGAAATCAATTATTCTTGCTTTCACCCAATTTGACCGCATGTCCAGCGCCCTTTCCTTGTGATTTCTATTCAAACCTTTGATATTCCGGTGCTCCAGAATATTGCTTTCAAGTCGAGAAGCATCGTATAACAGCAGCACCGAACTGGAGTACAGCCGAAAAGAAGTTTGTTTTCGAGCCCAGCTTTCGATTAGAATGAGTTCTTGTAGAAAAGTTTCTATTAGATTGCGCTGTAGTTTTCCATCTTCCGACGCATTCAAAAACAAAAGGAATGCTGCAAAAAAAACATAATTAAACATCCTCAACATCTTTCAAGCCTCTTCCTCTTACCATCACGAATGTTAACCTCCGTGAGCTTCTTGCCATAATCCTTCCCATGCCGAATTAACTGACCTCCACAGCGGTGTGAAAAAACCTGAAATCCTGGTATACAGAGTCCAAACCGTTGCCTACAGGCTTTATATTTGCTTTCCTCTGCTTTTCGCTTCTCGGGTGTCGCTAGCGGATCCCAAGTGCGACGACCAATTTTCACATCCATAATGCACGGCTGCTCAAAACCATCGGTTAAGTCTTCTAACTGGATAAATTCCATCACCTTCCCCTCAATCGTGAGCTTCGGGTGACCGTAGTAGCGCGGCACAATGCGATTAAGTAGTTCGAACGAGGCTCTTGTAGCATCAACGGCATCGGCGTCAGTCTGGATGTCCGCGTTTTTCTGCACATCTTCCAATCGTTCATAGAAAGCAATCTCTCTTATGCCACAAAGCACCTTCCCGGTTGGCTTCAGGATCGTTCCATCATTATTACTAGTTTTCAGAAGACCAACACATCCTTGAGCAGCTGTATGACCGGCAACTTGATTTTCCAACTGTTCCACGCCAACTGGGAGCTTTGGAGTACCTTCCCATGGCATGGTTGCTTACGATGCCTTTGAGTTGATGTCAGTGCTAAAATGCACTTTATGCTAGAGCTTTCCTTTTTATTCAATTTTAGCCTAATATTGGCCCATCGTCCGGCTTCTCTGAACACGTTGACAATCTATAAAGAAACCAAAAATCAAATGCTTACAACAAACATCAATCAATTTACAAATTTGAAAAATTGCAACAAAATCCAAACGCATGTTTACACATTTTTTTTTTGCAACACGCAAACAATCAATTTTTATTTGTAGTTATAAAATCCTTCACCGGTTTTGACACCTAACTTGTTATCCTTAACCATTTTTTCAAGCAGTGTACTAGGTTTCACCGCACTGTCGCGCCGCTCTTTCTGTATGTTCTGTACCGTATCGAGACCTACTATATCCATTAGCTCAAACGGTCCCATAGGATGGCCAAGACCAAGCTTCATTGCTATATCGATGTCATGCGCAGTAGCATCACCGCGCTCCACCATGCTGAGAGCTTCGGATATAACTGGAAAAAGTAGCCGATTTACGACGAATCCCGGCATGTCCTTGCATGTGATAGTCGTTTTGCGAAGACTCTTTCCAAATGCCAGAAGGGCTTCGTGGGTACTGTTAGATGTGCTATCAGTGCGAATCACCTCAACCAACTTCATAAGCGGAACGGGATTAAAAAAGTGTAGACCTCCGATGCGATCCTGGCGTTTAGTGGTAGACCCAATTTCCTTCACCGACAGCGACGACGTGTTGGTCGCAATAATGGTATGTGGCAAAGCACCCTGAAGAAGTAGAGGATGGGAAATTATTACTGTTTTTCGACCTAAATAAATTGCGCTCACGCACATGATCAATGATCTTGAAAAGTGCTTGTTTTTTCTCGAGATTTTCAACGATTGCTTCAATCACAAGATCGGTTGCTGACAAAACTTTCTCCAAGCTGACACTGTAGTTGAGTCTGGCTAGCGCATCTAAATAAAACTTGTTCGCTTTTTCTTCATTTCCCTTGCTAACATGCATCGCCATACGATGAAGATCCTTCTCCACCTGATGGCGGCCTTTAGCCAGAGTCTCCTCGTTAACATCTACCACTGTTACTTGATACCCATTGGCAGCGGTTATCTGAGGGTGAATAAAAAAATAAACTCGTAGATTACGTTGGAGTTTGACCCCGCAATTGCACGAATGTATTCTTACCATAGCTATTCCGGAGCCCATTATTCCTGCGCCAACTACAGCAACGTGATTGATTTTTGGTGATGCCATTCTTGCTGCCACGCGATATTGTTACCTTCAATAGAGACGATAGGATGTACTTTGATGTTCATACAGTTTTGTAGACACCGCGGAAAAACACTTGTTGCATCGAACAGGCTCTGCCGTTACAGAGTTAAGCGACAACCTTATCTGATAAAAAAATATTAACACACACATTGCCAAAGTAAACACTGTGGGATTATATAAGATTTAATTTTGGTCATCAAAATTACTTTTGGGATGCGAGTGACACGACACCTTACGGTTAAAGATCTAAATATGTTTATTAAATATAATGTTCTCTCTCATAGAGGTACGATGGATTCACTTTTTGTAGGCATAAAAACCTTCTCCAGATTTAACGCCCAGTTTACCTTCACTTACAAGTTTTTCTAGTGTTTTAATCGGCTTAAAAAGTGGATTTTCTGGATACTTTTCATGCCATCCCTGTAGAATGTTATTCGTCGTATCAAGGCCAACATAATCTAGCAATTCAATCGGTCCCATAGGATAGCCGGCGCCCAGCTTCATTGCCGTATCGATGTCGCGCGGCGACGCATCCCCACGTTCTAGGAGTCGAATCGCTTCCGCCATGTACGGCACCAATAACCGATTGACAACAAATCCGGGTGTATCTTTACAGCTGATACAGCTCTTGCCGAGGCGCTTACCAAACGCCACCAAGCAGTTGTACGTTTCATCGGATGTGAAATCGGTGCGAATAATTTCCAAAAGCTTCATCACGGGAACCGGGTTGAAGAAGTGCAATCCTCCGAAGCGATCCTGTCGTTTCGTTACTGAACCAATCTCTGCGATCGACAATGAGGACGTGTTGCTCGCAAATATCGTATGAGCTGGAGCGGACACGTCGAGCTTGGAAAAAAGCTGGTGCTTCACATCCATACGTTCAACAATCGCTTCAACGACAAGATCTGCATCCTGGGCAGCATTTTCCGGTTTAGTTTCGCCCTTGATCTTGGCGAGTGTTTCATTGATAAACTGTTGTCCCTTGGCGGTATCGTCCTTAAATTGCTTCTTTGCGACACGCTCGAGACTTTTGCGAATTCCTCCGATGGCCTTCTGCACAAGTTCATCGTTCATCTCGACTAATTTTACATTGTGGCCCGTAGCGGCAGCAACCTGTATAATTAGTTTTTGTAATAATTATGAATTGTTTGACATCATTACTACTCTAATAGTGCAAATTCAATATCAGCCGGGAGGAAGCGTATTGTCGTGCTTCATGAGCTTTGGACTTTTGTACCTTGCACCACCAATTTTGCAATGAAAGAACAGCACTTACCTGGGCAATGCCGGAACCCATCAGTCCCCCGCCGATAACGACGACATTGTTGATTTTAGCCGCTGTGGCCATATTGCGGGTGAAAGAACGTAGTCCGGACATAGCCATTTTCAAGCTCTTTTAATTATGCACTGGAGTAGATTGTTCAAATTTCGCAAGATTCACAGGTTAGTTCAGATGATAAGCCTATCGTGACAGTGGCTTTCCTTGCTCCTGTAATCAGTCTTCTTTTCTTCACCAAAGTGTTCCAGCGCAGCAGCCCGGTTATAGACGACTATTGTTGGCGATTGTATAGCTCAAAAGTGGATGAAACCTACAGGTTGCCGTAAACGCATTTGACACACGTGTGATGCTCTTGAGATCGCGGATTCGCCATAAACCTTCACTTTTTCATACCACGAGCCGGGAAACACCACTAACCGAGAAGCACTTGTTTTTAACACACTACGTTCACAAGAATTATCGATTGAGAACAATCAATTATTTCTTTGCAATCCCCTATGCTCGTAACGGGGCACGCACAGGATATTTAAACAGATTTGATGGTTTGTCAATAAACGCACCGTTTGCCAAAATGCTCCTGAAATGGGTTGTTAACTTTGCAGGCGTAATTGTTACCTCGAAGTGGTAAACTAGCCTAATGTAGAGCATTTTGTACGTAAAAAGCGTTTGAAAACTTCTGCAGCTTTAATAAAACACCGCGGTAACTATTGGCTGTAAGAAAGAAGAAGTTTCCAAGAAACAACAAAACATTGCCACTAACCTCCTCCAAATCGTTCAACCAAACACAGCAGCAGAGATTAAGGCAATTGCTAATGTTTAAACTGTTTTGCAATTATTCCCAGACGCATAAATAGATCTACACAGCGCGAGCAAGCTAAACTTTTGAAGCAAAACAACTATGATCCAAATTACAACATAAACTGAGAATTCACAAAGCGTAAAATGGCAAGTCAACAGCGAGGGTTGTAAACAGCTTTATCGATAGATGATTGGGTTCAAATATGTAAATATGGAAAAAACGCTGTAAATTTGGTAAAAGCTCATCAATCTACATTAAGACGCACCATTTACTTTAAGCACCACATTCAACAGCATATAGTGTAGAATAAATGCAAAAGGGGACATTAAACAGTTTAATTTACCTACCGATACATTTCGACTGATTTCAAACCAGCTTCATACAATAGTGAAATATGTCAAAAATGCTTCTTCAAATATTGTTCATCGTAAACCGGAAGTAAGACTTTGTTCAGAAAGTGTTCAGAAGTTCAACATAGTATGATATACTTAAAAAAAGTAAAAAAAATGTATTATCAAAAAAATACAAAACAAATGCATACGGGATGAATCAATGCGTTAAACTGTTGAAAAGGTACCTGAAGGCATTGATCAGCTGGATCACATAGTTGAAACTAGTTTTATGTTTTAGTTGGTAAAATAATAGCTGTAAAAGGTTTTGAGAATCAGTGCTTTAAAACATACATTTTTAGTTAATTTACCTTGATAAGATCGTAATTTATCGAAATAATTATCAATTGTATCTGCATCCCCCATCCTTCATGGCAATATGAAATCGACGAAAGTTTCATCGACTTGATGTGTGACGTTCAATTGTCACAATTGTCAAAAGGGAGGCTTCGCGCAAGTGTGAACTTTGGTTTAGCCTTCTCTACTTCCGTGGTACTGTTAACGATCTGTCACCAAAATGGTAAGTGCACCGAAAAATATCGAAAAATCGGTGTTAAATCGCTGCAAATTCTCGTGAAATGTGCTACATCAGTGTTGTAAAGTAGTTCTCTAGATGAAAATGTTATTTTTAGTCTGTAAATTCGTTTAAAGCTTGGTTAAAAGACTTAATGTAATCGCGTCTTGGGCTGGAAAGAGTTGCCACAGGCTGCACCATAAACACGTAGTGTGCTTGGTTGACATACATGTGTTTCAACATGGCGTTAACCATTCATGGAATGCCGGGTGCGTTTCGTGCAAATAACTAATGGTTTGAATTTCTGGTGCTATATTTCATGTTCATTACAACGGTTCTCTGGATGATGGGATTTGCAGACCAAGAAGAGGCGTAACGGAGGACGTTGCAAGCACAACCGCGGCCATGTGAAAGCCGTTCGTTGCACCAACTGTGCCCGTTGTGTGCCGAAGGATAAGGCGATCAAGAAGTTCGTGATCCGTAACATTGTAGAAGCCGCTGCCGTGCGTGACATCTCCGATGCTTCTGTGTACAGCTGTAAGTTCTAGTGTTTATGGAAGCCATTTGGTTTGTATTAATTGCTGGTGACGCATTTTACATGAGGAAAACATACCCTATGTGGATCCTGCGGGATGTGAAATTCGAATATTTGCTATCTGAGCATGGTGATCACCTCCATTGGCAGCTGTCATTAACTTAAACGTACTGTATATCAATTGTTTAATAAACCGTTTCGTTTCCATGTTTCCAGCGTACGTACTGCCGAAACTGTATGCCAAGCTGCACTACTGTGTGTCGTGCGCTATTCACTCGAAGGTTGTTCGTAACCGTTCGAAGGAGGCCCGTCGTATCCGCACTCCCCCGCAGCGGTCATTCCCCAAGGATATGAACCGTAATCAGAATGCCCAGCGAAAGTAAGCAACAGTAGCTGCGGTCTTGGCAACCTGACTTACATCTTTAAGGACGCAGATAGACCGACATCAACTTTCGCTTTGATGATGGATTCGCGCTGGGGGTTTTTTTTCTCGAGTGTATGGCAGGGGTTCGTGTTACGCGTTTCTAGCGTTGTAAGAACGGCTGATTTGGAGCATTAAAGGAGAGTAAAATATAAACCTATACCTACGGGTTTCCATCTAATGGCAAGAGCAAGCGTTCAAAAGAAAGTCCAACGGGTAACCACATACTTTACGAAGGAAAGAAAATCGTGCTTCTATGATCCTTTTATCAGAGTCGTCAGAGTCGGTATGCCTCTGAATACGAGGGAACAAACGTTCGACTTAACGTAGGAGGATATACCCCGACTCGCATAGTGAAAGAAGAAGAAGAAGAAGATCCTTTTATGCACTTTTATACTTCGTGTATTAACGATGCTGCAGGATGGGTTATTTTTACACTCAACCCAAAGCATATCCTTACTTGTTGCCAATTTGGGCAATTGGCAATTTTTCTTAACATTCTAATAACATCAAATATCGAGCTAGGCTCCCATTGTAGAACACATTTCTGGACCTTCCAAATTGAATGTTGTCAAGGATAGATCCGCAAGTATTTCTACATTTCCTTACCAACTTGCAAGTTATGAAAATAAAAACCGTCATTACGAAGTTCGTATTTTTACACACCTCGGATATCATACCTTTTTCATGAAGACACCTTTTGCAAATGTCAGTTGTCAAATTTTGATCAAGACATTACAAACAGCAGGTCGGGTCAAAGTAATTTCACAGTCGCAGTGTCTGCGAAGAATAGATTTTTGGACAGGAAGTTGTGTCCAAGAATGCAAAATTACCTACATACCGCATACAATCGAGCGAACTGTTCAATTGCTTACTATCAAGTTTCGTGCATCAACATTACTGAATAAAAAATTTGATATCGCTGGTGGTATCGATTTCTTGTACTGCACTGTTGTCACCTAGCCTTTTTTGCCTTGCTTCGAAGAAGCAAATGTGCGTTAAATGTCACAACCTGACATCCTAAACAAATTTTGAGTGCGCTGTCCCACGGACAGCCAAAGTTCGTAATTTTTCTTACTGTTTAGTTTGATAAACATAGTTTCCAAGTGCAGGTATTGATGCAATAACTGAATTGTATTTGCGATACTTTATCGTACTAGCCATCACTTAAATACAACGCAATGAGTCGCTGGGATAAACGCACTGACGATGGTAAGTTTTTTCGGTTGTTGTTATAGAAGAATCGAGGAGTTACATATTGCTTTGCTTCCTGCTGCAACAGGACATCACCGGCAACGACGGCGAGAAGATGAGAAGTTTAACCAAACCAGATCTTCGCTAAGTCAAAATAAATCTCTAGCTAGTTCAGAAACACCATCCCCGGTGTATTCCGGTTCACGCTCCCGGTCTCGTTCGCCCCCATCACATTTCTCTTCCCGACCATGCCCATCGCAACAGACACAACAGAGACGATCAGCTGAACGACAAGCTGAAGAAGAACGGCTGCGGCGACAGGACGCACTTAACAGCAAGAGACGCATCTACAACACAGCTGGTCAGAACGGTACCGGCACCGGTCCCGGTGGTGAGATAATTTCCCACTGTCCCTTGCTATCTCCTCCACTTTCTTTGTCTGGCCATCTGCTATTAAACCCCAACCCCCTCACTCGTTCCTGTAACTTGTTTTGCATGGTACAAGTGGGTTAATCGTTCTGAGGAACACAACACTTTCATTTCAAGGCACGCTAGGACTATCAGGGATTCGCCCACCCACCTCGGGCGGTATAGCAGTTGGCCAGCCACCCATCCTCAAGGTGAAGGCACCGGTCGGAGGCATACAGATGAAGCTAGCCGCCCCTCTCAGCAAAGAACCTCAGCGGCTCATGAAACCGATCGCGAATGCGTTCCGTCAGGCGGACGAAAGCGACGACAGTGAGCCGGAAGAGATGCCCGCCGAGTGTCGGATGCGAATGCGCAACATTGGGAGAGACACACCCACTTCCTCCGGGCCGAATTCTTTCGGGAAGACAAAGCACGGCTTCTGTGATTCGAAGAAGATCTTCGAGAAGAAGATCGGGGGTGGCCTTAGTGATCGTTAGGGCATTACTATGAGAGCGCGGGTATTACTATGTCGCACTCGTGCTCGCCATCAGCCTGATACGTGTCCATGACGGTGCGTTGGCGGAGGCGTGTAGAAATTACTACTTTTGTATGTGTCATGTATCTCTTCCAGCATAATCCTTCTAAATAGAGTCAGTTTCTTATTTACTGTAGTAAATTTTAGATTGTTCGTTCCAGCTGCTGTTCTCCCGGTGCGACAATCTTGCTGCATTCGTCTGTGGGCATCCTGTTTTCAGTATCAATGGTTCAATGGCAATGAAAAATTATTTGATGAACCCATCTAAACTCTACAAAAGGAATCGTTTGTATCGATAGAACTAAAATAAAATTGGCTTTCAGAAGATTTACCAGATGAATCAGTTAAACAAGAATATCATTGAAATCGAATCAAATCCAGCGCAGATGGGTTTATTTTGCACATACCATTACAGTGTAAACGGTAATGTTCAGAAGGAAACACATGCGACCAGAAAGGAAATTGTGCTAAAAATGTACATATATGTTTCCCCAGCTGACGCTTGTTCGAATAAATGTCCTAGTTTTTCATAAAAAAAATTAAAAAAATCTTCAAATCGTATTTTTCTTTCCATGGGTGTTAGAAAAAGCACTTACAATCTTTGAAAAAATTAAATTTATTCAGAAAAAATTAAAAAATCCATCGTCATCTGCATATTTATATTGTGTATCTTGTTTCAATTTTAATTCGTTTCTATGATCAATAAGTTTTCATATATGTATGTCTATCGGCCATGATCCTGATCTTCAATTCGCGCATATGTCCTTTTAGTGTTTTTCCTCGTTTCCTGGTCTCGTATTCTTTTACAGGGTCTTGCGTATGATGGTTTACTGCCCTTGTCCTACCCAAGCTGCTCTTCCGTGAGTAGGTCCTATTCCGATAAACAGACCTGCTTTGTTGGGTATTTCTTATTTTCATAGTACCCTTGGATTATTCGGTTGAATTACATCTCTGTATGTAAATTTGCACGTGCTGCGGTATAGATGTTGCATGGAAATTCGCTAGCTTAGTGAATACCTTTCCCTTTTCTGCCATTCTTCGACGGACCAGTGAACCTTCCTATTGTAGAAGTTGTATGTTTCGTGTTTTTGATTGTTAAATTATTTTTGTTTACCTTTTTTAACGTTACTTTAAATAGAGATATTGAGGTAGTTTTTCGTTTATCGTTCTCCTACTTCGCACATGCCCATAATTAATTATCTTTCTTCTTTCACATGAACTTAATTTTTTTTTCTCGCTCTTTCTACTTCTCTCTCACCCTCCATATTTCACTCTATCTTGATCCTTTCTAATTTCTGGTGAGGAATAGTGTTCACTGTTTTGCTTATCGCTTTTTGCTCATTTCACACTCTTTCCACTTTCGCCGGTAGGGGAATTTATATTGTTTTCCAGCTTACTTCTATTTTGAAGAGTTGCACTAATTTATTCTATTGATAAACCATCGAATCGCACAGTTTTTTCGGTGTTTGATTTCTGCTTATGCAGTTACTATTTTTCTGTGTGCATGCAATGGTATGATCGTAATATGTTGTATGGTATTAAAACATTCATTACGGGTTGTGCCTGAAATTCCTGTTTGCTTAAATTTATTAGCATCATTTTTTCTGAGACGTTGGTTTATACTTCAATAAAATTTTGCTTCAGCTTTCGGCCTTTTGTAGTTCGATTGTATATTCAATTTCGTAATGAAAGTATGCCCTAGACATTAAACTTTTTGACAATATTGTGGCGCTTGGCTCATTTTTACTATGACAAAATAAGATTATTTTAATAAATTCCTTTCATGGTTTCATGTGTTTTTTGTAGAATTTTTAATATTGTATTCGTAACGCTTCGCTTTTCCTGTAGTTGGTTGAAAATTGGTTTGCATATAGGGGGGGAATTGGTTTTGCATACAGAAAGCATAATTATCCGACTTGTCTCAGCTCTAAATTGCTGTGTTTGTTCAAAGAATTCGAACTGCGTCATCGTATCACACTTGCATTTATCTTGATGTTGAATTTAATAATTTTCATTGTGGTTCAAATAATCAATAAACGTGGATAGTTTTGTTTTCCATACTTGGCTTGTTGGCGATATGCAAAACATTTACATTTATTTTCTGTCTGTTGTGTGTGAGTTTTCGTGTTTTGCTTGGTTTATTATTTGTGTTCGAAATATTCGTTATTCCAGTTCTTTAGCTGGTGCGGTAGAAAACTTTCATAATAGGCAACTATAATAATAGTAGTTGTAGAGTAATAATAGTCATGATAATTAAAATTAAAAAAATGTAATAATAGATACATAACCATAATCTTAATAAAAGTAATATTCAAAGAAATATATGAGAGAAAAAGCATTGATTTCTGTTTTTACCACCCTAAAAATATGTGTGTATATATAAATCTTTTTCCCTTTATATATATATTTATATATATATTGGTTTCACTTCCCATTAGTAAACCGTTTGCTTCACTTCTAATAGTTGGACCAGTTTACTATTTTACAACGCAAGAACATAAACAAAACATTGTGTTCTCCTTCTTTTGCCCTTTTGTCCATGATCTTTTTCGTTCTTGTTACTTGTTATACATTAAATTTCAACTTAGCTTTGCATTCCATAGGATTACAGGTCCGCTTCGTTCTTGTGCGGTTCCTTGGATTCCTAGTTCCTCGAACTCGACCTCGACTACGTCACTATTTTCTTTTCTCGCTGTTCTCGTGTCCTTTTCTCATGCACTCGTCCTTTCTTCCTTTCCGTATCCAACTGTCCCATCCACAACTGACTGAGGGGAAGAATATTAATACAGATAATGACAGGAATATAAACTATTATCACACAGGCATGTCAATTATTTGCATTATATCCTAAAACTCATAATCTTATTCTTTGCGAGCGGACGACGACAGCGACGACGACAACAACGACGACGAGATACCTTCGGCGACTTGTATTTTTATTTCATCATTTTCTCGGGATACTTCTTGCCCGATTTCTGATATAGGAATTAAAGGATTTTCACAGATTTTTTCGAGAATCCGAACAGGTTTTATTTCGAGGGAGATAGGAGAGGAATTTTGTAAATTTGGCTACTAAATTTGTCATATTGTGGTAGCAATTCGTTTCTGCAAATTGAGGTAAAGGAGAACTATTCCTACACAATACGGGATATGCGAATAAAAATAAAATGAAATACTATGTGGGTGATAATCTGGAAGCCTACAGTAGTTTATTTATGAGGATAGGTGTAGGCGGTTTAGCGTATCTATTGCTTTGTAAAATGTGTAAATTAGTTTGTAACACGCCACCACTCAACGGGTGTAGTTCAGTCTCCTTAAAACTGGTGGCGTGTAAAAAGTTAAACTTAAAGCACTTAAATCTAGTTCAAAAATTGATATCCTGGTCTTGTATCTCTACACTATTTCTCGCCAGTTTATAAATTTGTTGTTGGTTTCTTTTGTGTCGTTGCAAGATGTCGTGACGCATAGTATGGATCAGATGTAATTTCCGTATCGTTACTGTAGAAGTATGAGGGAAGAGGGAGGGGGAAGGGTAAACAGTAATAAGGTGTTCTTGGTTGTGTTTTGCATGTATTTCGTACTTCTTGTACTTATTGTTAATCTGCTCCATTTTATCCTCATTCAGAAGAACTGTGCAAAGCATTTCCAAATCTTTTCATTATCCGTTATGTTTCAATATTTCTTTTGTTCTATTGGGACAACTGTGCCTAGATAAGTACCTATTTCAAAAGAAAAATAATAAGAATAATACAATCGTACACTTTCAAAAGGAGACACGGTAGTGTAATGAGAAAGCAAAGTCGACATATTGAAAAATAACAACCTTGTTTGAGAAAAAAGAAGAAAATAGATTTGTTCATGCTACAATCGGTTGGTTTGGAATAATAAAAATTAAGTTATGTACTCAAACATTTAGATCTACCGTCGACGTTATCGCTTCTCGATAAAGACAAGTATAGGAAATCATCCTAATATACAATTTTCTTGAGTCTAAAATGTTAAAACGAAAAGTAAAATGTTGGGTGGCATTTTTTGGGCAGAGGACATGAATCAATTCACCTAATGAAAGCAATGTGTTTTGGTTCTCTCATTTATATCGTAACAAACAACCTTTTTTAACGGGAAGGGTTGATGATATCAGTGGCGTTACGAAACGATGTACGAGGAATTGAGGGCGCACGTGTGCAGTTTGCATGTTGATCCCTCTACAATTCTAATAGATCCTTTCCGTTCAAAGAAAAATTAAACGTAATTAAATTCAAATACAAGTAGTAGATAGAAGTACAAGAAGTAGGTGATAGACGTACCATAAGTAAAAAGTATTTTAAGGAAGTAATATTTCATATTAGCAGTATGCGGCTTCAGAAAGCGATTTACATTAAATTAAAGTGAAAGATTAATTTTAAACATATGTTTCGTGATTGTGCTTTCCATTATTTTTTGTGAGTTTCTGCAGGGTAGTTGGTGATGTGCTACCTTTAAACTCAAGCCATAACATCGAAACCATTTCAAATTCGGGACGCAAGCGGTTCGTTCTTCGCTTTACTCCGACGAAAGGATTTGTTTTTATATTTTTCATGTGTGACATTCACTAGGTTTTCATTTACCAAAACCACAGTATTCAAGAGCGTTCATTAATCTTGCCCGTGTGCAGTTTGAAAGTTAATGGTTGTCGGTTCGATTTTGGTTGTTAATTTTACACTAGAGACATAAACACAATTAACGTTGGATTATATCAAGCAAACACATACATCCGTTGTAAAAATGAAAAAAAAACAAGTTAACACCTGTTACTGTTGGTTTTTTTCCCACTTGTTGCTAGACAATCGGAAATATTTTTTGAGAACATTTCTATAACCTGTTCAATGGGGTTACGGATTTATATGTTGCTAGTTTTTTTAGACAACTGAGCTGTTTCTCTTGGCGTCTTCATTTAGTCTTTTGTATTAGATAGCCGATCAGTTTTGGTAGGGTAACCAATTATATGCCTTAGTATGTATACGCACGGATGAATTATCCATGCAAATGTTGCCTTTTTTGTTGTTTGAATATTGTTTTTTTTCTAAATATATGAGTCACTGCTCGCTGCTGCTTATATGGTTTACTTTTTTTTTAAATTTCTATTCTTTTTTTCAAACTTGAGGTAAGTAGGTTTTGTGTTTGAATAGTTTGCAATGATTTTGTTTATGTTTAGCATGTTGTGACATTTCAAACTGTGACATTGTTTTATTCGTCTTCTTTTGGTTGCATATGTTTCCTTTATTCACTACTGACCAAAGAGATGTGTGTATTATTTCGATTTTCATTTAATTTGATTTCAATTTCTTACACAATATTTCACGGATTCTGGACAAGGTGATCTTCTAATTCTATAGCTTTTAGTTCATTTTTATTCATGCTTGTGCTGAACGCTATATTTTCTACGCGGTTAAGGTAGCCTAGAAGTGTTATCTTATTCAATTGTTTCTTGAAGGAATATACAATGATAAAGTTATACAGATAAAATAAACGCTACACAAACTACCGAATCTTTTTTTTTGCTTTTTTATGGGAAATTATTTTTCAGTGTCCATGTTTACATACTTTTAATTGGTCATGTTATTCATGTGCTTAAGATGCATTATCCTGTGCAGTTTTTTCTACATCCGAAGCAGCAATAAATCAAACATATTTTAACTTTCTAGTCTTTCTTTTCCATTTTTGACTTTCAAATTAACGTAGCAGCTGATCTGATGATAGGTTAAATTTCTATGTGAGCTCAAATCAAACTTTTATTTTTTTTGTGTTTTTTTTTGTTTTTCATTGTTACACTCATTTTGTTTCAATTTTGGATTTCATTATTTTCTACCACTCAACACCATGAAATACGATAATTCCAGTACGCACAGATTCTATGTTTGAGTAATCATATAATTTTTCTTATTGGTTTTGTATCATCAAAAATAATGAAATCAATCTTTATACTTAGGTTCAATTAAGATAAGTGTCCTTTCGATCACCTTGTCTCAGTGGTTGCTTTATTTTCCTCTATTGCGGATTTCGGTGTTTCCACAAGGGATGATGCTGGAACCAATTGTATGGGAGCTCAGCTATCGTGTGATTCTTAATATTTGCTTCAAATTGTTTCATTCAATGCATTTATGTCGTGATAGGTATGCTTTGTTTGTCTTATTCCATTGGCAGTGATACATCTTATCCTGCTTAGCGGTTTGGGTAGTTTATCTTTTCAATTCCTCTATACCAGTGTAATCATTCCATGTGCGATGCAATAAATGGCGTGTTGTTGTCGTTTGTTTGATTCACTCATCAAGTACTGAAGGAAGCGGGCTCGCTCTAGTAAAGTTTCTTTTTCTGGCGTATTATCAATGTGTTCAAACACTTTTTGAAAAATTCGAATGTGACTTTCTCTATAGTACCAGCAAACTAATTTTTTCGCCTATTTCAGTATTTTTTTCATGTTTGCATGTTCTTGTTTCACTTCGTTCTTCATATATGGTTTTAGTTTATTGTTGTTTCCAATCTTGGAGTCATGAAGTCATCGAGAGTAAACTAACACCATTGCTACGGTTACATGCGGTTTCTTGATGTTCTTGTGTGATGAGTGCGTGCGCGGCGTTAAGTAGTTCCTTCGGAAGGGAAACGTTTCCAGAAAAAAAAAATCGATTCCTTATCTTTCATACGAGTCCACCGTTCTGTCGTTGGCAGTTTATATTAGGCATAGTGTTGTTGCAGCTAGTGCTTGTTTTTATACCTTTAAGTGATTGTTTTGTTTTGATCTGCGGTTTTTCCCAAAAAGTTTCCAATAAAAACAGCTATTGTTAGGGATTCAATTTCACGGAAGGTATGGTTTTTACTTCACGCTCATTAATTGAAAGCATAAAAGAAAAACAGTGCATCAGTTGCGCCCACGCAGAGATGCGCTAAGTAGCTAAAATAAAAATTCGAAACTACAATTGGGATAACTTCTCTTAGTTTAACAAGAAAAATGCAAAGCCCGTGTACGAGTTGAATCGTTTCTCCGAAGAAAATTCGATCAGATAATTGTGTGGCCGAGGAGTAAGAAGTATATTTCAGTGCCATTGTAAAAATGCTATTTGCAAAAATGAATGGCAGTCGTTACGTACTGGTGTTGAAGATGTTGTACCTTTGGCTTAGTAAGGGTCGTGGAGTTTTCCGAGCAAAAACGCGTCAGTTTCGGTGTAGTTCTATTGACATTGATGCCAAAGTACTGAGTGGTAATTGTTTATATGTCTGGTGTAGCCAATGTGTGTGAAGAAGTAAATAAATTTTGATCGTGTTAAACTGTCTTTTTCTACTCTTCCCAAGGGGAAGACACTCGTGCACTAGCAACATAACAATTTCATAAACATATCAATTTTAAACCAAAACACTCAATTTTGAAACATTATGCCTCATCATATCACAACACTTGGAATACTAACTCCGCCCTGCTTGGAATACCCTTTTTCGATGCCATTCGTTACATCCTATACGGTTAAAATAAACTCATTTCGATCTTTTTTTAGTCAAACGCACCCTGGCCTTTGACAACGCCCATTAATGTAATGCAGCGACGTCTTCAGCTAGACTCTTTCTTCATTTTTTAGTGGCACCATACAAATTACTAAAGTAAAATATTTTACATCATCATCGTTAGAGAGATGCATACCATTTCGGGCTTGAAGTGAACATCGTAATGTGTTGACACTACAAGCCTAGTGTACAAACACACCTACTGTTAAATTTACGAATGATAAAACAAATCCAAAACATGTTGGATATTAGAGAGGATTCATGTGTTTCATTCAAACCCGTACTGTTCAACATGGAAAAACTCGATGCACTGCTTAATTCTGCACGACATTCGCTTACGGTGCAGCATTCGCATGGGTCACTTGGTCACAGTTGTTGGTTCAACATACGCTCATTTTCTCGCTGAGCGTACGCCCTCTTCATGGAAGGGTTCCTTTTTCTACAAATATTCAACGATATTATAGCCTCTATTATTTTTCAATAAATATCAAAGTTGGATAGCTAAATATCATCTCCATGTAGTTTGTTGTCCATCCTTCGATCCTTTGCAATAACCGCTTTCACTTGATTGATCACTGGCCAATGACACACTTTTTTCTCGATTATAATTTTCACTTGGAACGCAAATACTTAACTGAACTTATCCGTCTCTATCACTTCCGCATTTTGTTTTTGTCGCTCACTCTCGCACACTCGAGCGCTATTTAACTCTTCAATTTGTTTTGTCCACGCTAATACGCTGACCTCCATAAGATCTGACTGGTTGAACTCTCCCTCAAATATGTGTATATATATAATATATTTTCAATATAATATATATAATAAAAAAATCTAACAATTGTTTTTAGTCACTGTGTCTCTTTTCTTACTCTTATCTTCTTCTTAACGATCTTCTTTTACGTTTAAATATCATACATTTCGTACAACTGGTTCACCAAAACCGCACGCTTAATTTTTTCTTCATTAGTTTTCAGCGTAGTATGATTTCACCGTTAAATAGTAAAAAACGTCACACGTTTCAGTTTGTTTGTTTCACTCTTTTGGTTATCTTTTGCGTGATCAGTCCGACATCAGTTTGTTTCTTTTTGTATGTATTCGACTGTTAGAGCGTCATATTCGGGTGTTTATCTTTTTTTCATTGGTGGCCCTTTTTCATGACGTCACTCGTGGAACACCAGCTTCTATGTAAAATACAGTTGTAAAGATCCGTTCGGTTTCAACTGAAGAGCATTAAAAACTTCGGTCCGGTTTCTTTCAAGTGTTTATCAGCTGTTGTGAACAAAGTGCGTCAATCGAAGTTCAACCGAATAGTTTGAGTTGTCGATAGGTGTAATGCCTGCAGTACGGCGATGTTTTTCTATTAATATGTTTTTCTATATGCAATTCTAGCGTTTTTTCCACACATAGCTTTACACAACGTGGAAGATACAAGGGTACTAATTAATCTGAAGAAATTGCTAATATTTCCATTTGATTACTTGTTCTTTTCCCATTTACTTTTCCTGGCTGTGCGAAAAACATCGCCTACCTCAATATATAAATTTCACCAAAAGAAGTCGAAATTTAAAACGTAAAGCCTTATTGATCTCGATTGATTTCATTGTAGTTCCACCAAGCCATTGCATTGAAAAAGTTGAAGATTCATTGAAAGTAAGCTTTTAAATCATAAGTAAGGATGATCTTCGTTGACGGGTAAACATAATTTACAAAAATGTTACTGTTAAAGTGAATGTGTCTGTGTTGCTCTGCAAGGCACCGTTACAAATTACTCTGCTTCGAACACCCTACGCCGTTCTTTGCTCACGCATGGAGTATTGTTTTCTCCTTGAGTCTTTTGTTTTGCCAACCTGGTGATTCTTTGCTTATGTACAAGATATGGAGCGTAATAGTGGAGCGATTTGATTGCTGTCTAAATGTATACACGATGGTATAAGTTACATTTGAACCAATACTTTGCTTCACATTCGTGGAAACATAAATATTAGCACTATTTAAAACAGAGAAAAAAAAATAAAAAAAAGTTCGTAGCTTTAATTTACAGATACAAACAAAAACGAACTATTTTGATTATGCTTTTATGGAACACTCTGATAGAAGTGCATTTATCATAGCTAACATGATGTATAAGTGCCGTAGGGTTCCTATGAAAAAATAGGGAACATAAAGTAAGAACTTCAACAATCAAACAAATATTAATTTGCAAAACAGCTACTGCTTTAATATGGTTTTAAAAGTTGTAGGAAAATTCAACAGTTTTTATGCACTACTATTTATGCAAGCTATTTATGAACTACTAGATCATCAACAATAATAAGGGACAAACATATTCGTTACGTAACTGCAAAAGCAAGCGTGACATTAGATAGTTTGACGGGCATCGTTACTGGTTCAGCAGAGATGAAATTGATTGCTTAGCTTTGTATTCAGGAATTGCATAAAATGTGTTCAATCAATCAAATAATTGCTTGGGAAAGTTGTAGAATATTTGACTGGACATACACTTTCATATCTTTTCCTTTTACAGGGGTTAAGTGGTCAGTGACAAGCTTACGTTACATATTCCAAATAGACTCATTTGGTGCTCTCGATCGACTTGGGCATATTCACTAGCCATAATTTTGGCTACCATTTGGTAGTTTGGGGACTTTACGTCATGAGGTTGTTCAACAGTTTACACCTTCTTCTCCTTCTTCTGAAGGGGATTACGCAAATTTTGTTTTGCCGTTGGGGATGACTTGTATTGGTAGAAGTGTTTATATTTTTGCGTTCGCGATGATAATGCACTTTCTAATGAGGTATTCGTTTCCGCTTCGTTTGTTTACTCTTTGTTGCTGCTTGAAAACGTTGCACATTTGTTTGAAAACATTCTGTTGGTGCTGGTACCGCAGCCGCTTCAGGACGTCTGTGCTGCTACTGCCGATGTCCTGTCTTGTGGGTAGTGGTGGTGGAGGTGGTATAATAAAACGTAATTGAACGGCTGACGCAGGTGCAAAGCTATTGTTTCAATTTATGTTGTAAATGAATCCATCATCACCTTCGTATTGTTATGGTTTTGTTTACCATTGCTTTTCTCTGCGTCTCGTTTTCTCTTGTTACACCCGTTTCCATCCCATGTACGATTCATAATAAATAGATAATAAGGCATGCCTGTTACAAATTATGGCCTCTCGTTAGATAGCACGACGCCAACCTACATCGCCAAAAGGAAGATGCATCGCAATGCAGCTACAGTTGGTCTAGGATGCATTGCAATGACAGTCGTTTAATGCAAGAGCCACTTCCTACCTACCTACCTATCCTACAGTTAGTTTCTCTTGAAGAGGGAAAGATTAATATTTAGGTGAGCAAATGGAAGATTGATCTCTTGCTATTACTTCGCTTTCTCTTGCCTGCATAAAGTTTTATCATGGAGTTTCAACAGCAATTTTCTTGAGGCGTAGTGATTTAGTTGCAATTACCACTCTCCACTCAGTAAATTAGCGAGCACGTGTTGTTAGTAGGAAATGTACTAGCTTACGATTAGTTAAGCGTTAGGGATCTGGAAGCGACCCATTGAGAGCCTCAAGAGGACCTGCCCGCATCTGTCTCATTGGTATTCAGCAAAAAACACACACACATTGCTCATGGTGCATCGGAGTCAAACGCTATAAAATTCCGACAATCTTTGGTCAACCACTTACTAAAAAGGGCGGCTTAACATATTCGATGCTACAACAACAGGTCCTCCTCCCCACACTATCTAGATATCGAGCAGAACAAGAAAATCACCTTCCTGCTTCCAAACCCACATTGCTCCTTCCCTCTTCTAGTCAACGGCAGTGGCACGGCTGTTCGCGGCAGTGCCCCGCCTACAGCGCGAACAATAAACAACAACGAGTATCGTCAGCCGCTATTTGACATGGTGCACGTCAAACTTCTCTGGGAAATAACCTAACGTCTCCCACGCACACTGCAGCAGCCAACGAAATGAAATTCGTTCGTTTGAGAAACTCACTCACTTTTACATATTTCCAAAACAAACGATAAACGTACCTCCTCCTTTGCCATAATACTCTTGCTTCATCGTTTTGTACCACCTTTGATCATCTCCCAGTTACGTTACTTCTACAATCAAGGTTCCGCATTCACTTTCATAACTCGCACATACTGAAAAACTACAACCACAAGCATTGTTCCAAACATTCCCTTAAGAGACTTCCTAAAAATGAACAAAAATTACATACTAAAGTTTTAAATCTCTCATTGCGCGATCTTTTAAGACAAGACAAAAACATATTCAATTGATTGACATTACCGATTCCCATACTCTTCCACTGCCAGTATCATACACTACACTCAAATGTTGTTGGCATTCTTATTCTCGATATTCTATCAACTGAATAAATTAGCAAAAACATATATTTTCAACAGGTTTAAACACTAATTTCTTATACGAATTGGCTCTATTACGTTTCATTTCGCTGCAGTTCGTACGTTATTTCGCTCGCATATCTCCTACCTTGCGGCTTTGCTGACTTGGTTTCCAATTATTCACACGCCAGAGATGCAGAGTGACGTGGCCAAGATGCTTTGAATCGATAATTATTGAAGCCAGTAGGAGAATGGTTTTTCGTTCTCGGTGAACTGCAGTAGATCGTATTTTTTGCCAATTGGTACCAATATATCGTGCTCTTTTTGCTCTGTAGTGCGTTATCGCTAAGAAGGAAACTGGGAATGTTACAATAATTAATCTTTCATTCGAGCTGCTAACCAAGATTTCTGCGGTTGAAATTAGGCAATAATTTAACCGCAAAACTACACCGTGTTACTCTCTAAGATCCTCAAGTGAGTCTATGGCAACATTTGTGTTTAATGATGGTATTTTACGAGGTGAAATTGCACGAATGAGAATAATTATTTGAATTCGTTCATGGTGGAAAAAAATGTTTTTAAGCATTCCCGTAGAAATAATAATCCGATAACGAGCGTTATGAAAGAATAGAGGTCTTTGCCAGGCATGGCACGTACGTCGTGTTCGAATGAGTCCATATGCTTTTTTGTTTTAACAGGGCTTGATCCAGTTTTCCATCCCGTGTACAGAGTCAAGAATCTCTGTAGAGCTCCGTTCGTTACATATATGAGTGCATTCTCTAGAATATTCTTCAGAGTTGCCATTCATGCATACTTCCTTCATGATCTGTTATCTTCCCTGGACGACTGGCGTCTTTTATTTTGCATTTTTTTTAAATTTTATTTCTATTTATATTAATGTATAGTGTATATTACTGATCTTCAAAGTATCATTCCATTATTGATTTGTGGACTACTATCTGCACACAACAATGTAGGTAAATCAGTTTTTTGTTGCGAAACGGCTAACCGTTTATCATTTATCATTTATCATTTCATCTTGCTTGGGCATGTTTTCTCTTATCTTCCAACTTTTTTCCTGCTATTAGTGTTCTTCTGCAACCTATTGATAATTTGCATATTTCTCATCCTTCTTCTCTACCAGAAGAAGGATAACGTGGGTCTTGATCTTTGCATTAGTTGTCGCTGTGGTTGCGGCTGGGGCTGCTGGGCGGAATCTAAGACTTACACTGTATGTATATGGGCTATTTTGATTATGGATTCATCAATCTGTTACACCTGTGATGATTGAGCAAGAGCATGCATAAGCTATCCAGGTGATGACATAGGCGTTTGTGAAATATTCCTGTCTTCTTCAAATACGCATTTGCTCATGATCTCTCTCCCTCCGATTAGGAATATTATGATGAAGTCACCGACCCTTAATCATCACCATTCCCGCCTCGCTATGTTGAAAACTATTGAGTAATAAGGGAGCAATGAACATAGAACAGGCAAAAATAGTAATAGAGTAAATATAACAATATTTCTAAGCCTAAACTAATATTTAGGCGGTGGAAGTAGAATGATTGGGAAAATGATATTGGCTGGGCCAGAAGCCAGGATGGCGTCGATTGGGAACGCACCCGGCTCATCTATAGGACGGTGGTATCAGGTTTCTGTTGCTGGGCTATTGCATTGTTGGTTATTGGGTTGTATTTGGCTTCATGTGTTTCCTTCTTCTCAGGCTGCGATCGGCGTTTTCCTCCGATTGTTTCCTCTCCTTCCTCGGTGCAACTTTCTATCTTCTTTCCTCTTGTCCTCATCTTCAGCATCTAGTTAAATCTTCTTTTCCCGACTGATAATAGATTTGAAACACCCTCTAAAGGTAGTTACCCGGGTTGACCGTGGTGGTGCTTGCACCTTTCCTGCCGTCGCCACTGTTGTCACTGTCGTTGTTGCTGCTGCTGCTGCTGCTGCTGCTACCGCCTTTCTCGTGATACTCTTGCGCAACGTGACGTTTTGATTATGCGTTTGTACTGGACGACTGCTGTTGCTGTGGTGGCGTCGAGCCGGCGGTCGCGGGAGCACTGGTGGCTGGAGTGGCCATACCTGCCGCCTGCTCCTTGGTTTTCTGTGACGATTGGCGCTTGGTGGCCGGGGGTGGATTGGTAGCCTGCATCATCGTGCGGATACGTCTCTGTGCAGACTGCGTGCATTGGCAAAAAGTGTGGAAGAAAAGGTGTCAGAACTAAGGGAAAACAAATTGTATACCTTTTAGAGAGCTTACCTGAACGCTGAAGAATGGACCGATGATGTGTACTGTCGTTTCTTCATCTACGGGTGTGCTGGCCGTATGTTCGGGCAGCTTTATTATGCTACCTGTAACGCGTTGTAGCTCGCGAACGTTCTGTCCACCTTTGCCAATAATACGTCCAACCTGTGGAAACACAATATTCCGGTTGAACTTGTGAATGTAATGTGCCACGCGCATCGTCCTCTGAGCGATATGGCTCACTTAATCTTACCTGTGCACTTGGTACAAAAATCTCCACCGTCAGCCTGACATCGTCAGTGCCGGATACGAATCCTTCTTCCCGCATCTTCTCGAAAATCAAATACTGCGCCTTCCACTGAGCTTCCGGTGTGCCGATAATGGTAACTTTGCGCTCGGTCTGCTGTTCCTGGGGCTTGTCCGCCTCTAGTGGCGCAATCTTGACGGAGGCACCTGAGAATCTGATGATATTGCGAATGTGCAATCCTTTGGTACCGATGATGGCGCCCACGGCGTTGTTCGGGATGTAGAGGTAGGTCGTTTCCTGCACCTCGCTTGAGCCTGGTGGAACGCCAGCCGGCCCTCCGGTCGGAGGTTGATACATCGGGAAGTTAGAACCAGGATACATACCGGCTCCGCCGGGGCCCCCGGCGGCACCACCTCCACCAACCACACTGCCCCCCGCGGTACGACCCGTGAAACCCATGCCGTTGCCGGCCGTCGACATCATCGCCATGGGATGCAGCCCCGGGAACATGATGCTCTGCGGCGCCAGGGCCTGCAGGTCGTTTTCGTAGCTCTGGCGCAGCTTGGCGCTGATCTGGCTTTCGCCTTTCGACATGTTGTCGATCGTACCTTTCACCGTGATGATGCGCTCTAGGTTGAAACTGCTGATGTCGTTGATCGAACTGACCGTGATCTTCGTGTCGGTATCCTGCATTATCCGCTTGATCGTGTTCCCGCTCTTACCGATGATTCGTCCGATCAGGTTATTGTGGGCCAGGATTTTCAGGCAGATCTCACCTTTGTTCGTGCTATTCGCCTCTTGCTGCATAACCTCGAGGATTTTCTTGCAGGCCATCGTGCAGTTCTCGGGATTGCCATAGATCGTGATCGCCTTTTCGACAGACCCGACATTGTCTTTCCGGTGCACGTCCACCCGCGCGCGACTCTGTTGCGTGATGTGCCGAATAGTGCTGCCTTGCCGACCGATGATGGCACCGACCATCTCGCTCTGCACTAACACACGCAACGGGAAGTCGGTCTGCCGACCGGGGCCACCACCTCCCGACATGCCTGTACCGTACTGGGAACGGTTGCGCTGCGCTCGTCGAGCCTGTTTGTTAGCCTCCGACAGCTCCACCAGCAACTTGGAGCCCTCAAAGTCCACTCCGTTCAAGCCGGAGACCGCCCTACAGCAGAACACGTCCAGATTATGTCATTGAATACAGTTTGACTAGCGGCGAAGAAAGTAAAGTGACTTACCTTTGTGCCTGGTCGTGATTCTCGAAGGTAATATGGACGGTTTGGGTATTAGGGTCTTTGCTAGTTCCAGCCTCGCAGTGCTCCACCTTACCGTAAGGTTTCAGCAGCGGCTCAATGTCGTCGAACTTAGCGTGTTGCGGAATTCCGCTGATGACGATTTTGGCAGTAGTGCTGAAACAAAAGCAGAGTATTTCGTCAATATATGGTACAATTGGGAACTGATTCTAGAAGCGTTTGCATTTGAAATATCTTCACTCATGCTAGAACACGAAACGATGCTATGAAGCGAAACACGCTCGACACAGCATGCGAACGTTAAGCAATTATGTGATATTTTCTGATTACTTGACACTAGTCAACGGCAAACTGAGATCGAGGAGTACGTGAAGAATTTCCACCGTCGTCCGGAAGTTAACTTCCCTATGCCGAGAGATGAGGGCGCGCGCTAGACTATTGAAACGCTCAACGCCACAGCACACCAATGCTCCAACATTCCTGTAATGATGGCGACTGTCGTAATGACGGTTGGATACTGTATGAAATTCTCGTGAAATTCTGTCGCTATTCCCCATGCCTTCATGCGATTCCTATGCTGTGTAGCGGACATGACACAGGCACACATTCGTTTGACTCTTTTTCTCTTGATCAACACCGAACCCTCTTCCAACATGCAGGAGGCCCTTTGAGTATATTTGTGTGTGTGTGTGTGTGTGTGTGTGTGTGAGTATGTTTGTTTTACCGCTAGCGTCGCATTTAATTCCTACTGAAGCAGAATTTTCTACATATGCTAAAAATTATGCTGTGTCTTTGTGGTTTGAGTAGCCCCACATTTTCCACCCTATAACTTACACTGATCAAGATCAACATCCGCTGTTCGGCAGTGAACTAATAGACTGTCATTCCAGTACAATCTTCTTTTCGCTAAGCTCCTTTTTTGATGCCAAACCAAGCAACACATCAGCTCCACGAGAGGCGATGTAGCAGCGACAAGCTAAGATGGACCATATGTATTTTACTCAAAGCATTCTCGACAGTCACATTGTACTTGTAGAGGAACCGCCGACTACATCTGCTATGATTTCTGAGGCATCAGTGTTTCATAAGTGCATTTCTGCCAAAAAGGGATGCTCCTCGTTAGCATCGCTAAGTTTATTTGTATCGTAGTTAGTGTTTGTATGCGTACGCCTACTCCCCACCGTTGTGTTGGATCGCGGAAGGGGTATCGTTCTTTATGGGTCGTGTCATCCAATCTATAGAACGTGGCCCTGTGACCCTCCAAATAGTCAGATTAATGCGAGAAAGGAAAAGTACGAGTGAAAGGGAAAGAGAATATCTGCAAAGCGAGATTAGAGAGCAAATACACCCCACAGATTCTGCTCCCCATAGCTAAAGAGTACAAAGCAGCATCAGAAGATCTTCCATTCATGCTTTTTTGTTCCTTTCATTCATCATCGGTCGGTTGGTGAGGTATGGGAGATAACGAAGTCTTACACATGGTGTAGGAATAACCCAATTATGCAAAGTGAGCCGGAATTTTCCAAGAAACATACACTCATGCCCTCACGGTGGTCACTTTATACACGAGTAACTCCCATCGTGCACATCGACCAACTTAGGGTCTAGTGGGTTGACGATTTATTTTGACGTCGGGTTTAAACTTTCATACAAACGGTTCTGATGTTCGTTTATCAATTCAAAGCAAAAAGCAATGGGTTTTTCACGAAAACCCTAATGAATCCCTTTTTTTCGTTTTGGCCCTACTGTTTCCTCACTAGCTTAACACGAATGGGAAAACATTACAAATTGAAACGACCAATGGACACGATGCGTCCAGCCCGATGCACGATCCTGAAGTCCACACGAGTGCGTACGCACGCACCCACCCAGAGAGTACGACCCCACTGGGGGTAGCGGCAAAAAGTTGAAATGTTTCAAAAATAAACAAACGAAAAAAGAAAAGGGACGCTCCAAAAGTGAATGAACTGCAGATCGGCGTACGATACACGACGCGCGTTGCGGACGCGAGCGCATACTTTGCTGTCCTTGTCGCACAGTCCCATTTGCTGTCATTCCATCTCTTCTTCCATCGTCGCACGCCTTTCTCCTTGGCTGGCCTCCGGCAGCCTCCAAACTCCCACATTTCTCCTTTCTCCCCTGCGATCTGTCTGTCGCTTTTTTTACTACACCTTGAAAGGCTTACGCCAAGCGTGTCTGCGTTTCTTCTCGTACTTCTTGCTTATAACGGCTGCAAGTGTTGATGTCATTTCAACATGCTTTACGTCGCAGCATAGCCGCATCAACCCTTGGCTGCTGGTAGTATAACCAGCATAACTGACTCTCGACTTGTGGCATATCTTATGATGCGATCTTGCTTAATGACTTCTTCGGTCGATCTTCGCGTTTGATGTTTCTTGTTTTATCATTTTCCTTCTCTGCTCACTGACTCTCGCTGGGGTCGCTCAAATTCCACAGCGTCTCGATCTGGTTTGGGAGCGGGGAATAAAAAGGAAATACTTTATCTTCTCGCAGCTCATGCTCGTCGGGAAAGAAACGGGCGGGCGATCGGTTTCGATTTTTCTGGACGGTGGCGCATTCCAGAGAAGTTAGGATGTTGCCACCACCGTAGAAGTTTACGGCCGCGATACCTTACACATCACCGCCAGAAGTGGCGCAGAACTTTCCACTGCTTGCCAATTTATAGCAACGGGAATCCAATTCATGTTCACGAATTAACGAAGCCTCTTCTGCTTTCTGTGCTTCGGTGACTGCTGCTCAATGTTATTTCTCGTTAGTCGAACCTACACTCCGGACGAGAAATACACGTTTTTTTTATCTCGCAAGCTCCCTGCCATTTCAAATTTCTTAAGTTTCGTATTCTTTTTTTTCGATCATGTTGGACGATTTTTTGATGATCGTTTGATTATGCTGCATAAAAATATTTATTTGATTGCTCTATTTTGTAACTCCCAGAACTATAATACACTTCAAAATTGTGGCTTTTAAACAAACTATAACTATCACATCACAATAAAACTGAGCTAACCCAACGTGATTTCGACGTAGATGCACGCCTCACTCATGATCGTGGTGGTAAGTTCGTCGAAACTGCATTCCTGCACGAATTCTCGGAATTATTCACCGCCAACATTATCCATCTTCCATACTTCCTCCCTGTCCATTTGGGATGTAAAAGAATGGTGCATTGGCTAAGGGATGAGTGAGCAGAATGCACGTGTATGCACGCCACCATGAGTCATGGAAGGGACTACCCAGCGAGTCTTTGACAGCTTATTTAGCTAAGAATGACTTTGTGCTTGCGGACCACTAGCCATCCGTGTATTGTTGTGCCTGTTGTTTATAAGATTTACTGTTTTATGTTAGTTTTTTTAGTTGAAATTTTCAATAGTTTTCGTTAGTTTCGGTGCTTAGGAAGTCAAGTATAATCATCCGTGGCAGCACGTGATATTCTTAATGTTCGAAGTAGTGTAACCCGAGTCAATTGTTAAATTCAATGCTGGGCTTTCCAAGGTACATAAAACCCCCTGGAAATTTTTACAACATGAATGGATAGGTTGATACCCTGAGAAAGATCCATATATTTTAAGTTAGAATAATTTTAGAAATCATTTTAAAACAATATTCAATGGCACTACTGATGCTTAGTGATGAGACTCATATTCCAATAACGAATGCAGCACACAATGTAGTTATTCCGCACGTTGGTTTCATCCGGTTTCGTATGGGGAATGGGTAGAGAGATAAAGAGAATCAATGGGTTGTTTGCATGTGTACTTAATGCATCCCTTAAAACCCGTTCAACTGCATTTCCCAGTTGCGGAAGTGCGCATCCGACTCGCTTTCTATTAGCATAATGCACGCGGAACCACTAAACGTTTGGCGGCAAGGAATGGGCGAGTGTATTGTAAGGGAACTGCCGACAGTCGTCTTCCTCCCTGCACAGCGACCAGTGAGATGGTACAAAAAACCGAAAGCTGTACGGATAACTGATGACCGCATTTCGATTTTCATTGTTTTGTATTCGCAAGGTACACAAACCTCACTCCTTTTTTATTTTGTTAAAAAAACGTGCAAAACAGGTTCGACAAACATTGTCGCGCCTTCGTCCACAAGACGTACAGTCACAGTCGGCAAGCTACAGATCCGTCTGCAACAAATTGCATTTAACCTTTTGCGATTGAGCTATGTAGCAACTAGTGGACGATTCCGCAGTAGTACGAGCCAAAACATACTTCTAGGGTATTGTACACATTTTAAATTCAATTTTAAAAGAATTTGGTTAATGAACAGTTCCAAAAATAATTACGAGCCAGACCAATGTGCAATGAACAAAAGATTAATGCGGCTCTTCTGGAGTTCAGTAATTCAGAATCAGAATAATGAATCTGAACTACACTTTGTCTCGATTTAGAGATTCATGAATCATGAATTTGTGAAGAATTCTCAAGGAAGGCAACCTTGTTTTAGTCGCATGATCTTTGCGTTCCTGATCATTATGGAATGATCTTGGGTAACAGATTCATATGAATGAATCTCGTCGCAATAATCCATAAAACACAACTCTGGGTTCATTTCTTCCAAAGACAAAGAATTTAAATCGAGCATTTTCGACTTCTTCGGGGTTCTTGAATATTGATTTTTTTTTACCACATATTGTAAATATTTACTTAATATACGTAAATCATGCCTTTTATGGACCTATTGGCTCACATAAAGCAAGGTGAGTTTGGTTTTATTACACAACATAGATCGTGTTTCACACATTTAAAACGCATCGATCTGTAACCCACACACTCTTACACTCGTTGGACGCGATCTAAGGATGGTAGCATAAAAAATAGGTCAAAAGAAAGAAACAGACATTCACGATTAGCGGGGACGGCATGACATGCCAAAAGAAGCCGACAAATTTAACATAGCTTATTTTTATGAATGAAAGCATAATCTATCATTCCAGTCACGAAGGTCTGGAGATAACACCACTATTATCTCACTTTCTTCCTTTTCATCATTGACCCTACATATACTGCTAAACTATTTTTAGTCACTTCTTGAGCCCAAGTGCTGAAGTGTAGTCCTACTCAACTGAGTATGTTTTGTGTGTTATGTTTTCTCTTTTCACAATCCACTTAAACACCGAAGCATAGTCGTGCAACATATCAGGCGAGTAAATGTTCTCTTCACATTTCATATACACATTTTGAAAAAGCATGTTCATGTGTGATTGTGGGCTAACGGCGTCATCCGGAAATTGTAGAAAATATATTGTATTGATAACAAATGTTTGTTTTTCATTCTGTTGCTCACCAATAAGCTCCATTCAGCACTTCTCGACGATCTGTTCTGGGTGATGTCTCTGATAAGGGCATTGTATGTAGTGTAATGGGGAAAGGAACGGCAACATCAAGTTCTTGTTCGTTACTGAAATCCTACAAAAATGTAGCGTGCTGGACCCTTGATCGATTCAAACCCACGAGGCGAACATGTGGTACTAAATGTGAACGATGAAAACCAACACGTTGGGCCAAAATGTTGGTTTACCATTGTTACTTTATGACACACATTTTTCCTTGTAGCGAAATTTGCACTGCGTACGAACGCATATATTTCATATGGTTTAAGCCGCTAGGGCCGGCTGGTTATAACATGATCTTTTAGCACATATGGAACCTTCGCGTTTGCCGTGGGTTCGAATCCCAACGGAGACCGGATCACCTCATTTAGGAGAGGAAAGTTGTCGAAGGTTTTATTCACACAGTTTGCAAGGAGGTTAGAAATCGAAACATTACGAACCTTTCTATTAAATCTATTTCTCAACTTCTTTAGTTGAAGCACTTTGATCATATGGGTAATTGTTATGGTTATTTTTATATTCAATGCAACTAAGCAAACTTGCTTATCAGTAAATAGATCGGCTAGCGGTTTTTTCATTTAGTCGAGCTCAAACACAGCCCTTGTTCTGTGTGGGCATGAAAATCGTTTTCCATAAACTATCGTTTCAGCTTCAGCTGAGCAAATAAAATCCATTTCTATGTATTTTTCCTTATGGTAGACCAGCAAACATATGCTAGATAAAACCAAATAACCATTACACTGGTTACCTCAGTTGCTTCTATGAAATGCCTCTTTCGACCGTGTCGAATTTACTGCACATTTTGTTGCTTACCTGCAAATAGAAGAGAAAAAAGTACATGTTTAAGGTATGGATCTGGAAAGTTATATTTTATTGTGCCTGGAAATAACAATATGTGTGGATAAAAAAAGCGCCGAAAGAAAGCAGCAACTGCGTCATATAAATGTAAAGATTTCTTGCAATGTTTTTTGAGCGTTATCGACACCTACCTAAACGGCATAAGCAATTGGTTGGAATCGGAATACAAGGACTGGTGAAGATTCTGGTCGGTACTATTCGATGTACCGTTTCGCGGCTGGTCTAATTGGTTATAGCAAGCTTTCAACCAAATTCCGCCACCTAATGGTGGTACCACCGAGGACGGATTGTTCTGCTGAGCATATTCGGCCAATCCAGTCGAGTACTGTGGTATTTGGTAGCCGTAGTGCGACTGTTGCTGATACTGGTACTGTGATTGCTGATACTGCTGCTGCTGGTACTGATGGTGGGCCATATTAGTGTTGGCCAACCGGATGCGATCAATACGAGGCGCGTGCGTGGAGTAATTGTTTTTGGTCGACTTTCACGCGCTCTTTCATATGCAGAATTAATTTTTCTATTCTCACTTGTTCGTGTTTGTTCGAATTTATTTTTCACTTCACAATATTCAGCTCAATAGTTTTGGCGATTGATTTTTTCACAAAGTTTAAACATTCAGCGATTCATTAAAAAATCTCAAAGTTAAGCAATCAACAAGTTTCTCAGTGAGTGTTTTGATACAGTTTTGATTAAAAAGAATTTGTATAACCTGTTATAGGACGTTATAGGACAAAGAGAGGCGGACAGAATGGTAGATAGTCATTTTTAAAGCATTTCCGACATCTAAATACTTCACTTTTAGTTTTCATTGTAGTTCCAAATCGTTCGTTCACAATATGCATGAGAAACCAACAAAACAAACCGAAAAGAGAAAAATGGAAGGAAAGTAAAATTTAAACTTTGAGTTTGAAAGAAAAACACATTTGGAAAGAGGAATTACAACAATGTTGCGATAAAGATATTTTATCTAACGATCACGCTGAAATAGGTCACTTGTTTTACAATTTGCTTCGTTTACCATTCTGATGTCAAAGGCACCAATACGTTTGTGCGTAAATTCTGTGACATACAGGTGTAATGTTGTTTGAATGTAGCAGTAGTCGTTTTATCGGAACAATCGAGCATATTAGACGGAGTACTTTCAAGTCGATATGGTTTCCTGCATATTGATAAAGGTTCGTACATATTCACATGGAATACATTTATGTGACAAACACATGATCATAATGGTAGCATTAGAAGCACGTGTTCAGGCTTGCCAATCGAAAATGTATTCAACAACAGCACTCCAGCCACGAACTGCGACGGAAAGGTACGAAAACATTCTTCCGCGATCTACACGGGACAAATTTGCACCCATACATGGAACACTCTCGAACAGCGAGATAAAGATGAACGCAGAATCCGTTCCGCTAGCATTTGAACTACAAAACACACCAAAATGGCCGATGCACGCAGGCAACAACAATCACGATTGACGTAGCAATAACGTTTCCTGTACCGTACTACGTAATAGGAGATAGATGGAACTTATTGACCGTTACGTACGTATGATGCACGGACTGTATGCACGCGCACTTGCCGCAGCCAGACAGGCGGGAGTAAAAATATGTCACTAACCGGCGAGGGCTACGCGAGAATGATGATGCGGCACATCGCATTTAGGCATACACGGGGACGAGCCAGTATAATCGTGTGCCTCAGCCACGACACCAATACACATGGATGCAGCCGCGACCACCACCGAACACGGAGATTGATAAACCGGCTAGTTGTAAACCAACATGAAAACCGCAACACAGCCAACTGTGCAATGCCGTCAAGTGCGCGGGAACCATTTGTGGTAAAGGGCACAGGCCCTACTATGACACTCTTCCCCCATTCACGCCGGCCTTCCACGTATTTTAAGCCCAAGAGTTCGCTCTTCACTCTCTCTCGCGGTTCTCGGAATTTTCTCGCGATTTACGTCACATTATTCGTGCGCTCCAAGTAGACCACAACCGGCTCCCCTTTCGCTGGTTCCACATCAAGTTAAACCCCCGGGTGTGATTTACTTCAATCTATCTATGCGACACTTTTGTTGACTTCTCTTTGACGTTTCACGCTTAATCAGCATAATTTGCGATTTCGATTGCGCTTTGGTGGATGGTGTGTTTGACGGCAACATATTTTCAAGAATAACAACCAGGTCGTCAGATTTCACTCGCACTCCACAGATTGATTTGAACAAAGTTCACTGAGAGAGACGGGATTATGTGCATGTGTCGTTAGTTTGCACTGTAGACATTTTTCCAGTGGACAGTGGACATTACACGTACACAACAGAATTTGCTGACGTTCGACTTGTTTGCGGTCGAAGCAGCCTTGCTGTTCACTCTTCGTACTCTAAATGATGTGTTCACTGATAAAATTTAACGTCGAGCAAACGTGGCACTGTATGCGCATCTTGAAAGTGCTTGAATTGCTTGAGGAAACGAACAATCGTACCGACACCTGGTTTTGGAAGTATCGAGCACCAAAAGGTGTGCTCTGATTTAGCTCTGATCTGGCTTCGAACCTACCGAAATATCCAATGCGCGCAGAAAACACACGAAAGACGCGTAAATGCGCTTAACAGACTCTCACAGCACTGTCGGAATATTTAAAGTGGTACGAATCGACAAAACAACGTTCCTCAAACGTGCAACGAACGACCTACGACCAATATCGATCGATCTCTGCCTGGCGGACACCGAGTTTTGTGTCGACAGAGTCCGCCAACTCGCGCTTGGCAAAGGGAGCTAACAGAATTGCAAGCCTTTCGTTCTTTGTATGCAATGATCGTACAGCAAAAAAGGGCAGCAAGAGAAGGTAGACGGAATAAGCACAAGGGTATGGAGGAGAATTGGATCGTCCGAATGGATCACCGACGAGATGGCGCTCTGGCCCCAACGGGGCAAAAAGAAATGTAGTTGGTTGTGTGGGGCTTTGCTCAGATTCTCTCGCCCATCTTGGGGAACATACGAGATTCGTGAGAGAGTATGCGACGCCGCAGTTTGCTCCCCATGGTGCCGATTATGGTGGATACGAACGTACGTTAGATCCGTGTGATTTTTTCCTGCTACCGACAGGATCAAAGCGATCGTTTTGTAGTTTTCATTTTTTGCCTCAACACATAGTAATACTTCAAACAGGTTGGGTTTTCAGTGTTATAATTCCATCTTTCATTACAACTGGAAGAACCTAATAGAGTTAGCAGTTGTTATTCAATAAAAATGAGTACGTCCCTAACCAGATAATTTTAATATTTTTTAATGTCAATTGTTTATAACTATTCTCCGATATACAAGTTATCGACTCATGTATAAAAGCTAATGCTCTAGATAGATATATACAAAGCAATACACTTGTCAAGAATAATTGATAACACATTTACATATGATAATTATAAAAGCAAGGGCGATAAAATTAATTTTCAACTTAATTCTTTTATTTATCTCTACAGGCTCAAACCTGTTGCAGTTTCAATAATATCAAATTCAACTCATGGATCTCATGTAAATAACAGGTACCTAAGATCACGACTGAATACACGTATACTCCCACAGGAAAGGTAGATTTGTAATTGTATTACTTTTCCAAAATACCGTGGAAAACTAATCGAAGGGGAAAACGAACAGAGTTAGAAAAAAATGAAACAAATAAACATGCTTCGCGCAACCAGCTGTTGCAGGCTATTTTAGCAAATACCTACAGACAACGTGTCACAGCATGTGTTCTATCTTTTCATCCTCTTTTTCACCCTTTGTAATCGACGATAGAAGTGCGAATGTTGCTTCCGGCCGGGTCTACTTGTTGCACAAAACGCATCATCACCCTTTTTCGCAAACCCTTCCGATTCTCGGACAGCACATGGCAGGGAGGGGGCTAAATTGCATTGCAAATTGCACCGGCCGGTACCTGTTGCATGCCTAGAAATGCCTTCATTATGGGCACGAGTTCGCAGCCGCAGTATGCCCTCCTCTCCATGCTGTGTAACCGGAAAACTCCGCCCTTTTACTATGATAAAAGAACAAATAAATACTTCTCACACACATTCATGCGTCCTATGTTTTGATAGAAGAAGTGCATTTTTGCATCCAGGATGTTTAATTTCTGGTTTTTCTCCATCGAATCTGCAGCACAGGTGCATTAGACAGGATTTGATCGAGGGAAAAAGAGAATAAATATGCATGAAGCATATTCGTTAAATGCATTATTCTTTCTGTTACATAAGGGGAAATTCGGATTTTTTTCTCAAAGGAAGGGATTAAATGGTAAGGTTAAATAACAAATGCACATTGGTTTGAGAACATTTGCACATTGGTTTGGAAAACAACAACGAAAACCAATGCTCTAACGATTGTGCTTAGAAAGTAGGTCCATTATTAGATCTTAATTTCTTTTGGGCTTGGATGATAATTAATGCCACAATGATCGCCATCAACCATACAAGTAAACTTAATTGCGCAAGGCATTCATAAATACTGTGCAGATAATAAACCATAAGTACAAAGAAAACCTTATGTAATTGGTGGGCTTCGTTATCGTTTCGTACTAAAGTGTATAGCGTAATAAATCGTTTTTCAAAATTTATTATCGAATAGAGGAATCTGTAGGGGAGAATTTTTCTTTCCTTCTTTTGAATGCAACAGCGACACATTAGTATTTTTTTTTTTTTTTTTGAGATGGTACGCCAGATAGTAAAATATGCATTTTTAATCATTTTACTAGTGAATTTAGTTATAGCAGTGAAGTTGGGAAATCAATAAAACTATGCCGATCATTTTGGAGTGTAGACGAGAAAGAACACTTTAGTTAGCCTTTATATGGTTGCACATACAATTGAAGAACATAAAATATGTCAGAGAGCAAAACCGGGCGCGTTTTAAAGCAAAACCTGAAGGGATAGACCTACCGGAAAATGTAGGGCGAACATAATTTTAAGAAGCCAAAATAATAATGGCACCCAACAAAAGAACTGAGTGGTTGGTTAAGGCGCGGGGATGAGAAGAGGCTAGCGGATCACACGTTGTACAAGTCGTTAAAGAGGATAAGGGATAAAAGAGGAATGAAACTCAACCTTGAGTAGGAAAAGAGAAAATAACGAAGCGAAAAATAAACAGGAAGCGGATAGGAACTAAAACAGCCAAGAAAATTCTCAAAAAGAATAAGATAAAAATAATACGAAGCTTCAATCTTTAACTGATAGAGCGGCTTAAGGAATGTACTAGGAGTAGAGTGAAAACGGAGGCAATGTGAGAAATAATGAAAGAAAGAGATAGAAAGAGGGAGAGAGAAGGATAAGGAAATATATTGAGTGGAACAATACATAAATGAGAGAGAAAGAGAAAAAATGAGTGAAGTAAAGTATGAAAAAGCAACAAGGCCACAGGATTAGTAAAAGAGGGGAATTCTAAGGCGCCAGCGAAATATAAAAGCAAGGAGGAAGGATAAAAAAAACAATAATAATAAAAACAAAATATACTCATACATTTCCAAATAATTTGATAGAATTGACACATACATATCTTCTTGCGTTTAGTTAACGTGTGGCACCGAATATGTGAAACTACCATCACATCCCCTTTTGGTTCATTTCTTGTTGTTAAAAAAATTCAAATTCAAAGTTTACGAGAGGAATCAACAAAAAAATGCTTAGTTTATGAGAGTATTCGACCAACACACAAGACACTCAAACCATGATTCAAAAAATGATGTTACTCACTTTGTACATCATATAATGGTATGACATATAACAGCCATATCTTCTAGTTTCAATTGATAACACAAGGATCCTTGGATTGCTTACCTACATCGAGAGAAAAAAGGAATAGAAAAATGAAGATTAATTAACCATTTTTATGAAACAATATGAGTAATAATGAAAGTGGAAAATTCATTTTATTTCCTAAATGCTTGAGCCACATGCGCGCATTGGCAACGCTAAAAACGCTGCGAGAAACGGTGTTTTCCTATAACTGGTTACGGGATTTTCATTTGGGGCTCCCTCGGCTTTCTCGACTGTCCTGAGCAATGGTTAACGGAGTATCTTGATCGCTTTAGGGTTCGTTGCTACCCTAGAGACAGAAACGTTATAAGAAATGAATAAATAACTGACCCAGATAGGAAAAGCTTTCTCCAAGATGGTGCAATATGCTTCCAGTACAAACTTTTATGCTCTTGATTAAATGTTTGAGAGTTTACAAACGCACATCATGGGAAACGAAATATAACAATATTATAAATGATATTGATATAATAAAAATAAAACCCCTTCAAGAAATTTGCAATCATGACTTAAAAACACCTAAAAATGGAATAAGTTTAAAAACTCAATAAAGTTTATTATGATTACATAACGACGAGAGATCCATAGTTAGAGAAGTAATCTCGGCCAATTGATAATTAAAATAATCCAATGGAACAAGCTGATACCGGAAAAAACCGTACGGTCTATGTAAGTCATTTGTACAATGGCAATGCGACCGCTGGATTTATTTGAGGAGAATGGAACATTATTTAATATCGTATATTTCCGTTATCACAGTTAACTTCAAAGAAAAGGTCAATGAAAGTTAACTGTGGTAACGGAAAGATAATTGAAGCGAATCGACACGGGTAAGCTTGTAAGATTAGATAGGGTCCACAAACGGGTGATTTTTCATTCGGAACCATCTTCTTTGTAGGGTGTTTTCCTTACTTTTAGAAATTTTTCCCGTTAGAAGAACGAGCCGACCAAACCTAAGCCCTGCTGGTAGAATTCATCGGAAGAGGCTTGAAGCTTCGTGAATTAATAATCTGAGCTAATTTACAGGAAACCTAAGAAATAAATTGCTAAATCAAAATAGTTAAATTCTGCCGCTAACTGATATGGAACCTGTTGGTTCCTGCTTATCATACTTTTTGCCGATACTTGGTAACCCATTTAGGGTTAAAGGGGTCTGTTCAGAATAACGTATCGTTTTGCTGCAGATGTTTTGATGTATTTGATCGTACTTAACACTAGAATATATTGCTTAGAAAACTGTTCTGGATTCTAAGAAAGCCTTGTTTTCTTGAAAAAATATTCAACTGTTCAATTAATTAGATTTTAGTGTTAGCCAATCGTATTTTGCACACCCTACTGTTGTATGCCACATGTCCAATATCGTTGCATCACCCCCTTTCATAAATTTAAATGTTCTTCCATTTCTTTTTCTTAGCCATCGATTCTTAAAATATGTCGTTCACTGTTTATTTTCGCTCAGAGATATATATTTTCACACACCACACCTGACAAATGATTGCAACAATTCGTGTCTTCCCAGAGATCATTCTAGCAGGCAAAGATCAACACTGAGTTAGGCAAAGATCAACACTGAGCCAGAGCTAAGGGGAGAATTATACATCCAGACCAACAGGACCAGTAATTCCACCATCAGCATCAAATCAGGATTATTCCATCACGATATAAGCGTTTAAGCGTCATATGCCTATGTGCACCTAACGGAATGGATGCACATAAATTCTTCACCGATGGTTACATTTCATTTGACCCTGTATTTACCGGTCATAGGCACGTTTTCCATTTAACGATTTTTCACTGTTGCGAAAGTTTCTTTCGCGACTCTTCTAGTATGCTTGTAAACTATCGAACACAACCATTTGTTCTAGTTTGTTGTGTTTGTTGGTCAATGGTAATGTAAGGCGAGGAAACGTGCCTCATTAAATCAAACGGCATTAAAAAGTTAACAAAACCAAGTTTTAGAAGATCAATATTTTTACACGTACTTGAAATTTGTGAGATGAAATGGCATAGGAGGCACAATGCATCTCGTTAATATCTAATTAATAAGAAGTTCTAAAATTCCCTCCAATTAAAGCATTTTAAATTAATCGTTCTTGGCGTACTTTCTGTTGTCTTTTTAGCAGATAACCATCTAGGTAATTTGAATTTTTAGTAACTGTATCCCTAGGCCGATAGGCGTCAGTGACTCTTAGCGAACAGGATACATCATTCAGGATATATGCAAGCTCAAGAAGCAAAAAGGAGTGAAAGAGAATCGTGATGGAAATTAAAATAACGCGACTAGGCAAATTTAATAAGATAACGCTGAAAGAAGAAGGCAACGACCGTTCCGAGCCAATGCCGAATTTTGATGAGAATTTGTCCAATCTCCATCTTGCCATCTTGGCCACTTCTTCGTTTTGGGTGGTTTTTTTTCATAAAACCGTCGATCACACTGTTCACCACACTCGTCAACTAAGCAAAACTATCTCTTTTTCGTACATCCTGCAGTTTTGCTCGGTGAAACCCTTGCCAGTTGCACGAGCCTGCTGTTCCTTTCATTTGCTCAATGAACATCGACTCGCTGGCGCTCCGGGCCAGGGTGTGTGTGAGCGTAACGTTGTCAAAGGATCTGTTTTCGCGCACGTTAGCCGACCAATTTTTGGCAGATTGCGCTCGTGCCCTTGCGTTTTCCTGTGGCATTAGGCCGCCGAATAGTTCCCTTGTCGAATGTTTGGACTAAAAACGGATGCATAGCTTCCATTGCCTATCGTAAAGCATAAATACGAATCAGATCCCCTTCTGCTTTAGAAAGATGCAGGCAATAGTGAACGGGTGAAAAACGGGCCTGGATATGATCTGTGTTCCCAACGAGAGCACGGGAGAAGCAAACAAAAACCAGCAAACCGGGAAATAGTTCCACAACAATCCCAAAACGAGCAATGATTGACACTTGAAGCGAAATTCGTTTCCCTTTCCAAACGAAGAAAACGCAAAAGAAGCCTCTCTCTTTCCTCTCTTCTACTAACTTCCTTTTATTCCTTGACTACCTAAATATGAGATTTTCATATTTTCGGCAATGTTTTCGTTCTTCCGTTGTCTATCTCACTTCAGCTGATGTTTTGGGTATATATCGTATGCATTGAATTAATTTATCCAAACTGACAAATTATTTTATCAGAACAAGCTAATTTTGACCAAAGATAGCCGTCCACTTAAAATATTGAAAAGAATCACTTACTTATCACTACCACTAAAATACGCTTTTCAAATTTTTCCAACTATTCCTTTTTATTAATGGTAAGGAAATGTAATGAACATAATAATCAAATATGTGTTCATAAAACAACAAGAGCTGCGTTACATTAAGGCGATATAGCAAGTACTCTGATATATCTTTCATGGCTGTGGAATAGGTGGGTTTCTTTTGTGAAATCGGCTGTTGCAACGTCATCGGAATGCACTCAACTGTTTCTCCAGGAATTCTTGGTTCGATTGTAATGGAGCTCCTCAGAGGGTAGCTCGTGGCGTAATGCTATCCATCTCAGCGGGTTCCACTTACATAACACATATGAGAGTTAGAGACTCGGTTCCTGGGCGTTTCAGTTCCCTCGTTGTCGATTTAAATGGAAGCCCAGCTATTAAGCCATAGGGGCGTTATTTTATAACCTAATCCTTTCCTTGCAGAGAAAATCACAATTTCATGCTTTCTAAGCATGTTTTGCTGCGCATGCAGCTCTTGGAAGAAGAATTTATTTCCATGCTGACGTTGCTGCGTCCCTCTGGTATTCATGCACCCGATATGTTGGGTTTTTTTCGCGGAGTCTGTATTTTATATGTACCATCACTTGTTTATTAGAGATAGGTGAAATTATTATTCATTGGTCTCTAAGTAGAAGATATCAGCATGTCATATCTTGTGCTGCTTGTTCGATTAGAACAGCGGTCTACAAACTTTTTTTCAACGATTCCGTATTGGGTGGAATAACCGTAACGTAGGGCAACACATAGTTTATCATGTACAATCAACAGTGGCGGATTTGCACTCATAAGGCCCTAAGCGGTAAAACTCGTAACTCGTTTGAGAAGGAATAACAATTGTTATAAAGAATGGTATGCAGCTTTTTCATATGTATAACAACATCTAGCAGTATAAGTCCAAAAAAGCATTGCTCGATATCAGTTGGATGCAACTGTTTAAGTTATCCAACACATTATTATAGTCCTATGCTTGATATATTCCCAAATCTTGTTGTTCCAATTGGTTCAATATAAAATATTTTTCTTTTATTACTCTTCGACTGTGATTATGTATTGGACTTTTCTTTTATTAGTTCGATATGGTTCTTAGCATACAGTTTTTGATTATATGATTAACAGTACTATACCCACTAGTGTAAAACTGACCTCGTACCAATCTATTACCTGTCGATCATTAAGAAGTTTGACCTTGGCCGCTCAGTCCACGCTCCGTTAAATCCGCCACTGACAATAAATAAGTTGCGATGAAGTTAGAGCCAAATAATCCATTGAATTCAATATTGAATTCGATGCTAAAGCTTTAATTGATGAAGTATGTTGCGTGTGAGCCTAAACATAGATTTCATTCAGTCAAAAAACTCACTAGCGCAATGCAATGATTATTCGTTTGCACAATCATTGTTTTCACCACGCAATGCACTTCGTCGAATAACAAGAACAATTTTAACTTGATTCAATACAATTTTGTGTTTTCTCAACTAATATTCGCTTGATGGTCCGATTATTTCATTCTCTATTCTATAGCCTGGAAAATAATACAGCAGCGAAACCTCTGAATTCTTGGAAGGATGCAATTTGGATTTTATACTCCCGCCGCAACTTCAATAAACTGGAAGAACCCAAACTACCCTTGAAACCTGTCGAGGCAGTAAAGTACAAGTTCGAAAGAAAACTCCTATACAACGCGCATCTGCAAATGGGTGGCAAGAGTAGCGATAGATTCATCAGACCCGCGGCTAATAGGATGAGCATATAGAGGTTGTAAGAGTGGATGGGACGAGAATGAGCGGAAGTCCTTCCTGAAGCCGCTCGTCCACGTTTATTCGCGAGCGCCTCTTGCTTCTTTTCTGCAAGTTTTAGGATTGTTTTTTATTCTCCTTTGTTATTCGTCTACCCAAGATTCACTCAAGGTTAGAGGGGTTTCTTTTCGCTGGCAGAGTATTTTTCTTCCATGTGCAGACCCGATCTTAAGATGGTGATATTCTCTGCTACAAGGATAGATGAAACAAAAACACAAACAGGGTAGCCGGGATGCTGGGCCGTATGATTATAGTAAAAGTGGCAAAACCGGATCACAAGGTTAGTGAAGATTGCAACGCGTATCCCGAAAAACTTCCGTTCTTTCGCTTCACCTTCCTTGCATATCAAGTGCAGCATTTGCTGCAGCTTTCGCTTTTCGCAATTTCGTCCGGTCGAGACGACGCTTGATAGGAACCCAGACGTGAAATTAGAAGAAGAATTGAGTTTAATGCGCCAATACCTGTGGATTCACAATCGGATGTGCATCATGTCCGCCAGCCGGTGACCAGACGCTTTAGACTACAGGGAACAGGTGATTAATGAACGAAATTGTTTGCCTGCCTGGGACCATGTATGTTTTTTATGTACTACGAAAACCCTTGCACCTAGCACCGAAGCTAATCGATTTAATTTCGTTAGTGCGTGGATATAAGCATCGCACTGCATTATATGTGCATCAAAAACATATAAAAGTCTCAACTACGAATGGTCTTAAGTTGCCCACGATGCTTTAATCCAGAACTCAATAAATTATAACAATGCTAGGCGACAGTCCAGAATCTTATCATTTGCAAGATTTTGGGAAACACTAGAATTTCGTTTATTTCAGTAACCAACTCTGTTGATCATGTGGAAACGCTGCTAGGGCATCCATAAGAAAAGGGACTGAAGTTTAGCAGGCAGTTTTCCTCTTTCCTCATTTTTTCTGTTCGTTCCCATGAGCTGAATTTCGGGGAACGATCCAAAATGTCCCGTTAGGTACAGATCGCTGACAACGGAATGTTGTTTTTGCCTATCAGAGATTTCTTGGGCCCTGAGGCTACCTCATCTACCTCTCGTCTGCGTTTTATTTTTATGTAGAACAAAACGAACTTGCTCTCGCATTTTATGGAGCATATTGACGAAACACAATAATTGGTTAGAAACATATAAAGCAGATTCAATAAAAACCTACTGAAATCATTTGACACACTTTTATATAATGTTTTAATCTGTAATGACATAACTTTAACCAATGTATGCATGAACGTTTGTTAGTGTCGATTTGCAATAAGCAGAAATGTTAATTTTACGAAGTGAGTTTATGCAATCCCTCATGGACCAGTCGAGCAGGCAAACATCAAAGTCCTACATTTTTCTTTGCTCTCTTCATTCCACACTTTTGCTTGCGCTTCCTGTGAAACGACAACGGCGAGGAAAGGTTTCGGACCCTCAAATTACCTTAAAAACGGGCGCGAAAATCGAAGCGAACCTGAGGAAGCGAGAGGCCCAAAGTTTAGTTTTGGGCCTTCATTTGACTCACTCAGCTTTGTCGGTGGAAACACGGCAATAATACATTCCTCTGAGGATATACTGGGACCCGAAAAAAGGTCCCGGTCCAGAAAAGGGGATGGATTTTAATACCCTGCTCAAGTCCCGGGACGCAACAATCCTCCCTCGGTGGAAGAGCCGCGTGGAAGTAGTGAAAATACAATGGAAAACGAAGATTTCAACTACCATATCAAAAGCCATACAATCCGGAGTAAGCTCTTTGAAGCAGAATAAAAGAAAACCGTTCCATGACGAGGTCTGGTACGGGTTAGTAAACGCGAAATGATCGCGAAACTGCGCGCGATTATTCGAATCGAGCTGGCTTAGGAAGAAGTTTAGGATCTGACTAACTTATTTTAAAGATTTGGGGAATAGATGCGTATTCCCCAATCCGTTTACTTTACATGCATGATAAGAAGTGTCTCTTGCCGCAAGCACTTCCTTAACAATGCAATAAAAGTATTGCTCTAAAAACCTGGCATTTAATGTGGTACAGATTTTTTCTCTACAAGATCCTACGAGATTTCCGCTAAAGGATAGTTTTGCTAAATCAAGAAGAGCTACTGTATTAAATACTGTATTCACCTGGCACCATTCTGTGTCTTGGGGGCGTCCAACGGTGGGTCGAAGATTTGCTCACGATCCTCCTTCGATAGTTCCAACTCGGAAAACTGTTCCATGTTAGCCGCCATGTTGTCGATTTATTTAGCGGGTACTTGTAGTTGATACGATAGAAACACTTATACTTCCGCTATCGCTGGTGTTAAGCTCCGTGATCCTGCGATTAAGTTTATAGTCACTACGATATTTCTTCGGTAGCTTAACCCTTAGACTTTTCAACAATCAATTTTTGACCACATACAACACAGCTGCAACACGATTTCCGCGAATAGGAACAAGCTTCCAGGGAACAAAATGAACGTACTCGGTACCGCAACAGGATCGTTTGGACAGACCGAAGAGGAAGGTGGCGTTTGGCACACTTTATTTCAAACACACGCACACAAACTCACGAAACTAAGCGCACTGTTACAGCTTTTAAATTTCGACGATTTCTTTTCTAATTTTCAATCCAAACTTTATGTGTGGTGAAGAATATTAAAAGGTTTTTCTGATCGTAAAGTCAATTCTCGTTCCTTGTTTGAATTACTTCTGTCACTAATTTGCAGTGCAGTCTGCTGAATTGGTCGATTTGTTGTTTGTAATACTGCTCTCAAAAGGTTTTAAGTAACGTAAAACTTTAATAACAACAATATTGGTAAAAATAAAATTAGCAGTTAAAATACAATTAACAACTTCGAGTGCCTTTTACTTCATCAGTAGAGAATCTCTTGGGTTACTTTTTATATGAACGAGCGTCGATATGCCGTAGGTGCTGCTATATTCTTCTGTTTTGTTGATGTCCTTCACGCCAGATTTTATTCACCATTCAGCTGTTTAGAGAATGTTAAGAGAGATTTTTGTTGAAACATGGTGGAAAAGGGTGAGACATCAGTAAAATTTAAAGTGACTTTGAAAAAGTAACAATGATTTATTACATGAAATAGAATCGATATCAGAAGGAATTGAAGTGCAGTTATTAAGATTCCCACATCTACAACACTTTCAAAATATATTCAAATTACTAGATGCGTTTGACCACAGTTTTATAGTTCATACCCTTGCTTGCGCTGTGTTGCGTCAAGGAAACGCATGAACAAAAATTAAGGTTCAATGTCTCTTAGCTAGAACCATTCATTTACTTAGCTACAGCCGTAAAGTTTTTTTGAATTTAAATCATGTACCGGGATGCAGCTGTGCCATTATCATAAAAAACCTTTGTTTTATTGAGGCTTAATATTTTGTAAACTGTGAGTATTCTCAAATACTAAACCTATTTTTGATTGGTGAATTGCTGATTCTAGTACCAATAATCGTATTATCGTTGAAAGTACAAAGTCTAGCCAATGTTATATACACATTTTATATGTTTGTTCGTAGAGTAACCTACGGAGAATCACAGGATGATCAATTAATTTACTTGGATGTTTTTTACGACTGCCACACAATAATATCGTTTCAAACATGGAAGAAGCAATTAAAATCATGGAAAACATACAGCCACAAAAGCATCCATGGACAAGGCGGGCTAATGTACCCATCTGCCGAGCCGTGACGTTACACGCACACAATCTTTCGATGCGTGTAGGCTTCCTTCGGAATGAGGATTAGAATTAGAATCCCCTTGAGTGAAATAAAAATTGGTTATGCTCAGGAGGCAATATTTTAATGAAGCTAATAGAACGTTACCAATATTTCCTAAATGTGTTGGTCAAAACGCTAAAGAGATCCTCCAGAACCCGCGATATTTATCCAAAAACCAAGATTTGTGACTTGGGACAGTACAGTGACTCTCTAGAAGAATTCAACACTTAACCACACTTTGAACACATAACTGCATTATTCCTTCTCTCTCCACGACAGCCATTTTTCACAAACTCTCTCGGAGATCTTAAGATACTGCGGATCACAATGCGATCGCAGCATCCATCAGACGATCAGTTGTCTCTTTTTGCGCTCCTCTCTGTATAACATTACTCTTCGCCGCACATGCTGCTCTTCGGATGAGAGATTTTTATTTACTGGCGTGTATTTGCGGATTCGTTAATATTCCAAATTCTAAAAATATAATCCTACAAATCTAGTTGAACCAACAAACTTGATTTACGCTTCGCAACACATACGTTGTATCGTAGACAAACGACAATATAATCGGTTACAAACAAAACTGCACAGTAGAACACATTAGGCTCGCGTTAATACTCAAAACCCAAAATCAGGATCCAAAAGACACAAACGAAAACAAAACAAAAAACGTAACGCGAACAATTCAATGGAAGATTGTAGCTTTTCGTGTTTAATTTTTAATTCCACTTCCTAAACAGTCGAGACTTCGTGGCTGTGGCTGCGCCTGCCTGTTCTCAACAAGGAATAGTTTAGACCGAAAAAACGCGATGAAACAAATCACTACTCAAAACGAAAGGGCCAAAATATTTAAAAAAAACAAAAAAAGGAAACGACAACGCGCACTCCGCACTCTCAGACTAGTGTCGTCGTGTCGTGTCTGTCACTCGCGTGTGCTTTCCGTTCGGATGTACTTTTAGAACTGAACTGAACTGACTCATATGCCGGGACCGTGTGCTGGCGATCATTCGTCATCACCACCGTCATCGTCATCAGCATCCCGGTGTCATCGTACTAGGCACAGGAGGAGAGTTACGCACACATCGTACACACGCAGGGTCGACACGCAAACACGGATACACCCAGCACCGGTTGCCTAGAAGGCAGCCTTTGGCAGCGAAAGGGTGATGGAACAACCAGCCATCGGCTAACCGAAGAAAAGGACAGAAATGAGCAGCGTAATGTGTGTATGTGTGTGCGTGCACGCTGACAGTTGAGTCTGCGGTCGGAGAAATCCATCTTGGAGCAAGTCAGGATAGAACAATTGTGCTCCCGGATGTCGAAGGAAGCAGACACGAACAAAAACGGGAGAGACTTTTTATCATGAAAGAAAAGTTCGGCCCTTTCAGATCTCTCTTCCAAAAACGCAAAACGTATAACTGAAACACAAAAAATTCAAAAGGTTTGCCGAAAAACACGAGACATTATCCAAGTCTGCCAAACACACGTTTATGACTAGGCCAGGTGCGAGTAGGACAGGCGAAATAAAGAGGGAAATATGTGGCCCTTCCATACTGGCACTCGGTTTTCGTACAGCTTGTTGGTAGAACGGTGGAAAAATCCGCCGAAATGAATGAGTAAAACAGAGAAATCTCAGGAAATGCGTGCAAGCATACGTGTTCGGGTGGAGCAATTTTGAGGCCACATATGAATTCGTGCCTGGCTTACGCTGGTATTCTTATTGTACGCAATACGTCAACGAACTTAGTTGAAAGTTAGTGAGCATACGAAGATTTTTTTTGTTTTTTGTGAAGAGCAGTAAATGCTTCATGAATTGTAAACAAGGCAGTGCGCTTGACCAATCTCGACCAGTCACGCGTGACTGGACAATTTTAACACAATTTTAATTGTTTAATGAATTAACTAAACATCATTCCAACATCAGGTATGTATTTGAACGGGATAAAATATATCCTACCCTGTTGCCTTGATAAGCATTATTCCAACATGATCGCTAATAACGAGAACATTGTGTTAAGACGTAACGTTTAATCAATTCCAAATACAATAAGATATTGTCGTTGACAGCAATCAGTTTAAAAAAGTTAAATTCAATATAGCTACCCAATCTTCGATTGATATACAGCAATTCGAACATGAAGTTCGTCGCTTGATTTGCAATGCGCAAAAATTGAAGTCTCTTCCCTTCATATTCGCTCTGGTTGCTATTTTATTCTTTCTTTCTTTCTCTCTGTCGCTCATGCTATCTATGCTTTTTATCCCTCTTCCTCCCACAAAAATGAGACTTAAGTCAGCTCTTAAAGTGGGGAGCTAGAATACGGCTCAGAAAGAGAGAAATAAAGGCATACTAGGAGAGCGCGATCTATGCTATAGCTGAAGCATCACATAAGCTCGAGGTGTATATTTCGCGAGAACTGATGAGCACAAGGATTTGCTCGCGCATTAACGCACATTTCGCTAATCATAGACAAGATTCCTATATACTTTATACTCCCTAAACTGGGTATAATGAGCAGGAAAAATTAAATATGTAGAGAGAGTGAGAGCGCGGGTGTTCCTATTAGCTGGAAAGCAAATGGCGGATCGTCGCATAAAATTAGTGTCGCATGGTGCCTATTCGAGAGCGATAGGTCTGAAATTACAACCTATACGTGATTTCTACACATTTGGGTTTTTGGTCTTTTCATGTATAGACATAAATGTTTTTGTTATTATAATAAAAAAGGGTTTTGTTAATCAGAAATCCCATTTCCATTGTTTCTCAAAAACATGTAAATTCAATTTTTACATTTTCACGAATCTTTTGGTCCATTTACGATCAATTCAAATGATTAATTTTACAGAAAACGTGTTCCCCCTCGAGTAAGATTATTTTATCGTTTCTGTTTTGAGACCTAATAATTTCGGTCTCTATTTCCCTGGTAACCAAATCGAATTCACTCGAGCGTGCGGTTAAACATGTTTCTAACTGGAAGAAAATACGGACTTCAAGTTCCATAGCATTTTTTTAATCCTAGGTCTGCACAAAACATGCATGGCTGTAGAGTTTGGGAGTGAAGGATATTTTTTTCGTATTTCCTAATAGCAATATACGGTGCAGAAAAAAACACCCCTAATTTAGAGGAATGATACGCAAAGGGACTGTTGTCGCACGATTTCACTCGGTTACTCAGATGAACAACGGCTGTATAGAATAATTTTCTAATACACTTCCCAGGTCGATCGCAAACCGGTGGTGACCTATAGAAAGCCAATTTTTCAACACATCGACGAGTTTACAATAGACTCAAACCTTTTAACGATTATGTGGAAATAAAAAGAATCTTAAAGAAACAGAATCACAAAATCCAGTTTAACACAATAGATGTTAAGTCCATTTCGGTAAACTTTAAAACAAAAAAATCATAACAAAACGTAACCTATTTAGATATACAAAAATCATTCGAGCTTTAAAATATTAAACACGATAGTTGTAAACACATACTTAAATATGCCATGAATAATAAAGAATTATTGTTCCTTTAATTTTCACCATCGTGAATTATTAGATTTAGGTATTTTATCGCTCACGAAATAAACCAACCAACCAACCCCATAACTTTAAAAATGAACTAAGTTTATCGTTTAATTCATCTTTATCGTTGTTACAAGTATGAAAATCAAGTGTATTGGAAAATGCATAAATAGCAACTTTCGTATTCAAGCATAACTCTTCCGTCACCTAAGTCAACACATACATCCCGCTAGGATAAAAAAGTTCGGGTTTCCCGGTCTGTTTCCAGATGCTCGAATGCGTCACTCTACATAACATTACACCTGTTCAAAAGGTATGATTTTTGAATTCGTGTAAAGTTCATACTTGACCCTTGAGACAAGCAGTTTTTGTTTCCTTCATCTGTTAATATCTCATAACAAGCAATGGTTTCGTGTCGGAGTTGTATCCCTTCAGGCAGAAACTCAATCAATTACAATGCCGTTTCAGAAGGTTGGCAAAACTGGAACCTCACTGTGCTTCACTCCTATTACACAGTTGTTTTTATGAAAGGGAAGAACATCCATCACTCAATACCCGATTGCGTAATTGACAGCACTTCGACTGGCCCAGAATAACGCACAAGAGGCAGTAGATTTTGGCAGAATGATGAGATATGGTGTGCGTCGTGTGCAACGTTCATTCGAAGATGGTCTGTAGTCGTTTCCTTGCAACGAAAAAAGAGGCCCTGCAGCCAAGTCAATAGTTTTCGTTTCATGGTACCATTCAAGGAAACCACGGAACAGTTTTGAAAACAGAACTCTGCCTCCGGCAAGTGGTTTTGTTTGCAGGGCTTGTTTTGCTAATCAAATTATCGGGGCGAAGTATTATTTCATCAATTATCCTTTATGCACGATAGAGGATTTAGAGGCAACAGTACAACCCGTGTCCACATTAACTGCATGCAACCTTGTTGTTGAACGTCAAACAGAGGAAATGCTGATGTTGGACTGTCAGCCCTGCAGGTAACAAGCACAATGATCACTCGTTGATCTATATTCCTTCGACTTTCATCAAAAAGAAAAGTGGCATCTGCTTATTCTTGAAGTCTTGAAGTTTGAGTGCGAGCGAAGTAATGTACCGACCTTGTTCAGGTAAATGCTTAATTAGTTTATTTATTCATTAGCAAAAAGCAATTAGCTTGAGGTAACATTTTGTATTGCGGTTAGAGATGATGGTTTGCTAGGTTTGATTATCTATACGCATCCTTTAGCTGCAGTAGCATGAACATAATTTAAGGACATTTGTTCTTTCGTGTTACGTGTGCAGCGGTTTTGTGGTAAACGATTCGTTAATGAGCTTTCAAAGGGAGTTCCGATGCCAGGATGGGTCACACAGAGTATTTACGAAAAGCAAAGTGTGGCAGGTTCAATTCATAATGTATTTTCTTTAGCCTCAACATTCTCTGACCAGGTAAAGAACATGCTTACAGATTATAAGGATGATAAAATAATTCAAAGTTAGTCTCCTCAAAACATCACTACTCTGCAATTTACTTTCGATGTATTTTAATTCGTCTATCGAACTCCGTTCCGCCCTCGATCGTGATAGTGCCGGAAAACCTATAGAAGATTTGTTAACTGGCTCAGAAGACATCAGCTGACGTGAAATGATATTTTCACTAGTGTTTGCCGTACTCATCGATTACCATTCTTTTAAAGCCTATCCATACTCATCGATTACCATTCTTTTAAAGCCTATCGATGGAAGGTGTGTTACAATCGGTACACTTCATTCTAATAGTTATTACATCATCGACGCGATATTTCTCAGTGTGTAGGGTGGAAAACTTAAAACAAAAAAAAAGTTAGGCTAAGACCGGGCATTTGAAGTAGCTCCGGGAAAAATGCACTACCGAACCATGCCGAAAAAAACCAATAAACTCACTTCGGGACAGGTCGTCGCCATGCGTTGCTCACTTTCTCTATCTCTTTTTTCCTCATTTTCAGGTACTGTCTTGCTTCAGCAAACACTTTCGTGCTATCAGATTTGTTCGCTGGGTTGCCTTCCACGTCCGAAAATTCGACAAGCTTGGAAGCGATTTTCCACTCATCCCGCATTCGCTTTAGCTCAAGATTTCCGAACCCCTGTACGGTGTTCCCCTGAGCCCATCCACTGTATATAAGTTCACTGCCACACCGATACAATGATTTAGGCACACATATACAGATACGAAAAATGACAATGTTACCCAAAAGGCGACCAAATAGGAGGACGATGAACTTGAGTGAACAATATCGGAACGTTGCCGTAGCACAACGCGCATTTCCCGAAGGTACCAGCGCGGGCTGGCGTATATTCGCGTACACATAAGAGCTTGGACCCGCAAATGTAATCACCAAGCTACACACACATTCAGTATCAGCAGCCTTTAACCTCCTGACGCAGTTCAACGACCCATGCCTACGGTTAAAGGTGAAGGACTGTCAGTAAAATTTTAAAGACAATCATCGTAATGAATGGTTGCGACAACTAATACTAGTAACACAAAACTATTACAACGTGTTTCTTTGAGTACTTTTGGAAGAGGCTTGGTGAATAAAATTTCATTTGAAACACGATGAATAACGTTTGTTTCCATGCTCAAATTATTGATTTATCATCGCTACTGACTTCAAGGACGAACGATGATGGAGCGAGCAAAGGAGCATCAGTTTCCCGGTCTTTCTCCTCCTCGCCAAATATCTTGCATTATATAGCAAATATAGGACAAAAAGATAATGACAAGCTCTCTTAATCTTATTCATGGAGTTCGACGTAATACAACCTTGGCGTTTGTGAACGGCGCGAATCCGCACCGAAAGATGGTGACATCAGAAAATGTGAAAACATTCCGTTGAACAGCTAGTATTCACTTTCTGTTTTCCCCACGTTGTTTACCGTGAATTTATCAAAGCGTGCATTTTGCACGTCTTTTCGTGCTGCAGGAAAAGTGATATGCGTACCCGTAGTGAAATCAGTTTTTCTAGGCCTCGCATCAATCCGTGAGTGTTCGTTATTGTTTCATTCATACAACTGCGTCATTTATTTGGGAATCGATTGCTCTGATAGTCCATTTCATTAAGCGGTAAAGACAGGAGGCACATATTTTAATTTTGGCACTTACACTTGGTGTCTGCCCAATCTAAATTTTCCTCGTTAATTTACTCTTAACCCCCTTTTGCAGTTTTCAAGCGATTTCCTGCGAGACAAACGAGTGAAAGCCGCCTACTATGAGTCTACTATTGTCGATAATCCGTATGGTTGGGTTTTGGTTTTTTAGACATTGGTAACACACCTTCTGCAAAAAGGGCAGGCTTAAAATCCTGTGAGAAACAATACCGCACTTTTCCTCCAACACATACACACAGATACAGGACTAGGCAAAGCACTCACACAAGCTGATTGGTTTCTGACCACGCTGCGTAGCACTTGAACACTTTCCACCGGAACTGGCGCGGATGCGAAACGGAAAGCGATGGTTTGTGAAAACGATCGAAAAGAAATTTCGAGCTGAAATGAATACCGGGTGCTGCCGAAAACGTATTTTTTGGAAAACTAAAAAGTCCGAAAATGTGAACGAAGTTGTTCTCCTTCTTTTTGTCTAATGTATCCTTTTTCAAATATTATCTGCTGAAGGGTCGGTTGTTTGTGATCCTTGGAGCGAGCCCCGCGCGTCTGGTTTCGTACCAAGTGCCGAAGAAACTGGAACTTTTGAATCGGCGTCGGCCGTGCGAGAGAGACTGTCCCACTCGACGAGGTGCGTCCTCTCCTTGGGACAGGCATGTGCGCCTGTATGGGTATCTCGTCCTCTAACATCGTGCCTAGCACGCGAGCACTCACCGCGCATTGTCTAACGATCCTTTCTGTGTCCTTTTTTTTATTTCCGTACGATGATGACCGGCTGGTGCTTCACGAGGAGCAGGAAAACGTGACATTAGGAAACAAGCGAGAGTGAATTGAGTGCTGCCGTTGCTCCAGGAACACGATTGATTTTCGTCCTATACAACATGTTTTATTTCGCTACTAAACTTGGGAAGCATAGAAGCACTTAATCCATGGATCCGACCCCTGGGTATTCTTCAATACGATCTAAATCTAAACATGTCCCGCTTTCCAGGCTCACGTACACATGAAAAGCGGCGGTCGCATCGTCCCATCCTGGAATAAATTGCGTAAATCATCGTTCTGTAACCTGGGATCGGCTTGGTATGTACCTACACATACAAGCACACCAGTTAGGGTCGGTTTCTATTGGGCGGTGAAACAATCGTGGACAGGAAACTAAGAAACGGAGAATAACCAACCTGAAATGGAATAGAAACACACACACCGTCGCATCGGTGAGGAAGGCGCCATGACAGGACTACGACAGCGTGCTGGATCGTTGCTAACGTCCTCCCTAACTAACCCCTACTTCTTCCCTTTCTTCCTCCCTCTCCCTTATTCATTGACTCGTCATGACCCGTAGTGCCTCACGGATGGAACTGCATGCACGCAGTGTGTTATTGGCCCCTCAATGGCTGTTGCTAGAAAAACTGAAGATAAAAGGACAGCACACAACATAGCAAAAAGGACAGGACTCCGTAAAAGGAGCAGCAAGGGGGTTGGGGTTAGGAACAGCGGGTTGGGGAAAAGGGACTTCATTGGGTCCAGTTAACGAACCGCGCGCCAGAGCTTCATATACACAGCAAAGGACGCCATCGCGCCAATCGAGAAGAGTTTGGCCTCGGCTCGCACACAAGCACATCAGATCCCGTCGAGGGCAGATAGTGAGCAGGGACGGTGTATACACAAACATCCGGAACCATTAGAGAGCGCACGCGCAATAGAGAAGAAAAAGCGTCCGACAACGACGAAAGTCCGACGAGTCAAAGAAGCCGGTCCGAAGGTACCGAAGAAACGGAGGCGAAGCCGAGGATACCCATGATGGTACCGGTACTCACACATTCGCCTTCCAAACGGTAGGGTCCACAAGGCCGCAGGAAACCGGCCGGGTTCCGTTCTATTCATGAGACGGCCCATAAGAGATTCCGCGTCCCGGCGATTGTGTTGTTGTGGCATAGTTTATCGGTTTCCGTCTTCTTCTCTACTCCAGGGTTATGTGGCTCTTCCCGCCCTCTCTGCTGTCTGTAGCACCGTAGTTCAACAGTTTTAGCTTGCAACTAACGAGGTAGCTGCGATGGAGTTAGAAGTTTGCCAAAAAAAAGCCGGTAAGAAATTCGCCATTCGCAAAAAGCATAAAATAAAAAAAGGTTAAAACAACGCAGGCCATAGATTATATTTCATAAGGAAACCTGTACGAATTGCCGAAAGGCTTACATTTGATCTAACACATCTTTTCGAATTCTCCTAGGTATACCTGAAAAACCGCATGGCATGTCTCACGAGTTTTTAGTGTCACGAGTGTTTGGATTATTTCAGAAAGATCTTTCAAAAGATCTCAAACAATATTCGGTACTTGAGTAACATGGTTGCATGAATAATCTTACAAATTTACGTTAGTTGAAATGTGAAACATTAGTAAAAAATATTTTATAGAGCTATTTCAGGTCATATTCATTATAGATTTTCGGCTGCTCGTCACGAACTTACCAGGTCAATCAGGCTAACCCATGAGTGTTTACGCCAGAAGCATGTAATAGAACCGTGAACTGAGCATGTGTTTGTGTAACTTTTTTTGTAATACAGTGCATCAATCCCGGGTATGTACGTAACTGTACTTTTAGGAAACTTCGCGCGTCTTCTTCACACAAGAAAAACTTTCTCTGTGCGCTTTCTTTCTTTCTTTTCATCACACATACATTTAGCTTTTACATGCAGATGGACGAGAAGAACTCACACAGACAAAAATGAAGCATTTAAGGCTCAGATTAGTAAAATGGTTTAGAAATTGTCTTGGGTTGATGGACGGGAAGGGGGAGTGGGGGGGGGGGAGAGGAGAACTTTAAGCTAGTCTGGTGTATTTGACTCCTAGAAACTTGATACCACATCGTAACACGAGATTAGAAACAAGACGGACACTTAGTGCCCATGTCGTCGTCCTCGAACTAGGCTGCTTATAGTGACGTCATTCCGTAAAATAAGACACCATCCGCAATTTAAGAAACAATCTTTAAGTCATCTATTCATGATTCATTTGCGGAAAATGAGAGCATTAGTCATAACATTGGCTTTTGAATCATTTCCGGTATGCTTTTTCCCCCATTCAGCTCCTGGAACAAACATTCCTTGGAGTTTGCAAGTACCGTTCGTATGTCTGATTCATTTTTTTCCCCAGTCAAGTTAGCAAGAAATACAAAAGCTACAGTAAAGCACAAACAATTTTATGTTCAACACAAAACCCTGCTGCAAGGTGCAGTTTTTATTTCGTTCGTTCGTTGCATCCAAATTGTATCGAAAAAATGATTCATCCATTTGAAGGTTATTTAGACAAAATGATTCTTGTGTATTTTCCCAGCCAACACGTTATGCGAAGCGGGAAACAAAAAGAAACTTTGCATTGCTACAAAACCAACGCCGCAGTTATTCAAACCCAACGGATGCGACCGGATCGAGAAACCAGATCGCATCGATTCATCGAATCCTTCCGTTTTACTTTGCACCTCCACTTTCGCCAGGCCTTCGATGGCAGAGCCTGGCAGCGACATCGTTTTCGTCGCCTTTTCCAGCTTTTCCTCTTTCAAAGTTTGTTTCGTTGCCTTGCTTCATCTCGCTTTGCCGCGCTGAAATAAACTCGATCGAGCATGCGTTTGTTCAACCGCGCGTTCGCTCCTATTGAAAAGTGAAACACGACTCCTTCGCACTTTCTTAACCTTGAAATCGTCGAACATTTCAAGATCACCCTCGTCTGAGTATCGAAACAGATGCAACGCGCGTCTTCCCATGCTGTAGGAAGTTTTTCGCACGGTTTTTTTTCCTTTTTCCTTTTTGTTATTTTTTCAAGAGCGCTGGTGCCATTGCAACTGCTTGCTTTGGCTCTACATTCGTCGCCTAGACGGTAGGGGGTGAAACAATATTTACAAATTAATTGTGTATTTCGCTGTTCACGGACGAAGATATGTACGGATTAAGCTATGCAGGTGGTAAATAACAGATTAGTTTGATATTAACTGCACTTATATCAAGTTAAACATGACTCTATGAATATTTGTGCTTTAGAGTATGTTAAATTTGTTGCTTGCAGATCTAAAGAGTTCTTGGACTAACACACTGTCAAAAAGTTGCAGTCAGATAATGAAAGCTTATAGCATTCAAATATTGAACGTTCTCTTTCTCTCCATGCCATTGTCCTTTTTAATGTGGTAAAAGTTGACTACACGTCACCATCAATTCCTGCTAAGGTATCAGCTCTAGAAGCAACAAGCGGCAACGACCGGAAGATGTAGTCTGGGACACACGGTGGAAAATCAAAAATGGAACTTTTGGGGACGCGTGGTCCTTGCGCTGATGGTTCCAGGCCGTTAGGCCGTGGGGCGGCGTTTGAGTTTTCAACCGATACCAAAACTGATGTGTGCCTCCAAGCGCGCACATCTAAAGCGCTAGCACACCCTTGCTTCAAACCCTACTTGAACTTGAAGGGTACTTCCATCTAATGCCAAGCACGCCGCGACAGTCACTTACTACCACCATTAACGACGGGTTTGGCAACAGTTGGCTGCCCTGGTGCATGCAGTTCAAGCCGATCGCAACGTCCTGCTTAGAGAGTCAGTGCTAAATATGCGCGGATCGTATAAGGATAGTGGGGGATTACAATAGGAATAGCATGCGGTTCAAAGCAACCGCCTGGAACTGACGCGGGATTTCGTTTGTGACGCCGACTGATTCTCGCCCATCTGAAGTGTTTCGATTCACTCTAGTGAAACCATATGAATTATTGCGCGAATAGAACATAAAATCCTTCGGCTCGTAAAACCAGAGAGCTTTTGTTTCACAACTTATAGTTTGAAATTATGTTTTAACGAAGACATTGTTGTGTATCGAATAACAAATTTGACTCTTAATCTCGTTGTTTCTTCTGCTAAAAGAATTAATTTAGCATGGAAACTAATTTGATCAACTCCTCCTCCCCTGACTCAAACTGGCCCAAAGAATCTACAGATGTTTATGATGATTTATAAACCATGCCGATCGGGAAATTGAGTTAATAAAGAGCAAAACCCTTTTCGAGGTACCTCCATCAGATTTATTCCATTAATGTTGCGAAGTAATTACTATTTCTTCTATGGAAAATATATATTTTATCAATTGTAACATTGCTTACCTTGTCCCTTCTTCCTATTCGTACCCTATTCACGGAGATCCATACAAAATAAGAATGCAGCCTATGGTAACCGTGGACTAACAACTTGCTATGACGGTACACCATCATCACCGCACTGCAAAAAACATTAAAGGCAGAATACACTAGTTCGAAGAACTAGCTGTCCTTACTACTTGCTTACCAATTGTCATTGAAATTGGTTTTCCACTTTCCCACCACGATCAAATACGGAAGGACGAAAGGAAATACAATTAGACGGGAGATAGTGGAAAGAGAGAGAGGAAAACATGTTTGTGTGTGTGCGAGAAAGAGAATGAGCAATTTAGAGGAAATGATAGAAGAGAGAGGATATAAGGGTAGGAGGAATAATGCATCACTGAAAGTGCATTCCGCTATACGTAGGGCAACACCGATGCTACAAGGCCAAGGTTTCCGGACCATTCGAGCAGCAAGCGGGTGAGTGTACCCTGGTGTATTGCAACGGGGGGATGTGCAGACAATGCGCGCAGATGCACTTTTATCGCTTCGGCGCGTGCCCACCAAAGGAGCGTAACAAAAATGAAGAATAGGAGCGATGGAAAAGAGTCTCCGAAGCAGGCGAGCCATGTAAACGTAAATAAACCCGGATCGGTGCGAAGAAGAGTACGACGAACAGTGGAAGGAATGGTGTGCTGTGTGCAGCAACGTCCTACAGTGCATTTGTGGCGTGCACTTTTGCTTTTCCTCGTGTTTTCGTTGTCTCGTCGTGGTAGTTTGTCTCGTCTCACAACGTGCATATAAGTGGTGTAACACCACTACAACCAACGGAACATCCTTGCGCATTTTTTTTACTATGGTGCAGTTGCATCCTTTACACTGCACTTGCATCCTGTATGCAAACAAAAGTCAAACAGCAAATGCGCTGTGGCAATGCAATCCCTCATTTCCACTCAAGGGGAGGATACAGTCGCGATGATGTGTGTGTGTGTGTGAGATAGCCTCACTCACTCGCTCGTTTTAGCTGTGACCATGTCGGAATTTATTGGTTTTTCGTCTTTTCCCTTTCACCCACTTGACTTGCTGCACTTTTCTTGGGCAAATCCTTTGACCACCTCGTGGTTTCGTTTTCTTCGCTTCTCCACTTTCGCACGTGCGCAAAAGGACTCCTAATTAGGCCCGAGTGGAAGTGAGGGACGCTTTATGCATGCCCCCCACATGCATCCATGGCCCTTACTCCCCTTATACATGTCTTCCTCTGTGTCATTTCGATATGTTTCCGGGACTGGGAAAAAGGGAAATGACCGAAGAGAACACACATTGCCTCAAACTTCTCGACTCGGAGATCCAAATGGAAAGGCTTAGCCCTGCAATGTGCAACAATTTCATGATATGGCTAATAATTCACATTAAAAATTCCAGTGTGAGGTGGTCATTTGTCTCCATAGAATCGAAAAGAATGTTATATAATATTGTCAGAAAATCTTGAAAAGCAATTAAAATTGTGAAATTTATCTTTGTTTTATTTTTGGCTCCACCTGGCATCCGTATTGCACTACACGTCTAAATTGCATTCTTTTATGCTTTTGCATGATTGTTTGCTTTTTTTAAATTCTGCCCAGTGAAAAGGATTTCACGTGCTGCTAGAAGCTGCAGAGCATCGTGGAACGTGCGCAGATGCACTCGTTGCACCCTTATCGAAATCATTTTTCTGCCCGATTAACAATCTGAACGTTTCGCGTTTTGTTTACTTTTATTGTCCTTCTTGTCCTCACACTCTGCTCCTTGAGCGAAGTGAACAATCCGCACTTTGTTGTGCGGAACACTTGCAACGAAGTGACTTTCGTGTTGTATGTTTTCATATTCTTGGATTTTTTCTTATTGTCATCCAATTTGCATTACTTAATGTTGCATATCCTTGTGCCGTGCATTCCATCGTTCTTTTGACACGTATTCGTTCGAGTTTGGCTGAATGTATAATGAAAGGGCGTAGGGCTCGATTGATGTCGTCCGGTTCGTGGTCAGTTTTCATTCGCTGGAGTTGGGAGACATTTCAGTAGAGCAGTTTTTCCTGGATTACTTTTGGAGAAAAGGAATGATTTGATAAGTATGAACTTAGGCTACATGTTTGGTTTGATTGGTTGCAAAACATCTCTGTTTCTTGTTTTCTGAGTTTTACTTTTTTGGTACACATTTGGCGAAATAAAAGAGCTCATGATACAAAAATGGTCATTTTCTTAAATACACAAGTAAAACAAGCTGGTACAAACAATAATCGACATGAGGTGTATCAGCTTACATAAAAAACTTTACAATTGCCCATCACCAACCTCTGCGGATCACCATCGACTCAAACGCTAAAGCTCTTCGCGACGTCCTAATCGATCAACGTTGGCGCCCGGATACCTCCGTGGGCCATTACCCTTATAATCGCTTGGTCAGGCTCACACTCTTGCACTCAAAATAAAAAGGATCCGAAATGAGTGGACACGCGACATTCGGTTCCTGTGGGAGCTTCACAAACCACGTCATCATCAACGTTAGCAGCTTGCCCCTTGTCTTGAGTGTTTCGAAGAGGATCGTGGAGGAATGTGGTTGTAGGGCACGTGCGGAAGTTTTATTTAATTTGAAATTAAAAATAAATTAATGGCCTGAGCACCCCAGGATCCCAGTGTTTGTGGAAGGAATACAAGCGAAAACGTGAAGCTACCAGTCTTGAATGCAGTCATCTGCTGAGCGTGCGATAATGTTTTTTTATCATCATCACCAGCATCTATGGTGACACGAAAAAGGGGCAGGGATCCAAGATGATTACATTCCGCAAACATTGAACAACTCATAAAGTGTAACGATACAGACAGGAGAATGAACTGGTACATTATGTTACTGTGTGGAACGCTTCGGCGTTCGAGAGGTTTATTAGGGAGGATGGGCTTTCGTGTATTTATGTTCTATCCACTTTTTACATAGTGTCCTCGTGATCGTGTACACAACCACACAACCTTACTCTTTGCCATATTTTATTACATCTTCTTAGCCGGCCGCGCTTTCGATGTTCAGGCGTCGAGCCGGTCGCAAAAATACTCAATTGTCCATTATCAACACCAACAGGTACTTGGGGATGGCAATAAAGGACGTAATTTACTTTGAAAGCCCAACAGATTGCTCTTCATTGAAGAAGCACCAGCGGTAGGTAAACAGAGTAATTTTCTGTGAACATTTCAAGAAAGATTGAGACACAAGGAGCAGGTAAGATGGATCGTGGTTTAGTTTTTCATTTGATCTGTAACTTTTAGCTAAATATCCTATCACTTTGTAAAGGCGCCATATTATATGTGTGGTGTAGTGAACTTTTACAGAAGGAATATTTACCCCAGTGAATAATTGGTATAATAATTTTTGACTTGATTTATGGTATCAACGCCGATTAGGGACGTTTAATGTGGCGTAAATCATTCAAGAGTATGCCAGTGTTTTCAGGCAATCGAAAATAAATGTTTTGTATCTGCAGGGGCACCGCTATCTGGGCCTGTAAAATTGGCCCCCTAACATCTGTGGAACATTTATATTGCACAGAGGGAAAATAGGGTTGTTGTCCAAGTGCTTAGGCTAAGTCTCATGTTTGCGTTACCGTGCAGCTCTCAAACATTTCCCTCCTGCGCTTGTGTCATGTCAGCTCTCGTGTCTGGTTGGGCTATTCTTGTCTGGCTGACCGTCTGCCCTGAACGATTCATCAGTCAAAGGACCCCAAGCGTTATCAGACCGTAAAGAACTGCTTGAAAGTTTTAAACGTTTATACGCGCCAAACTCAGGAAAGGCTGGCCCAACCTGGTGACGAAAAACAAAAAACAAAAACAACGTACACCATGTCATGTATCCTAAGTTCAGGATATTGTCCTTCCTCCCAGCCCAGCAAGTTGTCTGATCACTTGGCCGTTCCGATGATCGGTAGATTGTTAGGGTTTGCTCTACAAACAGACTTGGACGTTTTTTGGACGAAGGCTGAATTTCAGGGGTGTTCAAGTAACTACCGAATGAATTATGGATGTCCGAGCACGAAACTTCCAGACCGTTTACAAGACGATCGTATCGATCGTGCGTTAGGTAAATGTGAAACCTGGAACGAGACAGCATGGGGGAGTGAGTGCTGCCGATGATAGGATAATTGGCATGTTTAGGAACGTAAAGGCACTGGCGTTTGTTTGTAACTTAGAATTTCCAGTTCATGGTGCCTTCCCTTTTTTATTCATTTAAAAATATTGGTTGCCCTCACAGTCTCAAGTAATGCGATGAAAAACGTAGGGTCAGCTGTTTATTTTATGGAAACTAAAGCTTTCGCTTCTATGGTTGGTTTAGGTTTCCAACGAATAAAACTGTTTAAAAGAGTCAAAGATTTATTTTTTCGAACTTAATCCTTCAATCTATGAGTAAGCCATAGTAAAAAGTGTTGAATTGATGAACATAGTTATAATTAGACTTAATAACATCCGTAATTGCCGCATATTCTACACATCGTTTGGTATCATTCCCTCGGCCGCTTTGCGGCTGTTTTTCTAACCGTTAACTTATTCGCCTCTCCGCAATCCTTCCTTCCCTAGAACTCTGAGGAGCGTATCCACGGTTCTTGCACCTGCCTTGTGGCGATCCGCGTATAGGTACAACAAGAAAACGAAGATCGCGGGACGATTGGCGTGTCTGGAGATGACGAAGAGTTTTGGCAGGAGGAATCCTTGTGGAGCTCAGCGGCCACTCCAGTACATTAGAAAATGCAAGCCACCGGTCGCCATTAAAAAAAACCACAAAACCCTATTCCCCCTTCATACCGACAAAGAAGATAAGCGAACAATAACACAGACGCAGCCAAATGATTGCTAATTTTTATTTGGGTTCCTTGTTACGTCCGGTGGTTGTCTTGCCTTCCATCTTCTTAAGCTTTTAAAGGAGTAGCCAAGAACAGTAGTCGCGGGCAGACGGGATTTTATGATCGGATTATGATGGCAGACTGCATTGACGGGACCCAACCAAAACACCGGGGTGATGATGGAACAACTTAACTCGATACCACCTTTACGATCGGAAGGATCAATTGTAAAAAAACCTGGATCTTGGACGATGTGCACTTTTATTAAGTAAATTATAACATCGACATTTGGTGTGGGTTCGTGGTCGATTACAAGCAAGCTATTTTAGCAAGGTGTTTCGAAGCTTTCTCTTCGGCCGATACCAATCCATTCTCACAGTGACATTCACTCCTCTTAAGAAGACAGATTGGCATTTGTTGTTTTTGTTTCTGTTGAATCAATTTCATCTATATCACTAGTTTTGGTACAGTACAACCTAAGGAGGATAATGTTCCGGCAACAGTGAAATCAAAATACTAGTTTCTGAAAATTAATATAAGCATAAAATGATAGATAAAAACTGCGTACCTCAAGTCAGTGTCAGCTGCATAATTTACACCATTGAAGCCGTTGCTGGAGACGCCGCCTGTGAGTGAGGCAAAGAAAAGATAAAATTATAACCTAGTGTAAAGAAAGGAATCTTCGGAGTTGATGAAGGCGATTTTTGATTCAATTGAAAAATCCAGAAAAATCGATCATGTTCCCGGATGCAATGTTTTTTCGATCAAGTTTGCGTAGTTGGCGTACTGCATGCGCAATAGGCGCTCAATGTCGTACCACAGATACCATACCGACCGCTAGAGGGTTCTCGACGGGCAGATCCAGCTGTCTATACCTCGGAAGCCGTCTGTCTACACCTCGGTCGAAGGCCTTGAACGAAGACCTGTGATTGGTCAGCACGAACCGGTCGAAACCGGAACCGGTTCTTCAAGGTCAAAAAATCACCGCGCTCTGTTCTGACAGAGGTCATCGAACCGGTTACCATGAAGATGTCGTTTGTAAAAATCAGTCAAAGGACTAAAGGAAGTTACTCCGCTAGAGCGGGGAAGATCCATAAGATTAATTGACCGACACATACACACACATACCCCCCCTTTAAAACCCACACACACACACACACCCAAAAGGGCAGTACGTGCCCAAGCCTTGGGTTGGTTTGTATATCAGTATCTATCGTCTTGGCACCAAGAGATGTTGGTCTGTGGAGATCCTGGGGCCACGCATGCAGAAAAGGAGCTAAGGGAATCTACGAAGTGCGGAATGCAGGAAGGCCGTACCTGTTGCAAAATCAGCAATATTCATTCTATCGCTTACTCTCACTCGCCTTCTCTCTGGTGATATTACTTAAGGCACTGATCTGTCTGTCGCACACTTGCCGGTACTAGGTCTTCTTATTCCGTACAACACTTGCAGAGATATCGTGTTTTTCTTCTCTTTTACTTTTAACACTTTGATACACGCACTGATCTTACTGCCACTGTGAAATGTATAAAATAAATTAAGGACAATCAAAGAGAACGATTTACGGTTCACAGGCGGGATCTGGCATCCTAAATGTGATCAACAGTTATCAATAACTACACAATTGTATACGGCGGTTAGTAACTTCACAATAGTTAACCGACAACAACTTATCTACTTCTTTTCGATATTCCCGATTCTATTCCCGATGAGCGTTTGCCATCAAGAGCTTGTTCCAAGCGAAGATTTATCTTCCGACTGCCTACCGTTTTTTAGTCACCAACACTCACAAACACACGCACGTATACGATTACTCGGACAATTTGCACGTTTAGGGCCGAAAAGTCCTTCGAAAAATGGTCTTGGCAACATAATCCAGAGTGCATCCGGAATGGTATGAAATAGCAATGCACCCCAACACGTAAATTGTCCGAGTCAACAGTTACGTGACAACGTTTGCAAAATCCCTCATGGACCAATAGGGGAAGTAGGAGGTATCTGTTACAAAGAGCTGTCTCTCTTCTGCCAGAAATTTGCCGATGATGACACACGGATTAAGATGACGACTTTATGGAAGATATCAAAGACAAGAACAGCGTGTTCGTCTAGCGACTGACTGCCACGATCATGCTTTACAGGATCAATTCAGGTGATGGCAAGAAATTAGAGCAGGTTCTACCATGCCTTTTGAACGACAATTAGCAGATGCCGGGAAAGTGCGTGTGGGGAGCACTGAAAATGAAATTGAAATTACCAACCAATTTTCGTTTTAGTTTTCAAGCGAAAACGGAATCACACTTTTGTCCACACACAAACGAAAGCATACACATACACACGCACACACACAGTCGCGGCGTGAAAAATGATCGAACGATCGACGGATGATCGGAACCGCGACGGTTACGACTATTGGGTATGAGGCTAAAAGGAAGGGAAAAGATAGAAGAAAAAACACTGCACAAGACTTAGAGCCCGCCGCGTTTGTACTACGGTTCACAAATAACTTAAAACTGGTCCATCGAGTGGCAACCGTACGTGCGGCTAGTCCGGTGAGATGCCAAAATGTGCCCAACGCTGCCTCTTCGTACACAAATTCCCGTACGCACACGCACGCACGCAGGAAGGTGGCAGGCAGGGCAGGAGGGTTGCGAGGGGCGCAGCGAGGAAGGGGGAGGAGGGGGGGGGAGTAGGCATAGGAAACGGGGGGTAGGGAAGGGACCATCGCACACACCTATGCAGTCGATCGAAAAAATAATAATGGCGTTCAGGTGGTCTCCTGATGATGGCACGATTGTTGGGGGGGAAGGGGGAGGTAGAAGGGCTTCTCGTGCAGCTAGGTTAGAAAAGTGGGACGAGGCGGGTGAGGCCGAATGATTAGAATAAGCACCGCCCGTTGCCCCAAGCTTCCGTTTGCCATCCAGTGGCTCTAACAGTGCATCTATAGACTATCGGAATGGTATTAGAAAAGGTCTCTGCACTGATACACGGGCAGCGAAGACCGGAAAGAAAAATAAAAATAGAAAATACGGAGAACGAGAGAGTGAGCGAGTGAGAGAGAAAGGGGAGTCACGAAACAATATGAGTGTCTTCTCGGGAAGAAGAAGCAGTTCGCTGGATGCACGGATGGGCCGAAAGGTCTCTTAGTATACGCGAACTGTTAGATGCTCTTCCCCGTCCTTTGCACTGCCTAAAAACAACACAAACGTCACTCGTTCGTTCCAGTCGTTTATGATAGTTTTCTAATGCCACTCACGTACCACTACAAGCAGATCGGCCAGAGGGCCAGCAGGCCCCCAAGATTTAAGCGCCGATGGGAACAATGGGTTCGTCCGCAAAAAGTTTAGCCGAATTCGATATCAATTTTTCAAAAAAAAGAAGATACATCTCGAAAAATTCGATACCAATTTCTAAAAAAAAAAGTAGATACATCCCGAAAATATTCTTCATTTGTGTACCTGCCTGTTTGCTGTCCTCGCACGAGGGTCAGCGATGGTTCAAATACACGCCCAAAATTGCAATGTTCGCCATAAAAATCTTTTATGAAGTGAAATAAAGACTTGTTTCTGCATGCGAAATGCATATGCAATAAATAGAGACAATCAAAATGCCTTGAAAAAACTTAGATCGCAAAACTTCTAACGCTTCTGTGAAGTGTAAATAAAGTGTGAGAAGTAAAGCTCATGCATGTGAGAAGATGTTTGAGTCATCCATGCAAATACTTAAGACGTTTCGATATACCTGAAAGTCGTTGCATTCAACAACGAAAATGAAATTGATGCAACGGGGTCTAATTTACTCTTTTTCAGAAAAAACTTTCAAACATAGTGCCCGTCTCCAATCCGGACCATCACGGTCTGCGAACCCAATGTCCAAACATTTCCCTCCGACAAGTATGCGCTTGTATGCGAGACGTATTCGCTGGCTGGCAAATTTCATTTAAGTTTTGCTCATTTCGGTACGACAGTTTCGCGCTGCTCCTTGATTTCTTCGCGTAATTTTACGCAGCGTGTTCTTCGCTCGCACCGTTTTGTCAAAATGTCCGTCGTCCGGACGTGGAGTACAATTCAACGACGGTTCGGGCCAAAGCGGGACGGCGAACGTTGCTGTGCAATTCCGAAGAAACGGTTCGCGAGTCGAGAAAATTCGCTGTTCGCACGAATCGGACGATGAACAACTCGCATACTCTCTTCCGCCGGACGATGTATGCGTGTAGATAAAACTGGGCCGACTCTCCTTCAACCCTCTTCTATCAACCCCCTCGCGAAGGGGTGGCATGGCACAGGCGCCAACGTTGGGGTGCACCGGTGCGATAGAGATGGCGTACTCCTCTGTGGTGGTGTCAGGTCCACACCGAATGATGGAGCTAACCCACTCAACTCTCCACTTCCCCAACCAACCCGGGTAGGTGGGAAGGGAGCGGATTCGAAGTAGCTAGGAAATATGTGCGCCCCTCAAGAGCCGGTCGACCGACAACGCGGCATGTTGCGCTTCTTGGGGTAGCGACAAAACACACTCACACACACAAGCCAAGACGCCATTGATGATCGTTCGCCGGCCGGTTCGCGGTTCGTCGGTTTCATCACCATCATCATCATCATCATCATCATCATCATTATCATCCCCATTGCTGTATGTAGTGGATCTTATCTTTCCGCCGTAGTAGTATCGTGGCAGGGCGCAGCGCACGGTTGTGGTTGTACACGAGGGGTTATTTTTTCAAACGAAATATCTATCACCATCTAACCTCATGCTCATCAAGCACATAGGAAATCCGAGAGGGCGAGCAACACGAGAATTTCTTTTTACATAGCCGACATAGAACAGACAGAGAGGGCGCGAATGTGCGCGAACTAACACCTCCAAGCGGTCCAGCTTAGCACGAGCTGGCTGCGTCAATAGAAATTGGGGCGAATTCTCTGTGTGGGCACAAGAATCTACATTTCAAAAAAGAGCATCAATAATAAGAGTAACAAAACAATCACAATCGGCGAAACGGCCCCGTTTCGTAGGCAAATGAAAATGGCGGCCAACGCACAAGAAGTGGCCCCATAGGAAGCACATGTCGCGGTATTCTGAATTTTGGAACAAATCAGATGAAGATTCCATGGCTTGCCATTTCATGCATTGCTCGCGCCCAAACGATGATGGCCACGTTCGCAACGTTCTGCTGCGCGAAGGTCAACACACCGGCCGGCAGTTTGCACTTGACAATGAACGACCCGCTAGTTTGTGATCGTGCAATGGCGGCACAAAATCGGTAGCAGGAAAAAAGTAGGTAAACAGGGAACGGTATCGCCACCCTACTAGTGCCCTAGAAGCAACGTCCCATTTCGGAACACTGTGTGCGTTGATGCTGCCGCTATGCAATCTTGACAGAGCCAGGTCGGGCATGCAAGATTGGTATTTTCTTCGTGGCAATGTGCTTGATTTTCAATTGATATTCCAAAGTTTGATAAACAAAAGCCAAAGGTTGTTTCTCAATGTGTTTGTCCTTAAGAAACATCATTCCATCGTATTTCCTAGCTAAATATATTTTCCCCAAAAGATTTTGTTATTCATGTTTAGTTTAAAACAAAACTTCAAGATCGCTCTGTATCTTTTAATAGATAAACTTCCAGAATTTTACTTACTTTAGGATATTTCTTCCAACAACCTATTATAAGAGCTGTTTGGGAATGAAAAACGAAAAGACAAACTAATAGGAGCAGTCTGTTGTAAAACATGAATATCAACAAACTAAAATTGAATTTTGTAAAGTATTATATAAAGGTTAGTTGAAGCAATATTCTCAACACTTCTGGCATATTAAGCGCCCTCCTGAACTTGGCCGGTTCGAGCAAAACCCGTTTCAATAGGTATTGGGTTACAATTTCGTGAACCAATAAACACACATGCTCACTCCCGACTGGGCTGACAATTAGCTCCTTGGTGTTCGAGCGCGCTACATTGTGATTAATTTTGGCAAACGCTACCTTAAACTTCCTTTAAGCCTTGCCAAGGGCACAGAGCGCACCTTGCTGCAGTTGAAATGGCCAGAAGGATGCCCAGCGAATGCATAGCAGGACGTAGAAAAACCCGAAGAAATAAGGGAAGCGCCAACCGATAAGATGGGAATATATGTTGGTTGCTTTCCGGCAGAAGTTGGCAACATTGGCGTTATATGGCGATAAATATAACGCAAATTGGAAGATTGACAAGGGCAGCCTTCCATCACAGATCGCCGGCCTGACACTTCCGCGTTGGAAGGGTACAACACTTCCGCGTTGGAAGGGCAATTATGTGTACTCGGGTATGTGTATGCATCGGATAATCCCATGACCGGTTTGGACTACCATCTTCAAGATTTTTACAGATGCCATATAGCACGACAGAGGTGTGTGATATAATAACAATCTCACTGTTCGACTCCTCAGGAGCAATCGTTTGCAAAACTTTCACGTCTCGAAAACACAAAAGCAAACAAAATGCTCAAAACCGGAAGCAAAATGAAACGACGAGCAATAGTCAAGGGTTTGAGCGAATCAGCAAGCGAAGCGACCAAAAATATGTAAAGCAACATAAATCGGATGGGTAAACATTGACATAAACATCCGCGCTTGCCAAAGCCCGCGAAACATGTTCGATAGGAAAGTGAAAAAGTCCGGTTCGGTTCGATCTCTTACATCCTTTCCATTCCGCCACCTTTGCCAAAGGGATGGTTATCATTTGTGCTTCGCACTGTTTGACCTTCACTACCAGGTGCAATGATATGTTTCGGTAAAGTTTATGCTTCGACTACGTCAGCGTTTGTATCAGTTGCCGCTCAAATGGTTTTTCATCAGCGCATTTTTATGCACAACTTAGTTGGAAAAGTCAAGTTTTCATCATTGCATGATCACTATTGTTCTGGAACAGGCATCATTTCGTCATTGATTCTTCTTCTGCTTGGCGTAACGACCGTCTTCTTGGTCATGCCTGCCCGTTAAGGAGTTACAAGACTTTTTCCCTTTGTGTACATGAATAGTCAGTCCTGTCGTACGGGGCAGGGTTAGGTCTTGGTTGGGATTTAAAATCACTCCGTCGAGGTGATGAGCCCCGACGTTCATGGGCCAATTTTCTAACCGGCGTTGCCGCCTGACTACCGCGGACCCCTTTGATCATTGATTATTTTTCATATCATTCTCCTTTTGTCACAACCTTGAAATCTGTTTCACTAACAGCATCGTGCATACTGCATATATAGATTTTATTGAAATTCTACCTTTTAAGACGTTTCTTCATCGTGTATCTGGTATGATTACATTTTCTTCATAAAGGTATTTTCTTGTATTTTTATGAGATCCATTTCGTAATTGTTTGTAAAGTGTACGGTTTACATTCGCTGGTCAAAGCTGCTGTCCTTGAAGAAGAGAAAAACTTACCACACGCAAGAAATTCAGAACGAAACATGAAAGCGAAAGTCGACGAAATCCGACACGAGATGAAGGAGAAAAATATATCCAAGCAGGGACCAAAAAAGATCGAAAAACGGTTTCCGACTTCCTGCCTTTTCTATGGATAGCATGAAGATGATGCGGGGGGACCGACCGTTGATCCTTCCTGGAAATGTCCGAGATCGGACCGGATAGTCTACGGATGAAAGTGAAATGCATGTTTTTTATCAGTCGCGAGTCCAATGTTACCAGAAAAAGGGAATGCAACTATATGGAGGTATTTAGATGTTTGGAAAATCAATCTTAAATGACATCATTTTGACGTGCTTTCGACCAATTCTCTTAGAATGACCGCAAATCTATTTTGAAAAAAACAATCTTTTTGATTTATATGACGGTTTTCAAGGGTCGTGAGATTGTAAAGGTCAAGGTTCCACATTTTCTATTGCAGCACTTAAAAGTCGTAGAAAAACTTATAACGTCAGCTTTCGTCACAGAAGCGTTTTCAATTAGTTACAAGCTGTTTTGGTTCCATTACCGAACATCATATGACCCATCCTGTATCAGAATACAGAACGTTGAGGGATGAAAACATATTGTACGAATGTTAAAATTAAGAATAGACGTAGCTTTCCGGTTGAGGTAAAAAATAAGCAAATTTGCAATTTTTTGGCATACATAATAGGAGTAGATCGTGTTTGCAACCGGCCGTCAAAAGATCTTGAACCCTTTTTGTGTGGTCCTTTTCAGAATTGGTGTCCCGAATGCGATTCGGAACCAGTTGTTACTAGGATTCGGTATATGAAAAGAAACCCTTCATCACGTGTCAGCAGCGTCCCATATCCCTGTGCACGTAGCGTAAGGGACGATCTTCGCTCCGTCTAGGAATCATGTGCTTAGTTTACTTCATGACCTCTTCTTGGCGATCCCTTTTGTCATCTATTGTTCCTCTTAGACTATAAACATGCTTTGTCCGTATTCATGTTGGACTGTTTCGCAGTGGAAACCAACACTGATGCCGCAGTATATCAACAGTATTATGTAGTAAAATAGAAAGTTTTTTTGCCACAAACATGAGCGTTTTGTATTTTTCTTGAATTCTAAGCTATTATTTTGTTAGGAATATTAGATTTTAATAAACTTAAGCAAGCTAAATTCTAAGCATAAACGCATATAATTTTCTTTACTCGTATTGTTGATACAAAATTTTGCATCCTTTGTATGCTAATCCTTGAAGCAACGAATGCCATTTTCATCCTCAAAAAGTGCAGTTGAAAAGGTAGACTGTGTCCAACGTAAAGGAGAACCGGCTCGTCGATGCACTTGCACATTTGCACTTGCACGTGGTGTTGCTCATCCAACTGAAGGTGCGTCCTTAGGCTGGTCGTATTTGTGAATGTATGCGTATGCAATTAATATGAGAGGGGTTGTCTGACCAACTACCCAGGGAGGGGGCAAAAGGGTTGCATTGCACTTTCTGCATCTGCATATCACACCCATACAAACGCATCGGTATTCGAGTGCACTTTTGCAATCATCGTGATGTAGGCTGGTGTGTGCACATTCGTTTGTGCTGCATCATCGCAGAATCGGCCAATTGGGGCGTACAAAATGGCGTCACTGCAATCGCGAATGCAACTTGACCAATTGCGATGCGTTTCATAATAGTGGAACTGCACAACGATGCATTTCGATATGCTTCATCAACCCAGTTCCACATACAACTTTTGGATCTTTTTGGCTTTCCTTTGTAAATTTTTGAATTGAAATTATAGAGAATATTGTCTATGGGAAATATGCTTCATCAACCTAGTTCCACATACAACTGTTGGATCTTTTCGGCTTTCGTTTGTAATTTATTGCAGGGTAGCCATTTTGTTTTGCCAATTCGCCAATTCGTTGCTACGGAAACAAATTGCGTCTGGCATCCTGTACGAAGCTTTCTCGGCGCAGGCTGTAAGATTGTGAAGAAAAGTGACCGTTGGCAGCCTATAATTTATTTGTCATTTTCGTGGGTCTCCTGGTAGGTCTTAACTTTATTCGCATATTGCATACGCACAACATGCGCTGTATTTTTTCACATCTTTTAAACTGAAGTCATGAGATATGAATGAATTTTTGCACACATTGCGTAGTGCGTTAATTATATGCTTTCAATCTTGCAACAAGGTGAAGTGAACGGCGAAACAACATTTTCCCACATTTTCCTGTCCTAAAGTAACGGCTAGTTTTGGTAACAGACCGCTGCGTTTGCGAAACGATGAAGAATTTTGGCGCTCAAATTTGCTGCTTCTTGGAAATACGCAGTGCACGAGAAAAAAATGTGAGTCTCAATTTGGATAACATTGTTACTAGATTCCAGATGAATAATGAGCCGGACCAGCAACTGGAATGGACAAAAGATTTTGTTTCCTGCTTATTTAATGTGAATCCTATTCCCGATTTTCCCCGGACGCACGAAACGTTTCTTTTTTCGCTGCTGGCGGTCAAACAGGATATGCCCAAATCTGGAGCGTTTGAATTGTGCGTAAGAAAATTGAAACTGCTTACGCATGGTGGGTAAACGAAAAAACACGCACGGTAGCCACGAGGGTGACTGACCGGATCGGCCTAAGGCAGTCAGTTTCCACGTACGGATTACTAGAAAAGTCGCGATTGTCAACCAGACCTGTGGAAACCAGGATTTGGAAGCTGCGAACATCAGATATGGACCCTCCAATTGCGGCCGTTAAAACAGGCCCCGTCCGGTTGACAGTCCCACAGTCCTACCCGTGCCGTTGGGGTAGGAGGGGGAGGAAGAAACAGGAGCGAGGGGAAACCAGAAGAGAATATTTCTACGAAATTGAAATTGAATTCAATTTTCACTATATGTACTCGCCCGAACCGGCTGGGCGGGACGATGCGGTGGATGGAGGTGAATGATTTAATTAAATACAGAAAACAAGTCGTAAAATATAAATTGTGCGGCAATCGCAATGCGATATTAATAGTTAGGCTTGACTCGGTTCACAGCATCCTTGTTTTTTTTGGTCCCGTAGTTGATTTGCGATATTATTGAGAGAGGCGAATTTTTTATGGACACCAAAAATCTTAGACTGGAAAAATGGCACTGACATGGTCATGGGACAGCAACAAGTATTTTGAATGTTAATTCAATTATAATATGAAAAGCATTCAGGTTCAGCTGGGATCCGATCCGGCCACCGTGTGGAAGGCTGAATTGCAGAAAACATTTCGTTTTAATGCAAATTAAATGGTTGGGACCCTGATTGTTGAAAGTACAAACATTCGTTTGTCTCCCATAACGGTCCAGCATCCGTTTTTACGATTCCTGTTTGATGAACGCGCTTTTCCCGCGATAGTCAGGATGGAGCATCTGTAGCGTTATAGGTTTCTTTTCGCAACGTTGCCTATAGTTAGAAACCGTTTAATTTAGCTTCGGAGAATGCTGAAACCATGCTTTGTCAGAGTATTAACGAATTTACTTTTTGAATTACCAGTTCTAGGTTTGATTCTATCATACTATCTCAATTAATTTTGTTAGCTTCGTCGTGTTTGTTGTTTGAGTAGTAACCAAACAAACTTCAAGACGCTGAATCGTATGTTTTTATGATAGTTTTCATCCTTTTGGGCATAAGTAGTTTGCAATTGCTTTTAGCCCATGATCGTTAACATATTACTGATGCAGTATTCCATTGGTGACAAGCGTTCTGACCGCAACCTTAAGCAACAGTCGGAACATTACATTAAACATGCCGTAAACGCAATATCCCTGTCATAGATCGCAATATTACCTCGAGTGGTAAACTATGGAATGGAACCGGTACGATAGAAGCAGAAATATACTTCAAAGGTATAATACATTGCAAAACGATGGTGAACGGTTAAGTTATAATTTAAAAAATTACCATACTGCTCGATTCTTCCATAATCGCGCTACTCGAATAAACTGCTGTCACAATGATCAGCTGTTCGAAGATTGTGTAAACAACAAAAACGAAAACAAAAGGAAGCTAAGTTGCATAATATTAAGTTAATGATTTAACTAGCAATGGCCACGATAGTGCGTAGCGTAGGAGTGTTACGATTCAGTAGGAGGATTGTTTCAGAGTGTACAAGTAAACGAAGAGATCATCATAGTCGAGATGGAAAATTCAGCCAACTTAAGGAAGGTCCATCGTTGACAGATTTTATCCGTGGAACAACGTTAAACGATGTTTATGTAGCCTCACGGCAAGAGCATGTTCCATATGTACAATCGAAGACGCTGCGAGGACAGAAGCGTAAAGTCTTTCTGGAAGTATACGGTTGTCAGATGAACACTAACGATACGGAAATCGTTTGGTCTATTTTGAAGTCCCATGACTATCAACGAACGACCACTTTAAAGGACGCCGATGTCGTTTTAATGATGACGTGTGCCATCCGGGACGGTGCGGAAGATACAGTATGGAATCGGTTGAAACATCTTAGGCAGCTGAAAGGTAAACGGGAAGCAGGTGGAGAGAAATTGCTACAGATTGGCGTCCTGGGATGTATGGCGGAACGACTTAAGAAACAGCTGGTGGAGAAGGAGCAATCAGTTGATGTCGTAGCGGGGCCAGATGCATACAAGGATCTGCCTCGATTATTAGCAATTGGACAGAACGGTCAAAAAGCTATCAATGTCCTCCTGTCTTTAGACGAAACATACGCCGATGTTGTTCCGGTAAAACTGGATCGTAAAAGTAAAACAGCCTATGTTTCAATCATGCGAGGGTGTGACAATATGTGTTCATATTGCATCGTGCCCTTCACCCGTGGCAAAGAACGCTCTAGACCAATCATTTCGATTCGCGATGAAATAATTAATCTGGAAAGTAAAGGCTTCCGAGAAATTACTCTGTTGGGTCAAAATGTGAACAGCTACCAAGATAAAAGCGTTGAATCTGCAAAAAGTGAAACTAAAGAGGCCACTGTTTTAGCGCCAGGATTTCGCACGGTGTACAAAACAAAAATTGGAGGCGTTCGTTTTGCGGAACTACTATCAGAAATCGCAGAAATTGTTCCGGAAATGAGAATTCGCTTTACTTCACCTCATCCCAAAGATTTTCCTACCGATGTCTTGGAAACGATAGCAAAGTATTCAAATATATGTAGTAATTTACACCTTCCGGCCCAGTCTGGGAGTTCAGCGGTTTTGGATCGCATGAGACGAGGGTACTCACGCGAAGGTATGTTTGAAGGTTGTAACCCTTATTGGCTATCCGATAATACTTTCATTAATTTCCTTTTCAGCTTATATCAACCTCGTCACCGAAGTTCGGAAGGTGATCCCCGACGTTACCCTTTCAAGTGATTTTATTTGCGGGTTTTGCGGCGAGACTCAAGACGAGTTTGCAGATACTATTTCACTGATCAAAGAGGTTGGATACCATGCGGCGTATTTGTTTGCTTATAGTATGCGCGAGAAAACAACCGCTCACCGGCGATATAGAGATGATATTCCTGAAGATGTAAAAAAAGATCGCTTAAGACAAATGATCGTTGCTTATCGAACCGAAGCAGAGCGTTTAAATCGTGCGTTTGTTGGCCGTACGGAATTAATCCTTGTTGAAAACTTCAGCAAACGGTCCAGAATGGATCTTGCCGGTCGCAACGATGGAAATGTTAGAGTTATTATACCTGCAGGCCCAATACGATCCAGTTGTGAGGCATTGAATAATGACTTGCAGCCTATTGGAATTGGCGACTACGTTGCAGTACGAATTACATCTTCTAATTCACAGATTCTCAAGGGAGAAGCACTGTATCACTCTTCCATAACTCAGTTTTATGACTCAAAAATAAATGGTTCCATTAGTCGTGTGGCTGCAAGTTAGGAACAAAAAGATTAGATTTGATCAAACAATTGTGTTAGATGATCTATAATAAGTAATTAAAATTCATACTCAAATATTTTGGGAACAAGAAATATTGGTTCGTTTTTTTAATAAATACCGAAATTACATCATTAAATACGTTTAAAAAACTGCTCGAGTTGCCATAATAAATAGCCGATGTGTGTTTGGGCAACAGGTCATGTTGACATTTCTAAAATTAACTGTCAAATACTTATTTATAAAAAAAATTGTTTTTCAAACAAACACACCAAGTTTAGTTCCTACTTCGTTTGCAGATTAAAATAAAGTTCCGTGAGAAATATGTCCGAATTAAATGCCACGCAAATGGCTCGTCGGCGGTTCCTAACGATGGCAATATCTTCTCAGCTGGAAGAAGCTGGATTCACAACTGCGGAGAAGGATGCATTGGAAACATTGACAGAAATGATGCAGAGTTGTAAGTCTTATTCTTCGCACGTTGTGTATCGCTGCACAAAATAGAGAAGATCGTCTTAATTAAGGCCAGGGATTTATTTTAGTTTTGGTTGAACTGGGTCACTCGGCACGAAACTATTGTGAACTCGCGGGACGCACGCAGCCGGTGATCGGAGACGTGGTGGTAGCGCTTATCAACATGGGCATGTCCGTACGAGGTTTGGACAAGTTTGCCAAACGCGAAGGTCGTCACATTCTTCCGCAACCTCAACAAGCACAGGCACAAAAGCAGCAGTCCATACTTCAGGCTGGTCAAAAGAAATCCCATCCTTCGCACATTCCGAACTACCTTCCTCCGTTTCCCGATCCACATGCATACATTCGAACACCGGTTTGTATCGATTCCCATGTCCGGTACGGATTTGTATGGATAGCTAATTTCCTTTTTCTTTTTATAGACTCACAAACAACCGGTTACCGAGTATGAGGCGATAAGGGAAAAGGCAGCAACCCAGAAACGAGATGTCGAAAAAGCTCTTACGAAATTCCTTGCCAAGACGAGTGAAATCGATTCTCTTTTCGACAATGAGGATAATCCAATGTTCCCACTTATTGCATGCAAACCCTCGTTTCCTCCTTACCTGCATGCCCTGAACCCTAATGACCAAGTATTTGATTTCGAAGAGCTCGAATACTACTATCAAGTAGCGAACCGCAAGGAAGACTTAACCGAGACGAAAGAAGAAGCAGACGACGATGACGATGACGACGATGAGGTTGATGGCGGCACAAAAAAAGAGGAAAAAGATTCCATAGAAATGAAACACGAGGTGGAAGACGCTACCTCACCGACCACGGGGAAAACTAACGCGGAAAGTGGTGCCAGTAGCAGCACTACTAATGCGACGAGCATGACCACTGGACAGATAAATCTAACCAACAATAGTCCCTCCATAGACAATCCGTATCTAAGAGCAGCAACTATTCCCCGCAAGGTTAAAAATGATTCAATGTTTTGAACAAAAATCTTTTTTTAAATAAAAAAAATCCGTGAGTTTTATACTTTCTTTCGAAAACAAAGGCCTTTTACTCGCTGTGCTACATTTGAGTTCATTATTTTTAATGAAACTAACAAATATACAACTCGTTCCTCCTTCCAGTGATTCATGCTTTGCTTACATTCTAACACTAACTTCGTGACTTGTGACCACACGATCATCCGAATCCGAGTAGAATTGGACGTGATTGAAGAAAATCTTCTCTAAGATGTGGGAGGAACGAACGCGGGAGGATCTTCTTCAGCAGGTCCCATTCTTCGAAAGATGATTCTGATTAGACGCTTCTTCCTGACGTTTCTGTGCATCGATTGGCTCGTCTTAGGCAGCTTCCTTGGCGAGACGCTCGGCCTTCTCGACGACCTCCTCGATCGGTCCGACCATGTAGAAGGCGACCTCTGGCAGATGGTCCAGATCTCCGTTCAGGATCTTGGTGAAGCCCTTGATCGTCTCTTCGAGCGGCACAAGCTTGCCGGCGTGGCCAGTGAACACCTCGGCAACCTGGAAGGGCTGCGAGAGGAAGCGCTGGATCTTGCGGGCGCGAGCCACGGTCAGCTTGTCCTCCTCGGACAACTCGTCCATACCCAGGATAGCGATGATGTCCTGGAGCGACTTGTAGTCCTGCAGGATCTTCTGCACGCCACGGGCAATATTGTAGTGCTCGGCTCCGATGATGTTCGGGTCCATGATACGCGAGGTCGAATCGAGTGGATCGACGGCCGGGTAGATGCCCAGCTCAGCGATGGCACGCGACAGCACAGTGGTGGCATCCAAGTGAGCGAAGGTGGTGGCCGGAGCCGGATCAGTCAGATCGTCAGCCGGCACGTAGATGGCCTGCACCGAGGTGATGGAGCCCTTCTTCGTCGTGGTGATGCGCTCCTGCATGCTACCCATGTCCGTGGCCAGGGTCGGCTGGTAACCGACAGCGGACGGGATACGACCTAGCAGAGCGGACACTTCCGAACCAGCCTGGGTGAAACGGAAGATGTTGTCGATGAAAAGCAGCACATCCTGACCCTCCTGGTCACGGAAGTACTCAGCCACGGTCAGACCGGTCAGGGCGACACGGGCACGGGCGCCGGGGGGCTCGTTCATCTGGCCGTACACCAGAGCTACCTTGGAGGACTTGTCCTTCAGGGAGATAACGCCGCCCTCAATCATCTCGTTGTACAGATCGTTGCCTTCACGCGTGCGCTCACCGACTCCGGCGAACACGGAGTAACCACCGTGCGCCTTGGCAACGTTGTTGATCAACTCCATGATCAAGACGGTCTTGCCGACACCGGCACCGCCGAACAGACCAATCTTGCCACCCTTCGCGTACGGGGCCAGCAGGTCGACGACCTTGATTCCGGTGACCAGGATCTCCTGTTCGACGCTCATGTCTACGAACGCGGGCGCCTCGGCGTGGATCGGGGCCGACAAGTTGGTTTCGATTGGACCGCGCTCATCGATCGGCTCGCCGATTACGTTGATGATGCGACCGAGGGTTTCCGCGCCGACCGGAATACGGATGGGGGAACCAGTATCGACTACGCGCTGGCCACGTACCAGACCCTCAGTACCGTCCATGGCAATCGTGCGGACGGTGTTCTCGCCAAGATGTTGCGCAATCTCCAGCACCAGACGGGACTGGCGGCCCTGCACCTCCAGCGCGTTCAGGATCGGAGGCAGCATATCGTCGAACTGCACGTCCACGACGGCACCGATGACGGCAACAACTTTGCCCTGCGCTCCAGCTGCGGTCTTAGCCGCTGCCTTGGCGGCGTAGGATCGAGCAAGAACTTGCTCCGCTCGGACCACTGTGGTCATGAGCGATTTCATCGTCGAAAACATCCCGTGGCCGGTGAATGCAAGTTATTAGAACCTAAACTCGATCCTTTCCAACAAATTATCTGAGCAAAGAAAACGAACAAATGAGAATATCATTAGAGAACTAGATTTTCCCAATAAAGGAAAAATACTCTCAATAACACTGATTACGTAAAACCTACCTAGGACAATTTGGTCGGAAAATGCGAAACTATTGCCGGGTCGGCGAGGTTCGATCTTTCTATATTTTCGTAGTACGTCAAACACCGTCAGGTTATGTAAGTGGCAGTGTTCCCAAAAATATCCTGCTGCAAAATGTTAACAAAAGATGATTTAGCAAAACTTTTATCGAAAAATGTACGCTTCATTTTAATCAAGCTTAATTTTTTGCTATTTATTTATTTTCTTCCTGAGTACAAAAGCATAAATAATTCGGGGTAAAAAACATAACCAATCAATTTCAAACCAATTGGCACCACTGTTTAGAGATGTCGTTTGGATGACATCATTTTTCAAAAATCATTTCATGCTGGACGATCAAAAGGAAATTACATCGTATTTTTAATGTAACCCGTTGTTCTTGTAACATGAGTTTTCATTCGATATTCAACCGATTTCAACCGAATGAATCCAATTTTCAATGTTCATACATATCGCGTCAAAGGAACCCAACCGTTACCGATCCGAAGTGCGTGCTGAGGCTGAGAATCTTGTCGTTCATGCAGTGGCTGTGTAGCTGAGCTTGAGGAAATATTACTATAGTTAAAGGGGAAGGATTCGGTTGAGAAAATGTAATTTATATCAAATTTGTTCATTTGAAATAATCCCGATAAGATCAACAAACAAACTGGCCATTTAAGTAAACTGTCAACCACTCTGGCAGCTCAAACTGACATCTCACCTGGCCATGTCATTGTGACACAAGTCAGCTTCTAAACTGTTTTGGAAAGTTTCCGTACTCCTATCGAAAGCAGCACAGTAAACTCGTGTATTTTGTGTAAAAATGTCGAAAAAACCTACAACGGGACCAGCCTTGCATAAAGTAATCATGGTTGGAAGTGGCGGTGTCGGGAAATCGGCCCTGACACTGCAGTTTATGTATGATGAGTTTGTGGAGGATTACGAACCAACGAAGGCAGATAGCTACCGTAAAAAGGTATACATGCTAGTGAAAAGAGTCGGACACAGCTCCCATCGTCTATTGTGATGATAATTTCCTCGGTGGGAAAGTCTGCAATTTCTCCGTGATTCACCGTGCCCTAATCTGCATTGTAGGTCGTACTTGATGGCGAAGAAGTACAAATCGATATTCTGGATACAGCGGGTCAGGAAGACTACGCTGCGATCCGCGATAACTATTTTCGTAGTGGAGAAGGGTTCCTTTGTGTGTTTTCTATAACGGAGGACGATAGCTTCCAGGCAACTCAGGAATTTCGGTAAGTAATAACGGCTTTATCGCAACAAACCGAGGAGCATCTATCATGTGACCGCGACGTGCGCTTCCCGCATAGTCATGTTAATTGATAGATTTTTTTTATCTTTTCTCAAGGGAACAAATATTACGTGTCAAGAACGATGAGAACATTCCCTTCCTGTTGGTGGGCAATAAATGCGATCTGAATGATAAACGGAAGGTACCGCTAGCGGAATGCCAATCTCGCGCCCAACAGTGGGGCGTGCCATACGTTGAAACATCCGCTAAAACTCGTGAAAACGTTGACAAGGTATGTGTCATCAAGCCAATTAAATACTCATACAAAAAACGGTAGTGTTGCATTGTCAATTGCTCCAGCGGGATCGGGAGTCTGCTGGTCACGTTTCATTTGGAAAACTTTTGTGGATATTATTGCTTGTGTATAATGTGTGGTTTTTACTATACTTTGTCTGCTTTGTATGATTGTTTGCTCCTAAAATTAATTTAATGATATTTTGCTTTCGTTTCCCATGAACTGCCTTAGATTCTTTGGTTTCATGTAATTAGTAATGTTTGTAGACTTTTAATATCTAAAACAGAACAAAATAATCCTTTTATTAAATTCGATACAAGTAACTTGATTTGTTTTCAGTAGTTTTCCCAAGTGTTGTTGTTATTATTTTCTTGAAATTTCCTTGAAAATGCATTGTAGTACACACTTTAAAACCACATTTGCGTGTTGAACACGCCGCCCTTATTCCGCAGGTATTCTTTGACCTGATGCGTCAGATTCGTTCACGAAAGACGGAAGATTCCAAGACAACAAACGGTCGAGTTAAAGACAAATCCAAGCGAAGGAAAATCAAATGTCTGCCATTATAGAGCCCGAAATTGGTCCAGTTTTATTGATTGCCGGCATTATTCTGGTGATACGACACGTTCGTAGACAAGATGGTAATATGACAGAGGTAACAAGTGAGCAGTGCACTCACCGTTTCTTAAGGAATCAGGAAAGCTCTTCAGCTCGTATTTTGTTTCTATTTTTGAACATTAATTTCGTTCCAACTACTACGTCACTATCCACATTCATCACTAAACAAACAATTGGAAGCAAACCTCAATATCCTGGTCAAGGAAAAAAAGACGGTTTGATAGATTAACTCTCAAAATTAAAGTTTCGCTATAATTGAAAAAACTCGGGCAAACGTTAAGAATTAGTACCGAAGCATGCGTATACTCAGTGTTTATGTGCAAAACGGGGATAAAAAAGGAAAGAAGTGATAAGGTAACACGCTTATCCGTAAATTCTAAGGCTTTTGTAACCTTAGCTATTCCACGTGTTGTCACTCGTACACGTTAAGCTACCATTATACTTGTTTTAAATATTCTCAATTATATTTGTAAGTGCACGACTTAGGTTTGCTGCTGTGAACCAAGCAGCCAGGACAAATATATATTAAGAAAAGCATAATCTTTGTTTAAAAATGGTGTATTCTCCTCATTATGGATGGTATATGGAATTATACAAGCCACTAACTACTCATTCATGTCTCCTCAGAGGTTTCTGTATACATTGCATATATCAGCTTTGAACATAAACTGCCACAACTAAACAATGATTGAGCTGCACATTCCTTGTCACCGAATTGAATCGAACTTGTGATTCAATACATCTCGAACATATTTGCTTAGTGATGGACTTACTTAGTTGAATTCATCGTTTCATCCATTCTCGCATCAACATGATCAAATAAACTACTCGCCTATGTGCTGTCCCAGTTTCGTGCTTTGGATTACAAGATAGTTTTGAAATGCTTATGAAAATAACAAACAATTGATTCGAATTGCACTTTAAAAATGTAGTGTTTTAAACCAGCAGTCGCTTACAGCTTTTTAAATGTTGAATATCCCATGGAAAACTTTCACAAACTAAACATGCTAAGGTTTATGGATAAATCTCCTGAATTTGATATTTTTCAAATCAAAATGCAAATATGGCAACATAATAAACAAATCATTCTTATCCCACATTTCTGCGGCGCCAAATATCATCCTACGATGGCTGTTCACAACAAAACTTGGTCTATGGAGTGCAGATTTTTTATGATCTTATCCGGGATATTTCAAACCGAAAGAAAAAAACCCAAAACACTGTCCCACAACCAAACCGGGACCGGAAAGGATGTTGTCGGATTCTGTAAACATGCGTCTACTCTATTCCCTCGCCTTGAGGCTCGTCCACAAGCCACTAATCCTAATGTAAAATGATATTACGACACGTGGTAAATATATTTTCAAAGGAAAAGATTTTTTTTGAATTAAGCAAAAATTTGAGCATAAGATAAACGAACGGAATTAAACTATCTATGCATGCATGCGTTTCCTATCTATACTTAAAATGTTCCATTCTGCCACTATGAATCAGAAATAACACGATAACGGTAAAACTAGAATAAGTTTGGTTGAGAGTTTACCGTTAGTGTCTTATATTTAAGTTTGTATCAATTTTACGGCAAGGCTTGAGATGATATTTACCTTCATCGGTTTTATGTATTTGATTCTGGTGCAAGCAATAGGTTATTTTCACTCAAAAATTATTCTTTTTCTTTACTGTATCGTAAATCTAGAACACATCACTTTGAAAGCATACAAAATAAGAACTTTTACTGTTTGTTATGTAAGGGAGACATGGCAGCGAGAGGAAGGAAACTAGATGTTGTTTGCGTCTGTTCTGAGGAAAAGTTACACTAAACTGCTAATTGTGACGAGGGAATAATTTTTACCAGCAATAGTGTACATCGCCGAAGAGGAAACAATACCAACAGAAATAAATAAACCATTCAATGTGAATCGAAACAATCCTACCATAAGTTCCCTTCATTCATAGGCAATTTATTTGTATGTTTTGACATGTTACTTTAATATTCGCAGAGAAAATGGAAGAACTTAGCTAACATAGTGTGGGCCTGGCGTTGGCACATTCTTCAACGGTGAGTCAAAGTCCGTCTCCATCGGTTCTGGCTGTGGTTCTTGATGCAAAGCACCAACACGTTTCTGAAGATTTTCGTACAGTTTGTGTACACTTTCATGGTGCTGAGCGGTTGGTTGAAGTGCTTTCATCAACGTCATCAGGCGGGCTTGTGGAAGCTTCTGATGTATATACCACAGCAGCTTCAACATGTGGCGCGTTACATTGTCTCGGGTTAACCCAGCAAAGAGAAACTCGTCAAAAAGGCCAGTACAAAAGTCTTCGTTTGCAAATTCGTCCGACATCGGAATAATGAGTGCGATGAGCGAGTGCAAAAAGGGATCCTCATATGCACGATCGTCCTTACAGGACGAAAGAATTGCCATCACGCGCAAGATTCCAACTCGATCCTTTTGTCTTGCGGTATGCAGCGTGTAATACATGGCGAGAATGGATGCGACGGAACTCTCTTGAATGTACGCCTCCACCGCATCCGGAGCGGGACCCGAGTGTTCGATCGTAGTAATGGCACTTTCTCGCTCATCGGGCGGAAGCTTTGAATGCAGATTTCGTACCTGATCGTCCACCATGAGAGACATCAAAGCTGGAAGAAATTTTGTTACCACCTGGCTGTCGAGCTTCGGCTCCTTGAAATCCTGCGAGTCTATCATAATCCAGGCGGATAGGCCTAGCGCAAGCATGCGAAGCAAAAGAATAAGTATCGTATTTTCACGCGATAACCCTTCAATATTGATCAAATGCTGCAGGATCTTGATGGCCGATGTGGCGAGAAAGTTAATGGCGTACGGATCGCAGAGCGTCATCGATAAATCACCCAATACCTGCTCCTGGCCTCGTTTGATATTATCCAGAAATCCTTGCAGTTCCCGAGAACGCTTAATGTCAACGTTTTTCTCACGAATGCACGCGTCCAGGCACCAGGTGAACTTGTGGCAAGGGTCTACTGAGATAATGTCTTGTACTTCGAGATCATGGAGTGCCATTAGCAATTCCGCCCGAAGCGTACAGTAGTGGACATTTCTTGTGCGTAGAAACAGCGTTCGCAGAAACTGAAGGACCATATCGTATAGCTTGACGCTATTTCCGATCATGTGCGCCAGCTTTTGAACTACCTCTCCCTGTCGTCGCACTTTTGGAGTGGGCGTAAAAAACAAGTTTGTAAGATTGAGATGATCGAAAAGAATATGCTCCTTCTCTCGAATGTACTGCGACAGCAGTGGTGATACCTCATCGCCAAAGAGAGATTGATTATCGCGCCAGATTTGTCGTTTTACTTCCGTGTCCGTATCCTGGTAGAGTTCTCGGTCGCGTACCAAAATACGCAGATACTTATCGTCGATATGGGGTGTATTTCGCAGAATGCACATCACCACTGGACGGAGTGCTTTGACGCGGACCACAGGGAAACTTTTTACCAGCAACTCCTTTAGCTTGCGGTCCCTTTCGCGTCCTTCCTTAGCTCCTACTTCATTGATGTGGGCAATGAGCTTGTCCCGTAACTCCTCCAGCACAGAAGTGTGGAAGTCTAATCGCCGGACGCCGTGCAAATCTAGCAGCGGAAGCATTGGCCGTAGGGATGGCAGTAGGATTCCATTTTCCAGTTGAAAGTTTTCGATAGCTTTCAAAGGGTCGTCGCAGCAGGAAAGCCTAGAACGAATCATGTTTTAAGTGATAGCCTGCAAGCGTTGGTGTCCACAGGATACATACGCCTCCCGCAGGTACGCCTGTCCTGGTACGTTCACTTCCTCCAGTCCGGTGCCGGGAAATTTAGGCGGAGCGGACATGGCTTCTAATTTGCGTCGTTTTTCGAGCTGCTTCAGTGTTTGATTTGAAGATGCTGTAAGAGGATAACCACTTTATGTACAGCGATTCTGTTTGCGTTATTTTAACACAAATCGCAAGATTGTGTTTTGCTTTGCAAAGACGCTGACTTTTGTTTTGACATTCATCGATTCGTCGATTCGTCGATTCGTTGATTTTTAACTTAACCAATTGTTAATTTCACAAACTTCCGTTTCGTTCTCAAACGAATCAAACTATAGAATAATTACATAAGTATTTTATGTTCATTTCCTCAAGTTCATTACTT